>NC_133329.1:251569454-251901366 GCF_042186555.1 Aquarana catesbeiana
GTTCTTCCTCAGCAGAAAAGTCTATCAAATCCCCTGTCTCTGCAACTGGTGTCTGGGGATGGAGGTTCACCATCTCCTGTCCATGGAACCCAGAAGATGTTATCAGTGCTGGGCAGAGGTTAGCAGAGCTCTGCCCTGTTGTCAGCACTTCAGGTTTGGGGACGGCAATCTCCAGATTTTCCACTGCAGATTCTCTGGCATGCTGCTGGACAGGCACATTCCTCCATCCAAGATCATCCCATGCAGAAACAGGATCATCAAGATCAGTCAGCACTTGCTGCATCCGCCATAAGACCTCCGCCTCCATAGCTGTGGGGGCAGGTTGGCAAAGCACACTATTGCTCTGCCACATTGCCGACTCTTCAGCCAGGATTTCAGGGTTGTCAGCTGGTATTTCCTGATAGTCCCAGGCAAAGGGAGCCCAGCCCTGGCACTGAGCAATGTCTAGCAGCCATCTGTAGGCGATCTCTAGCTCCCATTCCTGAACGGCCAGAAACTCCAAATCTTCCTGTGCCCAGTGCACTTCCGAAATGTTCAGTAGCCCTTCTCTGAAATCCATGATTTCGTCCACCCGCCGCTCCAAATCACTCCCAAAGTTAGGGTCCCCTGTCAGCTTCACAAACAACAGTCCCAAGCCGCCGTAGCTTAAGCCTTCCGTTGGGCTGTCATCCGCTATCCAGGGACATGCTTGGGATACATGCCACCGGAGGGCTCTGTAGCTCTCATCCAGCTTTATCTCTGCCCAGACCAGCCTGCTTAATTCAGCTGTCTGCTTCTTGTGTGGTTTTTCTCCCAAAAACCGCACCCGCAGTCCGTACTGCGACCAGTACCTTTCCTCGATGGAGGGGAGAACTTTTCCCTGGT
Organism: Aquarana catesbeiana; assembly: GCF_042186555.1. Lineage (NCBI taxonomy): Eukaryota > Metazoa > Chordata > Amphibia > Anura > Ranidae > Aquarana > Aquarana catesbeiana. The sequence goes on from NC_133329.1 coordinate 251,570,319, forward strand.
GTCGCTGCTCACGGGCTAGCGCTTCCTTCCAGAGTTTGCAGCGAATAGAATCACACCATCCCAACAGGACCTGCTCCGATACTGGTCCTCTGTGCTGTATCTGCATCTCTCGCAACCTCCTTCTGAATTCCTCATCCATGGCGGCTGGTATCTGTACCTCTCCTCTCCTGCTATCTGGACCTTGGATCCAGATGGAAGTTTGGATGTCCCAGACTGCAGGAAGCTTTCCCGCTGCTTGCCACCAATGTCACGGAATGTCCCTCACTCCGCTTGAGTGCTTCCGTCATATACCACTTCCTCCCAGTCTGTATACAGATATCAGATATTCCAACCTCTCTGAGCAGAAAACAAGGCGACACTTGCTTCACTGCTAACATGGACTGTTTATTGTGAATCAAAGTTACAAGACTTTATATGCCCTTGGAACCTCCTCTAACAATACAACTGTAACTTAATTAACATGAGCTAATTATCTAATCCTTTATACAGCCTAGGTGACTGAGACATGACCTTTCGCCCAGACTTGTGGTCACCGAGCTTCACACAGTTAATTAACACAATAGCAGTCGTCCCGTCTCCTACATTGTATAGAGGACAATGTCATTAGCTCATTCAATTAACATAAACACAGGTTGATGACACCAGCATCTCCTCACAGGATGTGTCCCAACAGAATGAATCCATTGAAAATCCAGGGCCCATAATCAAAAGGCAACAGGCTTGCATACAGTCCTCTCCAACAGCCTCTGTCCCGGCTAGGTCTGTGACAGGGGGATTATGGTGTGGGGTTGTTTTTCAGGGGTTGGGCTTGGCCCCTTAGTTCCAGTGAAGGGAACTCTGATCAGCATCAGCATACCAAGGCATGTTGGACAACTTCATTGTCCCAACTTTGTGGGAACAGTTTGGGGATGGCCCCTTCCTGCTCCAACATGATTGCGCACCAGTGCACAAAGCAAGGTCCATAAAGACATGGATGATCGAGTTTGGGGTGGAGGAACTTGACTGGCCTGCACAGAGTCCTGACCTCAACCCGATAGAACACCTTTGGGATGAATTAGAGTGCAGACTGCGAGCCAGGCCTTCTCTTCCAACATCAGTGCCTGTCCTCACAAATGTGCTTCTGGAAAAATGGTCAGACATTCCCATAGACACACCCTAAACCTTGTGGACAGCCTTCCCAGAAGAGTTAAAGCAGTTATAGCAGCAAAGGGTGGGCCAACTCAATATTGAATCCTACGGACTAAGACTGGGATGCCATTAAAGTACATGTGCGTGTAAAGGCAGACATCTCAATACTTTTTACAATATAGTGTATCTTTTTGTGGCAAATATTACCAGCCTTATAATGCATTTATATTTTTTATGAGGTATATTTTTTGCTAAAGACAAACAATACATTATTGATTTTATAAGATACCTTTAAAGTCCCATTTTGTTTACAAATACATATTTGTTGAAAGTAGCAGAGAAAATGGTACAATGCCCATGCCCAATGCCCATGCCCATGTAAGGGACTTCAGCATGGACACCATTTCTTAGGTGTTAGGCAACTGTGAAAAGATTTTTCTACAATACAAGTCTGTGTGAGAACACTTGTGCTAAGTTCTGTGGTCATTATAGAGCTATGCCAGCTATGCCAGCACACAACTTTGGAGTTTAAGCGTAGACACAAACACAAGTGGTTGTACAGGTGTGAAACTTTACCTGGGCTGTAAGAATGCTTCACAGCATGTCAAAAGACGCTTGTCATATTAATCTGTACCATTTGTTTGCCCTGCAGTCTGCCTCTGTGGGGCGGCCATCTTGGTAGAGGCTTTGCATCCATATGTCAGAGCCTCCAGCAAGGAGAACAGTGAGCAGCACAGTAATGATATTACAAAGTCTCACTCCAAATCTCCTGGCACTAGCACTCTGAGACAGTAGTACTTTAAATTTTACAAAGCGAATATACAGCTATTAGGAAATAGGTACAGGTGCACCTAGGTGCATTCACTTATCAAGAAGTGTAATGCTATTTTAAATGAGGAATTTAAGCGAAAAGATAATTTTTTTAGAATAATGCTTAAGCACAGTTTTCTTTCCTTTTTTTTTCTTTTTCTTAGGATTCTTCTTTTATTTTCACTTGGTGATCAAGCCAATAACACACTTCCTGTATTAGGGTGTCTCCTCTCTTTAAGGAGGGGTAATGGAGACACCTTTGGCCAGCTGCATTGACAATTTGGGTAGAGGGTTGTGTTAGATACACTGGCAGATAACAAATTAAAGCCGAACTACTGCTAACACTTTCTAGGTAATTAGAGCAACAGTTTCTGGGGTAAAGGTTTTACATACCTTATTTATCAGCTTATAACACGCCCAGGCATATAACACGCACCTTTACTTTAAGAGGGAAGTTTCAGGAAAAAACTTACATTTTGAATAAAGAACTTTGAAGCAAAATAAGGGTCGGGGCCCATCTGCAGCCTCACCATTGTCCATCTGCAGCCTGATCAATGTCCATCTGTGCCTCACAAATGCCATCAATGCAGCCTCACAATTGCAATCAATGCAGCCTCAACATTGCCATCAATGCAGCCTCACCATTGCCATCAATGCAGCCTCAACATTGCCATCACTGCAGCCTCATAACAGATTACTGCTGCCTCAGATGGGACAGGGAGAGGGGCGGGACGAGCGCCGACAGATTACATACAGTGAGAATCTCCTGTTTACTCAGCGTCCTCTTTAATACAAAGTCTCGCCTCTTATGATAGACAGAACAGTGGTCCAATGCCGGCCCAGGAGACTTCCTATTACAGAGGCCGCCGAGTAAACAGGAGATTCTCACTGTATGTAATCTGACGGCGCTCGTCCCACCCTCCTCCCTGTCCCCTCCGAGGCAGCCAAAATTATAGTATCGGTGTATAACACGCATACGCTATTTGCACCCAATTTTCCTTGTCAAAAGAAGTTTATTGAGTATACAATGTTATAAAGATACATAAAGTAAGTTTACAAGGATTTATAAAGTAAGCTCATTGTTTTACAGTAGGGTTTATATAGGTAAATATCATGAAATTTCAAATATTAAACATTGGGTTCACGTAAACCTAAATTAAAGATATATATCATTTCCTTAGTTACTTTTGTAGGTATTTAAATGATTTATACCTACTATACATATTGTTTACAAGTAGAGTGTATATAGGTCAAATAAATTCTGATAATGAGCTTTAATCGTAAGGTGGAGAAAAGGAAAGAGAAAGAAGAAAAAGGGTTGAAAGGTAGAGGTATGGTCCACAAGGTTGTCCCGCTCGTCAGTTTATTATTCTTTTTAGTTCTCTTTGAAGCCTTAGAATGGGTGTCTCTGTAAGTCATTTAATCTGTTACCATGGCAACAGGACAGAGTCATTGAAGTTTGACAGGAACTGTTGTTTTATCCAAGGATGCCAAAGTTTTTCAAATTTTGGAATTTGATTTTGATCGATGGCTACCATCTTAGCATGGGACATTGTATTATTCATTCTGTGAATTGTTTCTGCTAGTACCAATGTAGGAGATTTCCATGCCTTGGCCACTGTTTGTTTTGCAGCCGTTATTAGTTGGATCATAAGTTTGAATTGAGAGAGTGTTAACCATTCCGGTTTTAGATTAAGTAAAGTTAAATATGGATCTGGTTGCATTATTTTTTTAAATATTTTAGATGCAATCACGAAGACTTCCTTCCAGAAGGTTTGGATTACTGGGCACGTCCACCATATGTGTAAATATGTGCCTATTTCTGGGCATCCTCGAAAACAAAGAGCTGAGGTATTAGGTGAATATTTTGCCACTCTAGCGGGTACAAGGTACCAGCGAGTTAGGACTTTATAATTTGTCTCCAGTGCTAAGATGTTGGGTGAAGATGACTTAGATGTGAGCCATATGTTAGACCAGTCCGTGTCTTCTAAAGGTCGTCCCAGGTCCTCCTCCCACCTCTGAACGTAAGAGGGTCTATTAAGATTTGCTACTCCATATAATTGATTATAAAGTGATGAAATTGTACCTTTAGCAAATGGATCTTTTGTACAGATTGATTCAAAAATGGATAATTGGGATAATGGTGTATCCCCCTTTAGGAATGGTGTATAGAAATTTTTGATTTGGAGATATCTAAATATCTCAGAGTTTGGTAGATCATATTTTTCTCTAAGCGATGGGAATGAAAGGAATGATTTAGATGCTATGAAGTCATTTAGTGTCTGAATGCCTGATGTTGTCCAAGCTTTAAAAGAATTTGGGTAGATCCATGCCGGATAAAAGGCCGGATTTCTGATAAAAGAAAGGAGAGGATTGTGTGGAGATTGTAACTGATATTTGGTTTTTAGTTTATCCCAGAGAGATAAGAAGTGTTTAGTTATGGGATTATGAATTTTAAAGCGGTCTTTAGGATCAAGCCATAATAAATTTGATATTAATAGAGGGTCATTTTCTGAAGCCTCTATAAATACCCATAATGGGATTTCCTGTTTTGCATGGTATTTGGACAGACTGGCCAAATGTGCTGCTCTGTAGTAGTTAGTAAAATTAGGGTATCCCAGGCCTCCTTTATTTTTGGGAAGATGTAGTGTGTGTATAGGTATACGTGGTTTAGAAGAGCCCCATATAAACGAAGTTGCTCTTTTTTGTACTATTCTCAAAAAATAGGAAGGAATTGGAATAGGGAGGACTCTGAATAGATATAGCAATTTGGGTAGAATAGTCATTTTGATTGCATTAATCTTCCCTATCCAGGATAAAGGAAGTTGCGACCATTGTTTTATTAGATTTGTGATCTGTCTTAATACAGGAGGATAATTGGTTGAGAATAAGTCAGAATGAGATGCTGTTAAATGAATTCCAAGATATGGGATTGATTTTACTGCCCATGTGAATGGGAGTGCAGCCCTAGCCGGGATCAATTCCATGTTTGTGAGTGAAATATTAAGCACTAGGCATTTCTTAGGATTAATCATAAGGCCGGATAGGGCTGCAAATCCATCAAGAGCTGGTATTAAGTTAGGACCAGAGACCTGTGGTGATGATAGAAAAAGTAATATATCGTCTGCAAATATACATAATTTGTGTGTAATACCTCCTACTTCAATGCCAGTTATAGTTTGGTTTGTTCTGATGTATTGGGCCATGGGTTCGAGTATAAGGGCAAATAATAAGGGAGATAATGGGCAACCCTGTCGGGTACCTCTTTCGATATTAAAGGCTTCAGATTTGTATCCAGCATATTTTATGTAGGCTTTGGGTTTATTATATAATGCTTTGATCCATGTTAAAAAGTGGGGTCCAAAACCCCATTTTTGTAATGAATATTGCATATATTGCCAGGATACTGTGTCAAATGCCCTCTTAATATCGAGAGATAGAAAACATAAAGGGATTTTCCGTTTTTTAGCAATATGTGCCAATAACACTGCCATTGCACCCAATTTTCAGGGTGAAAAAGTGCGTGTTATACGCCAATAAATACAGTAATAATTAAAGCTGACCATTGTAGGCACCTCTGACAGTGTTAAACGGTCTGTCTCAACCTTCTAACTGCACTTTTGCTAGACAAGTTGGTCTGATATAGAAAGTTGAAAAATAAAAATCTTACTTGCTGGATCAAAAGGGGAAAATAAAGGCAAAATGCCTAAAAGGAGAAAACTAGTGCAATCACCACATCTAAGAATTGGTAAGCTGCAATATAATACATATTTGTTTTTGAGTTTAATACTACTTCAAGATCAATATAGCCTTTCAGTGGGAATAAAGAAGCTACAATTAAAGAGAATGTTTTTCTCTTTTTTTTTTTTTGTTTCTTTTTAGTCAGGTAAAGATAGCAATATATCTGAAACAAAAAAGATTCATATTTACCATTGCAATCAGGTGGAAATGAACACAAACCTAGTAACTCTGGGTTTCATAAGGCTGACTTACAACCTTGTTGCAAATAGCCTTGAATAGCCTTTGTTTTGAATACACCTTAATAGAAGGATATCAGACTACATACACTGAGCTGAATTGTTCATATGATGGATATACCTCGATCCATGTGGACCTAGCAGTAAAGGTATCATCTGCTGCTAAAGTACAACTAAAGGCTACTGTATAACAGTTCAAACAAGTTTCAAATCTTGTTACTATGTGATGCAAAGCTCCAGGAGGTAATGAAAAGTCCACCACTGAGTAGAGGGTCACTGGTTGACACAGGGTGTTGCTGGGGTCCCTGGAGATGCAGAAATCAATGAAGCCAAATTTGCACACAGGGGTCGCTGAAAACACAGACATAATTGGAAACACAGGAGTCAAAGGGATCATGGGAGTCACTGGAGGAACAGAAGTCACAAGGGTCACTGGTGTCACTGGAGGCACAGGGATGCAGGTTTCACTGAAGAAACACGAGTGCAGGGGTGGCTGTAGTGCACAGGGATACAGGAGTCAGCAGAGGCACATGGGTGCAGGAAACGCTGAATTGCACAAGGGTTACAGTCACAGGAAGCAAGAGGAACACCGGAGGCAGACACTGGAGATCTGCTTGGCTTAGGCATAGCAACATGTTGCTTGAACCCCAGGCTGCATGTCACTTCATTATTTGAAGCCTGCACCATTTAGGGTGACAGCTAAGAGACCTTCATTGGAAAGGCTGGTTTTAAAGAAAACCAGATTTTTTTTTTTTTTTTACCAGGAAGATATCAGATGCAGAAACTCAGGATCTTTCTTCAGGGCCAAAGCCCTTCCAGGCATTTAGGTCTGTGAGAAACATTGGTGTTTACTATTTGGTGAGCCTCATTACCTTGAAATGGATTTACTACCTGAAACCCTACCTCCAGATCCTGCAGACCCAGGGATCAAATATAGATGAGCTTCCCCTTTAAGCTATCATTTTCGCATTTGGGTCGCCAGTTCCACGTATTCTCTCCCTCTGAATTGAAATGTCATTTCCAGGAATTGCAGCTGGACCTACCATCTTCCCTATTTTTGTTTTGTTTTACCTGATACAAGCTTGCTGGTTCTCCCAGCTCTCTGGCAGCCGTTTGTGTGCTGCAGACTGCTGACAGTAGTCTCTTGTCCCCACTAGGGGGTAGGTTGGTTTCAAAAAGTGTCGTCATTTGCCTGCTCTGTTAGTGCTGTGATTTACATTTTTTATAGAAACTGCTTGTCTCTCCCTTTTTTATAAGTTTGGTAGTCGCAGGACTACCTCAATATTGTTTTGGTCACTCACCCACCCTGGGCCCCCTCGACAGTGGAGGGGAACCTGAGGTGACAGAGAGACCTAGGATAAAATGCAATCATATGTCTTAGGATGTTTGAGTTCCTCTTTAGTGCCTTAGACGGTGCACCAGGTTTTGTGCTTACAGAACTACAGTTAATTTCACTAAATAACAATGCTGAGTGGTTCTCACGGCTCTTTATTATAGGAAACTAGCAGACATTTTAGCGCCCCACCTAACGACTATGTTCAACACAGTAAAATATGGCCATGCACTCACTCCTAATCTCTTAACCACCAATATTGTTATGATTCCAAAACCCGACTGTGACCACTCGTCTTGGGCCAACTTTAGGCCCATCTCGCTTATTAATTTGGACATTAAAATATTGACCAAGATCCTGGCCAATCGTTTAAACTCCCTCTTACCATGCCTGATTAAAAAGGACCAGGTGAGTTTCATCCCGGGGCAACAGGCAGGAGACGCTATTAGACGAATAATACAACTTCAGCACATAGCCCATAGCTGATCTATAGCAACTATGTTATTGTCTCTTGATATGAATAAGGCCTTCGACACTGGCCTTACCTGACGACGGTGCTCCGCCATTATGGGTTCGGATCGTCATTCTTGCAATGGATATTGGCACTATATGACTCCCCCCAGGCTAAAGTCAAATATTATTGTTTCTAATCATCTCCCTTTTCCATCAGGAGGGGAACTCGACAAGGCTGCCCACTCTCCCCACTCCTATTTATCTTGGCCATGAAACCATTGGCAGAGGCAATCCGATCTCATCCGGACATAACTGGTGTCGAGATAGCGGGCACACCCCATAAGATTTCACTGTTCGCGGATGATATTCTTCTAACCCTAACTAACCCTAGAGTCACCCTACCTAACCTGTTTTCTCTATTAGACTCTTTTGCCTCTCTCTCTGGCTTGTCTGTCACCCCCACCAAATCAAAATCCATGTCAATCAACCTGCTGCCCTCGGACTTGACAACTTTAAAAAGCACCTTTACATTTCAATGGCTGACGTCATTACCCTACCTGCGATCCGGCTCACTCCGACCTATGCGGGGCTCTATCAGGCAAACTTCCCTCCCCTATTTAGGAAGCTGACGGACACGTTGTCCTCCTGGGCTTATCTGCCATTATCCTGGTTTGGCAGGATCGTGGCAATCCGTATGACTTACCTGCCAAAACTACTTTACTTTAGAGTCCTACCGGTCCCGATTCCGCCACATATCTTGCGAATACATCAACGCAAAATCCTGAAATTTGTGTGGGGTTCTACCTGACCCAGGATCAATAAACAAATACTATATGCCAGGGGAATCAATGGAGGACTTTCAGTCCCTAATCTGCAAGCCTACTATATAGCTGCAAACATAGCCCCACTATCCCAACTCCATGAAAAACATCAAATGCCGCTATGGGCCACTATGGACCTAGTGGATTCACATCTGACACCTATCTCCTCTTTACCCTGGCTCCCCTCTACACATCGCCCTCCTGTGATGGGACCGTGTTTGGCTCATTCCCTTCACCTATGGGACTTGGTCAAGTACTCAGCCGGTCTGATTTCCCCTAATCTTCCCTTACTCCAAATCCTCCATTGACCATTGTTCCCACCGGGTTGTGAAAACCCCCAGCAGTTCTCCTGGTGGAAGACAAACGGTTTAACGGACATCCACTCCTTGTTTACCCCCACTAGAATACTATCATTCGAGGCTCTACGCTCCTCTCACGAAATCCCTTTATGAGAACACTACAGCTATCTACAGATTCGACATTTCCTCCAGGGGCTTATAAAATCTTGACCGACCCCTTACACGCTGACCCCCTTTGAGAGCTTCTGCAGAGCCAGACCCCAAACCTCGGGTTTAATATCACTGATTTACTCCTCTATTATTACCTCTAAGAAACCACCGACACGGCCCTATCACCTCCAATGGGAAAGGGAACTAGGAAAACAGCTAGATCCGGAGGACTGGCAGGTCATGCCTTTAACGATATCCAAATGCTCAAAGAATGTTCTCTTTTTAGAAAATGCCTACAAGGTACTTTACAGGTGGTACTACACACCGACTAGACTGGCCCATTTCATTCCAACCTACTCTCCCTTGTGTTTCCAAGGGTGCACCCAGGAGGGCACTATGACGCACATCTGGTGGACTTGTCCAAGGATATGCAGATTATGGATCAGAGTTTACTCCCTCCTCCGAAACATACTCCATGCTGACCTCAAATAAGACCCATACGAAGCGCTTCCCTGCAACCTGATCGCAGAATTGCTTCGCCAACTGGCTCTACACCTCTTTACTGCAACCAAACTGATGATAGCAAGGGCATGAAAGACACCAGCACTAAGTTTTGAGGTAGTTAAAAATCGCATGGACGACATAATGGTTAACGAAAAGCTGACTGCTGTCCTTTCGAACACCCATGATAAGTTCCTACGGGTATGGCGGCCTTGGGTTGAGTATACTCAACCCACTAGATTTGACAACACCCTTCTTTGGATCTAATGCGCTTTTGCTCCCCATCGTGAGAATACACTCCACCCTTCTCCCCCTCCTCTTGACCCTTCCCTTCCTGGCTAATCTCAGACCCCCCTTTCAGTACTCTTACTTCTTAGTCTTACCTAAGTATCCATCAGGCCACCGGGCATAGTCATGGATGAGTTGGTTACATGGATAGATACCCAGGACTATTTACGGTTAGGCCCCCAGTAAGATAGACTCCTCAAATATTGTTAAATATCGGACACGGTCCTACGGGCATTCCTGGGACCTTAGTGTGTCTAATCACCTTCATGTTTCCAATTTACAATTGTTTTCAACCTCTGTTTTATTGTTATTGTTTTGGTTTTCTCTTATTTACTAGCATTCTTATTTTATTCATTTTATTCATAAGATGCTAAACCTTCTGTTATTTTCACTCATGATGTATTCACGATACTATCAAGCAGTGAAATTACTATGGTTATTAATAAAATTCTTTGTAAAAGAAATGGATTTACTAAGGGAGTGGTTGTAGATGAAGGCTGAAAGAATGTATTCAGGACCAGAAGTTTGAGTAGTGCAACATGAAGGAATTCAGTAACTTGAGATGTGGAGGCAAATTAAGTTTGCAATAGACTAGATTGATCTTGCAGTGAATGCATAAGGCCCAATATCAGATAGGGCAAGCTTTTTGGAGGAGATCTTAAAGCGGAGTTCCACACATTTTTTAGTTTATTAAAAGTCAGCAGCTACAAAAAGTGTACCTGCTGACTTTTAATAAACAGACACTCACCTATACCATGGTCAGCGATACGGCACCCGGAGTCATAGCCACTGTGGGCACCTGGCCGTGACAGCTTTCAGCTTCACTGTGCATGCGCGAGTTGCGCTGCGCTCTGCTAGTGGCCAGGCAATCTTCTGGGACCTGTCACGTGTCCCAGAAGATTGCTGGCAGGGAGGGGCCACCTAGGGGGAGAGAAGGAGTTGCCTAGGCGGCCAAGAGCAGGAAGAAGGAAGTGGGACAGGAAGTCCCACTCTAAACTAAGTACCCACTCCCCCCCCAAAAAAAATGACATGCCAAATGTGGCATGTCAGGGGGTGAGGAGTGCTTAAATTGGAAGTTCCACTTTTGGGTGGAACTCCGCTTTAAGACAAATGTTTTTTTTTGGAAAAGCAGAGCTCTCCCATGATGTTGATCAGCTAATTTCTTGTGTCTGAAGGCAAAGTGCTGTGGTTGGTTTTGGAGTATGTGACCAAATTTGCTTAAAGTCTTTATTCATTGCAGAGAGTGCAGGAATCTGGGGGGGGGGGGGGGGGGGGGCATTGGCAAAGGAAGTTGTGGATACTTGTGGATGCTTTTCATAGATAATGAAGAATGGCAATTGCTTGCTGTTAGCATATAGATAGTTATTGTGATCCTCACAGTTTTTCAATTAGTCTGTGGATGGTAGGCCAAGTAAAACTGCAAGGAGATATTCAGTTGACTTTTTTAGAAGCAGGAGCTGAATTGGATCCTGCACTGAGAAACAATGTAGGTTGGCATGTCATGAAGCCTTTCGATTTCTCAGATGAAGAGAAGCATGGGGTCAGCAAGGGAAGAAGTACAAATGTGCCATCTTTAAAAGCAGTCTACCAGTACTACTACTCAAAAAAACATACAGCTATCAGAAGGAGGAAGGTCAGTATTAAAGTCCATAGAGCATGGCATAAAGGTTCCTGCAGAATCAGTAGAGGGAGCAGGAGACCTGCTTGTGTATGGATAGGTCTGGGCACAAATGACACAAGCGCTTACATATTCCTCTACATCCTTTCAAGGTTGGTCACCAGTACAGGTAGGAAAGAAATGTGAGGATCCTGTGGATGAGATGCCTGGAGTTGTTGCCCAATGTAGGAGTTTAGTTCTTAGCTCCGAGTGTACTAGTGTCTTGCTTTGGAAAAAAGCAAAATACATGATAGGTAAAAATATAAAATTAGAAGGAAGACTAAGCTTCCTCTAACAAGAAATGGGATTTTATTGGTGACAGTGATATCTATTACCAAGGTACACACATAGTCAATGAAATTATTTAAGAATTGAATTTATTATTATCACAATTAATAAGGTAAAAAAATCACATAATTAATATAATACAAAATTCATGGATGATACTTGAATATACAGTATGGCGAGATGCTTCGGTATGCAGAGAGCCAACATGTTTCGCAGTTTCCTGCTTCTTCAAGGGCACCGCATGCATATACACATTCATCTAGATTACATAAGACATTATTAGAAACTTCAATTTAAAAAAATATTTTTTTTGGTAGAAAAATATTGACCATTAATTAGACAGGTGTGCATGCTTACCCAATCAGAGACTACAAATGCTTACAGAGGACAGCTGTGGCTCATTCTAGTGGTCAGGACACGGCTAAAGAATCAGCCAACCAGAGCAATTACTCAGTGGAAGCCAGATCCATCAGGGTTGGATAGTGGGAATGCGGAACGCGCAGTTACCAGGATAGCTAAATGTTGTTAGTGCCAATAGTCTGAAAATTTAAATTCAAGAAACACTCAGTTAGGGGCAGTTTACCATATGGTCATCAGCGAAAGTGGAGCAACACATGATAGCGCATGTGTTCCCCACTAAGATACTGATATATCTACATATTAGCATTAATGTTTTAATATCCACAGAGTAGGAAAAATATAATAAGTGTAGCCCAGCTAAGTCACAAATAGAGTCCCACCAATGTGGGACAAATGATCAAATGTATATATGTATATAAGGAATTTGGCCCCGTGATCGTAGTAAAAGATAATCAAACATAAACATATGGGGGTTAATGAAGCACTGGCACTGTAGAAATAACAGTAGAACCTGGCACGCATAATAATATAATGTCAAATAAGTGGAACAGAAGGAGCCTAGAGTTTACACTTAAAAGTTTGACCTAGCAGTGCAAGTATATAATATATTATAGCCATAGTTAAAGGTAGAACAAGACAACTGTTAGGGAGTGTATTATCCTGCTGATCTGAACACTCAGCAGCAAGTAACATCCTTCCTAGTGTTTGTTAAATAGAGCCACCTAGCTGTTTGTTTGCTCTAGTAGTTCCTATAGCTATTTGTATAAGTATAAATAAAGCAGGGTATAATGTAATTACCTGGAAGATACCCTGCGTGCTACAAATCCCAACGGATATGCATCTGTCCACTATGCAGTATGCTTTCTAATTGTTCCAAGCATGTGATGGTGAGAGCACGCTCACTGTCTGCTTAAGAGTGCGCGATCCCACCGGAAGTGAAGGGTCAGTGATGACCCCTGACTTCACTTCCAGAGCGGGAGCCCCTGAATGACACCAGCGCAGAGAGGCCAGATAACGTCCGCTAATGCGCATGCGTCACCAGTCGCACGACCGAAGCCATGCGAAAGGAGTGAGGGAGGGAATGAGAGTATCCCAACCCCCCTCCAGGGGCGCCCCTCATTCCCTCCGTCACTCCTTTCGCATTATGTTTGATTATCTTTTACTACGATCACGGGGCCAAATTCCATATATACATATATACATTTGATCATTTGTCCCACATTGGTGGGACTCTATTTGTGACTTAGCTGGGCTACACTTATTATATTTTTCCTACTCTGTGGATATTAAAACATTAATGTTAATATGTAGATATATCAGTATCTTAGTGGGGAACACATGCGTTATCATGTGTTGCTCCACTTTCGCTGATGACCATATGGTAAACTGCCCCTAACTGAGTGTTTCTTGTGAATGTGTAGATGCATGTGGTGCCCTTGAAGCAGGAAACTGTGAAACATGTCGGCTCTCTGCATACCGAAGCATCTCGCCATACTGTATATTCAAGTATCATCCATGAATTTGTATTATATTAATTATGTGATTTTTTTACCTTATTAATTGTGATAATAATAAATTCAATTCTTAAATAATTTCATTGGCTGTGTGTGTACCTTGGTAATAGATATCACTGTCACCAATAAAATCCCATTTCCTGTTAGAGGAAGCATAGTCTTCCTTCTAATTTTATATTTTTACCTATCATTCAGGGATTGGAGACATATATATATATTTCGAAGAGATCCAACAACTTCAAATTTTAAGCAAAATACATGAATAGAAGTAATGGTCAGGATATGACTGGTGGTAATAATAAATTCTGGTCAGATGGAGATTCCAAATTTTTTAGAACTGAAGGAGCATGAGAGTGCATCAGTTAGCAATCCTAAGCTTGAAAGTGATTGCAAAGTCAGAAGAAAAAGGACAAATAGCTGTGCCTAGGATTTAGGTGATAAACAGTTTGTAATATTGGAGATGAGATTTTTATGATCCATGTAAATGGTCATTAAATGAGACGATCCTTTAAAGAGGTGTCACAACTCCTCAAAAAACAGTTGGGCAGTGAGCAATTCTTGGTCTACAATGGAATAATTATTTCCTGCCAAGGAGAACATTTTAGATGAGAATATGCAGGGGCACACTAGGGAACTGGAAAAGGATGGCTCTGCCTCTCACGGATCAGGCATTAACCTTGATAGAGAAGGGTTTAGTGATGTCTGGTCTCATTGATAGCCAGGTGCTTGGCTAAGAATCAGAGTGAGAGAAATATTGGCTGCAGCTGCTATCTGTAGCTGCTACCCTGTGGTGCTGAACCACCTAACAGCTATTTCAGCAAGAGGCTGCTGAGCAGGAAGCGTTTAATAGACTGAGTCAGGCAGCAATGCACTGTGGGAAATGTACTCCGGAGGAGAGACTCTACTGTACAATAAAAAACCTTTTAACTATATTCCCCAGAGAGGGGATTGCAGGGAGGAGGGGAAACAGCTGCATTTTTCCAGGCATGGAAACACATGTATGGAAGTCCGGAGTATGGAACACAGCTTCCTCTTGCCGCAAGGGAGATCGAAGAGTGCACATTGCTGTCCAGTGTGCACCACCACTGCTGCATATGGGCAGCCTGAGTAGGATCCGGAGTACTGAGTTGGGGTGTCCCGACAGACAGAGTCACTTGGGTGCAGAGCAGAGAGTGGACTAATCTCTGTGTGTGGATGGATGGTGAGCTGCTGCCGTGGGTATTTACTTTCTGCTGCTAGAGGGACTGAATTCTGTAGGAACTAAACATAAAGCCATCTAGTAGCATTTTTGCCGCCTGCAAGCTTGACTGGGACTATTCTCATGTACACCAGCGATACAACTGGCCCCAACACTAGCTGGCTGAAGAGTTAGGACTCAGGACTGTCCCTTTACAGGTGCTACACAGAAACATTTACCTATTGCTTATGCAATAGGTAAAGTGCAGGGGACATTGCACCATATCATGACCATTCTCCTAGAGTGCACTATAGACTAGTTATAATATTATTATTTATAGAATTATGATGATTATTATTATATATTACAATATTATTCACATTGCAGTTAATGCTTATATGCACAGCTTATTGCTGGCATTGCTGATTCATGAATTAATCCCAGTCTAGTAGTAGAAAACTCTATTCTGTGTGACTGTGGCATAGTGATTATACTGTCTAGCAGACTGTGTCTATGTCCTCTGTGTGTTCATTTATGCTCAAACCACCATTTATTCTAGGAGACCAAAAGTGGGGAGGGGTTAGAGAAGCGCAACAACCATAGTGTAGCATGTAAAGTGTAATTTTAATTGAAAATATAAAAAAGCACTCACAAAGATAAAATAGAGCTCAGCATGACAGTCAGGTAGTCTCTGGGACAAAGATCAGACACACAACCAGGATGTCTTGTCTTGGCACCTGGCAGATGGAAGGTGGAGATAGAATGGAAGCAGGGAACAGCTGTCACTGGAGAGCCAAAGCCATGGATGGAACACAGGACCCAGAAAATGAAACACCTTATGTAGTAGGAAAATGCTGGAGCTCGAACAGGAATGTGTTTCTATCAGAAACCATGAATCAGACTGAGACAGAAGTACAGTTAAATCACACTTGTTTAATAATAATAAAAAAAGGTAAACATAAAACGTAAACATAGTCAAAACATAGACAGAGTTCAGGAACTGGAACGCATAGTCAGGCAAGCCAAAACATCAGGGAGCCAGAGATGAGCGTAGTAGAATAACAAGCAGGATCTGGAGCCAGAAGGAATGGCAGCCAAGCAAGTCTTTAACAGGAACACAGGAGAGCATCTCTAGAGATGTGACCAAGCCAACAGCTAAGCGGCCAGCTTTGAGAACGAAGGTCTGAGCTCAGCCCTGACAGTACCCCCTCCTCAATGACCCCTCTCCCTCAGAGGACCATCAGGCTTGAGGGGAAATGTCTATGGAAATCATGGAGGAGGATAGGGGCATGTACATCCGAGGATGAGACCCAAGAGCGTTCCTTCGGACCGTACCCTTTCCAATGCACCAGGTACTGCATGTGCCCACGGAACCTACAGGAGTCAACAATGGACTGTGCTTCATAATGCCTCATGGTTCTCAACCTGTACAGGGTGAGGACGAGCCACCGAGGCGGTAAAGTGGTTGCAGACCAAAGGTTTTAATAAGGAGACATGAAATACATTCGAAATACGCATATTAGAAGGAAGGTCCAATGCGTAAGCCACTGGGTTAATCCTGCGAAGAATACAGAAAGGCCCAATAAACAGAGGTGCAAACTTCAGAGAGGGAACACAAAGTCGGAGGTTGCGAGATGACAGCGAGACCCTGTCCCCAACCTGGTAGGAAGGCGCAGGCAGGCGTCTGCGGTCAGCATGGAGTCTGTACCTATCATTAGCAGTACGGAGACTCTCTGGGACAAAGTAGCGGTCACAAGGTTTCACAGGAAGAGCATGGACCTGAGCAGCAAGAATTTTGTTGACCAAAGGAGAAGTGAGACTGGTGCAAACCGTAGCCAGAATACGATCAGGAGGAATCACAGGAACCGGAACCGACTCCATCTTGGAAGTGGAGGAAAATTGTTGTGGCAAAGCGTTAGCCCTTACATTCTTAGTACTGGGTAAGAATGAGACAATGTAATTGAAACTAGACAAGAAAAGAGCCTATCGCGCGCTTCTGGGAGAGAGGCACTTAGCCTCAGACAAGAATGTGAGATTCTTATGGTCAGTAAGAATGAGAACCAGCACAGTGGTACCTTCAAGGAGATGTCTCCATTCTTTCAGGGCTAAAATGATCGCTAACAGCTCTCTGTCACCAATCTCGTAATTGCACTCCGCAGGTGACAATTTCTTGGAAAAGTAGCCACAAGGATGCATAGCGCTCTCTGAGGTAGGAAGTTGAGACAGAAAGGCGCCAACTCCAGTCTCAGAAGCATCAACCTCAAGGACAAAAGGTAACGTAGGATCAGGATGTGCCAACACAGGAACAGAAAAAAAGGCAGCCTTGAGACTCTCAAAGGCCTTAATGGACTCCGGAGAACAACACTGTGGGTTACCGTCCTTTCTGGTCATATCAGTCAGGGGCTTGACCAGAGACGAGAAGTTAAGAATAAACTTCCATTAATAGTTGGCAAAGCCAAGAAAATGTTGCAGAGGACGTAAATCCATGGGTCGGGGCTACTGTAGGACTGCTTAAAGTTGTTCTGGGTCCATCGAAAAACCAGCAGTGGAAATGACATTACCCATGAATTTAACCTGTTCACGATGGTGATGGTATTAAACGCAGTTTTCCACTCATCGCCCTTCTTAATCCTCACAAGATTGTATGCCCCTCTCAAATGAAGCTTCGTGAAAACCGTTGCTCCCTTGAGGTGGTCAAAAAAACCCAATAACAAATGGAATCCGATAGGCATTCTTAATCGTGAAACGATTGAGACCCCCTATAATCAATACAAGGTCTCAGTTCACCACTCTTCTTCTTCACAAAGAAGAAACCAGCACCAGCAGAAGACGAGGATTTGCGGATGAAACCTCAAGAACGTGCGTCTGCAACATACTCCTCCGTGGCTCTATCCTCCAAGACCAACAAAGGGTAAACCCGGCCACGAGGGGGTATGGCACCAGGTTGAAGGTCAATTGCGCAATCATTCGAGGAAAACTACCAGCTTGACCTTTGTCAATGACATCATTAAAATCACGGTACTCCTCCGGCAGGGAGGAGAGTGAAGAGGTGCACAGGACCCTGGCTACCTTCCGGAAGCATGTCTTACTGCATAGTGGCGACCAGGAGAGAACCTCAGCATGGAGCCAATCAAAAGAGGGGTTGTGCCTCTGTAACCAAGGATAACCAATAACCAGCGGAAATTTAGGTGAGTAAATAACTTGGAATTGGATTATCTCATTGTGAAGAGCCCCTACAGCCATGGACAATGGAACAGTCTCATGAGTCACATGGGCAGGTTGTAGAGGTCTTCCGTCAAGAGCCTCAATGGCAAGTGGAGTGTCACGCAGCTGCAGCAGAATCGAGTGCTTCAATACAAAGGCAGCATCAATGAACAGGCCTGCAGCCCCAGAGTCGATTAGAGCCTGTATCTTGATGGACGACTCAGCCCAAGAAAGGATAACCGAAACCAGGGGCTTATCCTTCTGGATAACTGGGGACAAAACAATGCCACTTAAGGTCTGTCCGTAACAGGACCTCAAGGTTCATGCGTTCCCCGGACGGGTAGGACAAGACTTCAAAAAGTGACCTGCCTGGCCACAATAAAGGCACAATCTCTCCCTCCTCTTAAGGGTTCTCTCATCCACAGAGAGTTGCGTGAAGCCCAAGTGCATGGGTTCATCTTCACAGACCGACTCGGTACCAGGAGGTATAGGAGGTGAGGGAGGCAAGGGTGGGACTGCAAAGTTCGGAGACAAATGTAAAGGAGGCTTCCGCAAGCGCTCCTTAAAAGGGAGTCTTTCTCTGAGTCTGGAGTCAATGAGGATGGCAAACGTGATCAACCTCTCCAGCTCAGTGGGTATATCTCAGGCTGCTATCTAATCCTTGATGGTATCCGAGAGACCATGAAAAAAAGCAGCCACAAGGGCCTCATTGTTCCAAGCGACCTCTGCTGCCAGAATACGGAATTCAATGGCGTAATCTGCAACAGTTCTCGTACTCTGTTTGATGGACATGAGGCACTTGGCATCAGAAGCGGAGCGTGGGGGAACGTCAAATACCCTTTTAAAAGAAGTCACAAACTCAAGGTAACTCACGACAACAGGTTTTTGCGTCTCCCATAGAGGGTTTGCCCAGGCCAAGGCTCTCTCAGAAAGCAAAGATATCACAAAACCTACTTTGCTTCTGTCCGTGGGAAATGCCTGGGGCAGCATCTCAAAGCATAGCTCAACCTGGTTAAGAAACCCTCTGCATTGGACTGGATCGCCCCCAAATCGTTGGGGAAGCGGAGTGGAACCAGACATACTTCTTATAGAGGTAAAACTTGAGGCGGGTGCCTGCACAGAGACTGGAGCAGCAGCAGGGACAGCCTGCAACACAGGTTGTACCGGAGCAGCCACAGTGGGATATTCCAGGTCAGCCGTGCGACTCAGGAGCGTTTGTAACGCCATGGCAAACTGATCCATGCAGTGATCCTGCTCATCCAATCTGGAAAAAATATTACCAACAAGTGGATTGACTGCATCTTCTGAATTCATGGCCTTCGCCTACTGTCAGAAACCATGAATCAGAATTACAGTTAAATCACACTTGTTTAATAACAATAAAAAAAGGTAAACAGAGTAAACGTAGTCAAAACATAGCCAGAGTTCAGGAACCGGAACAGATAGTCAGACAAGCCAAAACGTCAGGGAGCCAGAGATGAGAGTACTAGAACAGCATGCAGAATCTGGAGCCAGAAGGAATGTCAGCCAAGCAAGTCTTTAACAGGAACACAGGAACACACGTCTCTAGAGATGTGACCAAGGCGAAGGCAGAGATCATCTGGATTGTACGGCTTAAGTAGGCAGGAGTGACGAGCAGGATATCATCAACAGGTGAGTCACTGTGGAAAGACAGGAGCTGGCAATTAGCCGACAGCTGAGCGGCCAGCTTTGAGAAGGAAGAGCTGGGCCCAGCCCTGACAGTTTCAAAGCAACCTTGCTTCTTCTTCAGCCTCAGCCCTATATTATGTTCTTATAACTTTCATTCAACCAGGTGTGTCAGAGGGGCAGAACAGAGAACCCAAATTAACAAGCAGCTGCTGCAGGGGTAGCGCTACACATGGGGGCTTATGCAGGATATCTCTGTTCTCCTAGCAAGTTACCAAGACAATGAGCCAGAAACAGTCAATATGAACCCGCTTCTGCAATCCATTGGTGTGAGGAGCAAATTGGCTGCTGGGAGTCAAGTGTGATGGTCAAAATCCCCAGAAATACTCGATCATAACAGCAAGTCTGCCAAGCAGTGATGGCTTTAGTCCCTGATCAGAGAGTGTTCATACAGTACTAAATCTGAGAACTAATCAAGACACCTTTCACACCCTTGTGCTGTTAGAGTGGAGAAGGGGGGGGGTTCCTGCCTGCTTCTAAGGGGCTAGTCTGCAACTTACTAACAACGTTGATTCCCGCCTGATTTAGCTAAGACGTCAACCCAGAAAGTTCAAGCCAGGCAACTCTGACAAAAGGAGCTGTCCTACCAGAGCCTGTAGCCATGGTAGGGTCTGAATTCATTGCTGCTTTGGGAGACTTTGTGGCTAAGTGCCAAAAGAATAACCTAACATACACTGGGTCTGAGTACTGAACACTGAGAACCTTTTCAGGGAAACAGCTAGTACCTGCCAGTGATGAAAGTTTTGAGGAATTGCTGGAGCAAGCCATGCAAGCCTTAGATAAATCGGACATTCCTAAGGCCCAGAAAAAAAACTGTGAATCACTCAGAGTTTAAGAGGTCCTACCTTAGAAGCTATCCGCAACCTGAAACTTAGCAAACAGGACTGTACTGCCTATGACTACTTAACTATTCTGCAAGATGTGTTCAGGAGAACAGAAAAGGCCTTCAGACCTCATGTATCAGTTTGAACATACCTACCATAATGAGTGTGAAATGCTATCCAATTACATGAGGCATCTCCCCTAGCACAGTAGACAAGGTTTGGGCACAGCTGGTCTCAAGGGGAGCTCAGCACTTGAATCCCATCGTGATTCAGCTGAAACTTGAGGAGATGGTGGAATCCTGAAGTACCCTGAACTAATCAGGACAGTAGAGCAGAGGAAGCCATATTGGAGAGCAAGAAGAAGAGCCAAGAACCAAATCTACTGCTTAGATCAGAGTAGCTACTGGCAACCCAGCTCTTGAAACCCTAGATGGACCAGCTAATGGAAATGGAGACACCTGGTGCCTGGTGACCGTGTTCCAAGACCCAACAAATTTTCAAACTGTATGGCTGGTCAGGTCAAGAAACCGGCAAATCAAGGGGTTTGCTTTATCTGTGAGGAGTGGGATACTGATGTGACTGTCTAAGCCCACCAAAGTTTCATAGCAGCGCAAGAAATCAGCAGGGAACTTTAGAGGACCTGGCGAAGGAACCAACTGGGTGCTCATCTACAACAGCTAGCTTGAAAATTAAAATATGCAAGTGTAGCACCCTGTACTTTAGGTAGGTGCTAGTAGTAGTTTTTTTGTCAGTGCAGGTAAATTTAGGCAGGCCTAGCTGGAAGCTTGTTTTGATCTGTGTGGGCTAGGAGTAGCTCAGAGTAGACTGGTGATTCACAGACAGCATCATTTCACTGTCACCTCCCTCTTGCTTCTGGAGGATTTTAGAAGAGAGGCAGGGAAGAGAGGTGGAGCTGCCTGGGATGTTTTAGGGAGCCCTGACCATTCCCCAACCTGAATTGGCAGGGGGCAGGCCTCCTTAACCACTAGCCGACCGCCAGTCATCGTTATACGTCGGCTGTTTGAAGAGGAGTATCGTTGTTATGGCAGCAGCTAGCGGTTATAATCCGGGTATCCTCTTCTTCAGCGGGCGGTCAGCTTTTAGATAAAAGTGGTCTCTGTGGCGGATTTCTGAAAGATTACTTTTATCGGTGATGGGAGAGGGGCGCCTCCCACCGCACTCCGGTGCCCTCAGCCGCTTACTGGAGCCGGCGGCGACGATCTGATCCTTTTCGGTCTGTGGTATGGAGCTGACTGAGGGGAAGATGGCTACCATACCATTGCAGGGAGGAAGTGATGTCAAAACGGCACTTCCGCCCATAGCTCTTTTTTAAATATCGTCTATGGAGATTTTTAAGGGTAAAAGTTTGTCGCCATTCCACGAGCGGGCTCAATTTTAAAGCGTGACATGTTGGGTATCAATTTACTCGGCGTAACATTATCTTTCACAATATAAAAATAAAATTGGGCTAACTTTACTGTTATCTTATTTTTTATTTCAAAAAAGTGTATTTTTTCCAAAAAAAGTGCGCTTGTAAGACCACTGCGCAAATACGGTGTGACGGGAAGTATTGCAACGACCGCCATTTTATTCTCTAGGGTGTTAGAAAAAAAATATATAATGTTTGGGGGTTCTAAGTACTTTTCTAGCAAAAAAAGCTGATTTTAACTTGTAAACACTAAATCTCAAAACGAGGCTCTGTCCTTAAGTTGTTAAATACATAGAGTCAGCCCAGCTGGGGAGGAGTTGTCGGGAGGAAGAACTGGGAGATGGAGTACCAGCTGTCATGGCTTTTGAGGAAGCTCCCCAGTCGGGGGGGTGACCTTGGGCTCGGAGCTCGGGAGTGGAAGGGACCCTCGTACAAACCACAGGAGTGTTCTGACCAGGAGCAGGAGAGGACAGTGGAAGGTACTGCCAAGCAAAGTCTGCAGGAGGGATCCACCAGATGTCGGTGAGTAGCAGGCATGATCGGGAAAGCTGGGGAGGCATGGTGGAGCAGACTGGGAGTGTGCAGTCTGAGATAGATGTAGAGCCAGCGGGAGAGACTGTGATGCCATGGGCGTCAGACAGCTTCAGCCAGGAGGGCTGACAGGGCCTGAAGAGGACTGGCAGGGATCAGTAGTCCACCAAGGACAACTAGCATTTAACCCTTTTTTTGGCTACACCACAGGGGCCCATCATCCCTGCTTGCATAAAGAAATTTTTTACAAGGCCTGGCTGGAACCAGAGTCAGGCTTAACCATGTGCTAGCTGTGCCTGAGGAGAAGTG
The DNA here is from genome assembly GCF_042186555.1 of Aquarana catesbeiana. Lineage (NCBI taxonomy): Eukaryota > Metazoa > Chordata > Amphibia > Anura > Ranidae > Aquarana > Aquarana catesbeiana. The sequence goes on from NC_133329.1 coordinate 251,593,079, forward strand.
ATGTGATGGAGAGAGAGAGGAGGTAATAGTCTGCAAGCAAGTTTGTGCAGGAGGAGTGTGAAGTGTAAATATGTACAGAGAGTGTATATAGTTATGTCCCAATGCAAATGTTTCTACTCAAATTCTGGGCATCTCATGAATCCCCTAACCCCATCCAAGTCTGACCCGTCAATAAAAACACAAAAACAAAGTTACTATTCATTGACTCTGTGTGCTTGAAAATGCGAATTCCGGGCTGGGCAGGGTGACAGATGGCTCATCTGGGATGTCTGTTCACAAGGAACCTGCCAGCCGTTGCCCCTAGCAGGCGAGGTTGAACGAGCCGGGGAACTGCACTTTGTTCCACAAATTGAGGAACTAAATCCTGGGGAAGGACTTGTATGCTCTCCCTGTTATTCAGTGCTACAGTAATAAGTGCCATTGCCCATAGCAACCAGTGAGAGTCATTGCCAATTGCTGCTGCCTGCTTATCCAGTTGCCCCAATAGGTGCTGGAGTGGTCACATATTAATCCTGCAACACAGGAACTGTTTATTACGTGGCAACAACACCGGTTAACTGCCCCCCTGGATTACAAATACGTCCAGCGCTCTGCCATTGCTAGACGCCTATCTGCGGATTACAAATATGTCCAGCGATCTGCTAATGCTGGACATCTTGAACTTTTGCTTTTGTGTCCAACTCCTGCTTTAAACAGTAAAGTATGCCTAGAACTGTCTACTGTAGCCTGGGGTGATCAGTGTAAGCCTGTGGGTGCCTGCGGGCGGGACTGTACTACAAACGTTCCTTTCAGTGAGGCGTTGGCTACAAACTTTATTGCTGCGACCGGCAACCACTGAAAAAAATCAGCGGTCATTTGTTCCCAGTTGCTCGGGCCGAGCGACATGCCTGTACAAGTCCTGCTAGTCTCAGCATGCCTGCAAACTTCAATTTGTCTAACAAGAGGTTACATCAGCACGCCAGGGGAGGGGACTGCCTATCAGTTTCACAGACGCCAGCCTGTCTGGAAGCGAGGGGGTGGTGCCATGCTCTAGAGGAGACCCAGCGTTTCCTGCTAGCAAACAACACGGAGCAGAGGAGCAAGATGGCGGAGGGTGGTCGTGTATACCCAGCGCTGTCCTGGTTGCCTGATCTGCAGGAGCGGACACTGGTGGACACCGGTGTTCGGTTGGAGCATCACGGGGATTTGCCCTCGGAATGATTGACGGGATGAAGTGTCTGTGCCTGCTATGTCCAGAATGCCGGATACCATTTGCGGTGGTCAGTGCCTGGATCTGGTGTGGTCATTCTGGTGAACTACTCACCCGGCTTGCATCCAGCCAGCAGGAGCCACACTAAGACAATGTGGGCCTGGAGTCATCACCGAGTCTGATCCTGGTGACTCCCCTGTGAAAACAAGTGACACAGGAGAAGAGGAGTCTGTCGTGGCCTGCGGATGGCCCTGAAATGACGGCTATCTGGAAGGAGCCAGTGTTGGAGGAGTGTGCACCCTCAGCTGAGCCAATGCTGGTACGGGGCTATAGATTGGAGATTCTCCAGACTGTTAGCAAAATTCAGGTTCCTGGCAGAGATAGCAGATTGATCGCTCCACAGCAGCTCGGAGGAGGAATGGGAGATAGGAGGCTCCCAGGTCCAGAAAATCCAGTCCGGGGTGGTAGATGTCCCGTGGTTATGTGAGCTGAAGAAGCTGCAGGAACCCCCATCAGTTGCAGACAACTTTTCTTGAACAGACCCCCTCCACCACGCAGAACAGGGCGCTGAATACAGGCAGTGGGTCAATAGGTTGCTGGATGCTTGTGTCCTCCCTGGAAAAGGAAAGCCCAAAGAACTGTCCAGGTTTTCCCTGTTTCAGAGGGAGGTTCAGTGCAGAGTTGCTCTGGAGTGGGGTCTGGACTATTCCTATGTCCCTCCTGAGACCATGGACGTCATCGAGAGCTCCCTGGGGGAGTGGGAGGATGACTTGGTCTTTGCACACCCCCAGGCCCTTGCAGGTGCCTTAGAGCAAAACCTGGGCATGTTTTGAGGACATTCGGTGTGAATGGTGGCTGGGGAGAGCAATCCACAAAGACCGGGTGCTTATCATGAAGGTAGGACAGCCTGCAAAGAGCCACTTGTTCTCCATCAGGGAAGAGGGGGGAGGTAGGAAGAGACTGCCTGACCCACATTTTTATGCATGAGATGAACTGTTGGAGAGTACAGCCTGTCATGAAAATGTGTCACATGGACTGCTGGAGGGTAGCAGGATGTGCCTTCTCTCCCTGACTTTACAGGAACAGACTGGCCTGCCACTCTGGGTGCCCAATGGATGAGATATATCCCGTTGTAAGGACGCTTTGGTGAGGTCTATTCCTATCTAACTCTTTTCTAGGAACCTGTTTGCCCAGGAGGGGTCCCTTCCATCAGGAACTCCAAAAGAGAACTATTCCCTTTGATGCTGTTGTGTTTTTTTCCCAGTTGTTTCTGTCAGCAGGCCATAAACCCCTCCTGACAGAACAACAGAAAGAAAATGTGTTGAAATGGGATACCTTGTTATTTCTGTTGGCAGGATGCTCCAGACAGAAACTGTGTACAGTGTGTAGATAGGTTTAAGTGTAGGATGTTTTCTGTTTTTGTCTGCTCTTAGAATCTGCTGGGATAGGACGGTTGTCCATCCCGTCCAGCTGAAGTCAAGATTCCTTCCATTTCTTTTGTGCAGGCAGAGTATCTCTCTCAAGGGAGAGATGCTCTGGCTCAAAATTGTATATTGTGTGATGTTACTGTTAGCTGCAGGGACCTGTAGTTAGTGATGCTTAATATTGTAGAGCTGTAAATACCTACTAAATATTTCCTATATATTTTTGTACGTATTAATTTGTACCATAACCCTGTCCCTTTCCCCCTGCAATTTAACTTATGGGATGCCCTTGCTCCTGATTGTAGCATCCTCTACTTTAGGTAGGTGCTAGTAGTAGGATTTTTGTCAGTGCAGGTAAATTTAAGCAGGCCTAGCTGGAAGCTAGGCCTGTTTGTTTTGTTTTGATCTGTGTGGGCTGGGAGTGGCTCAGAGTAGGCTGGTTATTCACAGACAGCATCACTTTCTAGGGAGCCCTGACCAATCCCCAACCTGGATTGGCAGGGGGTGGGCCTCCTTAAATACCTAGAGTCAGCCCAGATGGAGCTGGGGAGGAGTTGTTAGGTGGAAGAACTGGGAGATGGAGTTCTAGCTGTTGTGGCCTTTGAGGATGCTCCCATATCTGGGGGGGTGGTGACCTTGGGCCTGGAGCATGGGAGTGGAAGGGACCCTCATACAAACCACAGGGGCTTTCTGACAAGGAGCAGGAGAGGACAGTGGAAGGTACTGCCAGACAAAGTCTGCAGGGAGGATCCACCAGGTGTCAGTGAGTGGCAGGCACGGTCAGGAGAGCTGGGGAGGCAATCCGGAGCAGACTGGGAGTGTGCAGTCTGAGATTGATGTAGAGCCTTTCAACAGCATTTACGGGGGTACCAATACACAAGGAAACAATAGCAGAGGTCCAAAGTATAGAAGAGGGCTCCCCTGCTGCTTCTGAGCAAGCATTAAACTCGCTTTCCTTGACCTCGGGCATACACCCTCTGCCAATGCACAGCAGTCTCCTGGAACTCAACTGAGACACCAACAGAAACGACAGCCAACCAAGAAGAGGACACAAATACAGACAGCAGGAAAATCTACTTCAGCTGCTTCAAGAAAAATCCCTGACAAGTTAGTAGGACCTTCTCCTATTGTCCCAGTCCAAGTAAAAGGCATCTATACAAAGGATACAGGAGCAAAGGTGATGGTGCTATACAGGGACTTTTACGACAAACACCTTAAACACCTACCCCTAAAGAAGTTGAAAGAGCTAGAAATATGGGATCTTGGAACTCAGAATTCTGCCAATCAAGTTAACTCTTGACTCTTCCATGACTGGGACATTCGATACATTAGACTTGGTGTGCCCTCACGTGCCTGGAGCCAACAAGAGTTTCTTAATATTAGGAACCAACACTGACCTTGTCAGGAGACTATTCAATCCCCTTCAAATAAGAAAAATAATAAAAAATAAATAATTTCATGTCCCAACGGATGGGTTGTTTGGTATGTGCCGGCCGACATGCCAAACCTCAGGCTTTTATTACCGTAAGTGAGAATTTTCATATAAATAAACCAACGTATTTTACACTATTTGGAGCTTCTAGTTTCTTTCCGGTGTGCTTTTCCTACTGAATCCCTTGAGTACCACTGGAAAAAGTGGAGTGACCTTGTGATATGGAGAAAGCCCCGGCTGGGTATTAAGCCATAGGCGTTCACCGACCCCCTATAATAAAGGGTCAACTGGGGCTGGTAAGCAGTTTCTACAGCTGGTGGGGGATTCACTGTGACACAATTGGTGATGGATGATGGATGGACACTACCATGAAATTATTCACTTTATCACATTACATTTGTACTCTTTGTACATTTGAATTATTCATTTGGTCACATATATGGACTTCTATAATATTAGCACAATATTTTTTTATTTCTTATTTGATTGGGATTGTGTTGCACAAAATTGCTGCTTAAGTTTGTTTGTAGGGATAGATGTTATTTAGCACAGTTTTTTTTCACTTTTTACATATTCAATCCCCTTGTCTCAAAGCACACCAACTGAGAGTGTACACCCCATGTTACTGAAAGCATATCAGTGCCTGGTTCAGGAGCAGAAAGCCCCAGCAGAAGAAGTATGGAAGTTGTAACTAGACAGAGATGAGAAGACACTTCAGCCAGGGGACGTGGCATGTCTATGATCTTTAGCCAAGTTCAACTGGGATCAACCAGGACTCTTTGTTGTCCCTGAAGTCCAGGAAAGAACACAGGGATGGAGGTATCCCTTAAGTAGTGTCAACCAGAGCTTTAGAACAAAGTCACAGGAAGATTCCAGTTAGTGTTCGCAACATCACTGAGTCACAAGTGATATTACGGGCACGAATGCTGATAGGACAAGTGAATCCAGCTACCCCAGTTTCACCCTCTGATTTAGTGGGGGAACAGAAGAGAAGACAGCCTTTATCTGGCCACTAGGGTTCTTTGAACTTGACAGAATGCCCCAAGGTCTGTTGAGGGTTTCAGCAACCTTCCAGAGATTGATGGAGAAAACAGTAGGGGAAATGACAAAAAAAATATATGAAGGGATCAATAAACCCCTCCCGCCTGCGCACCCTAAAGATTTATATATAGTGCAAAAAATTTTATACCATGCAATGAATTGAATAAAAAATATATAAAATATTAAATAAGCAACAGGTAGTAAACCTCAAAGCCTCAGATGTGTAAAGAAAACAATAGTGATTCAATATCGCACTAAAAACACCAATATAATAAATGTGAAATCATTTATATACAATGTTGAAAGTCCAATAAACCACCACCAAACAAATTGTTCCCACAAAGTGCTAGTGAAGTCTGCTGATCAAACAAATTTGATTGTGATGTCTTCAAATGTGCACATCCTTCCACCAACTTCTGTGTAAGTATTCTACTCACCAGATGGGACTGACCCCCATTACAGGTAGTCAACACCAGCAGATACTCTCCAGATTGCAGCAGCTCAGGATTAGCACAACTGCTAGATGAGTGGTATGTATATATCAGAAAAAAAGAACAAAACTCCTCACGGTGTAGTATCGTTAAAAATTTAATGTGAAAAAACTACAGATTACACTTACGAGACAGAAGATAAGATCGCGCTCATGAAAAATAGTAGGGACGCCATCAGCATTCCACCTGAATTCCAACCAATGGTGGAAGTGTTGTGGCACGTATCACAAGATCCTATGTGTTTCGTCAGCATCGTCTGACGTCATCAGGGATCTTGATACCTTGATCCCTAATGACATCAGACGCTGCTGATGAAACGCGAGGATCTCGTGATACGTGCCACGTCACTTCTGCCATTGGTTGAAACGCAGGTGGAACATGGAGGGCGTCCCTGCTATTTTTCAAGATCTTATCTTCTGTCTCATAAGTGTAATCTGTAGTTTTTTTAACATTAAATCTTTAACGATACTACACCGTGAGGAGTTTTATTCTTTCTTCCTGATATATAAATACCACACATCTGGTGGTCGTGCTATTCCTGAGCTGCTGCTACTCTGGAGAGTATCTGTTTACTGGTGTTGACTACCTGTTATGGGTGTCAATCCCGTCTGGTGAGTAGGATACTTACCTAGAAGTTGATGGAAGGATATGCACATTTGAAGACATCCCAATCAAATTTGTTTGATCAGCAGACTTCACTAGCACTTTGTGGGAACAATTTGCTTCATGGTGGTTTATTGGACTTTCAACACTGTATATAAATGATTTCACGTTTATTATATTTGTGTGTTTAGCGCAGTTTGGAATCACTATTGTTTTCTTTACACAGTAGGGGAAATGAACCTGACTGAAGTGCTGGTGTACGTAGTCAATATCATTGTCTCTGCCAGAACGCTTGAAAAGCATAGAGAGTGCATGAAAAAGAGCCTAAAGAGCTTCATGATGAGGGGTTGAGGTTGTCCATAGAGAGGTGTCAGTTTTAACAGCCTACTGTCACCTACGTCGGACATGTTTTCTCAGCTGATGGAGTGGCCAAATCACAAGAAACTGGAATGTCACTTCCTGGTCAAAACCTATCAATGTGTATGTCATTCCTCGGGTCTTGTCCATACTATTGAAGATTTCTTGAGGGATTCACTAATATAGCTCTGCCCCTCAATGAGTTGTTGAAGAGGGAGGATGAGGATGATGACCCAGACTCACTGAAATCAGCCAAACACACTGGAAGACCCAGGAAGTCTTGGGACTCAATCCAAGACCAGTGTAATAAAACAAAAGAGTTGGCATTACTGGAAATTCCATCTGTGATCTTTATTAGGTCATGACCAAGTTAAATGACAGCTGACGCGTTTAACTTGGTCATGACCTAATAAAGATCGCAGATGGAATTTCCAGTAGTGCCGACTCTTTCGTTTTATTACTCAGGACACCGTTTTTGGATGTAGGAAGGACATCCTGAGCTTTGGAGCACCTGGATTTGGGTGTGCCGTTTTCTAAACCTTTCACAGTGGGCTTCACAGATCAGAGCGGTGTTTCTTTCATGCTTGCTATCTTCAATCCAAGACCAGTGGACTGATCAGTGTGAGCAAGCCTTCCATCACCTGAAGAGGATCCAGTCAAGATGGGCTAGGTGAGGTGTTGTACCAGGAGAACAATAGACACTTGTGTGTGTGAGCAGTAGAGATGGGCTGAACACCCCCTCGGTTCGCACCAGAACATGCGAACAGGCAAAAAGTTCTAGCAAACATGGGGACCCTATTAAAGTCTATGGGACACGAACAAGAAAAATATGTAAGTCATTGCCATAAAAAATGTATGGGGACCCGGGTGCTGCCCTAGGGGACATGTATTAATGCAAAAAAAAGTTTTAAAACCAGTTTTTCAGGAGCAGTGATTTTAATAATGCTTAAAGTGAAACAATAAAAATCGAATATTCCTTTAAATATCGTTCCTGGGGGTCCCCTTAGTCGGCCTGTAAAGTGGCACATCTGTGTAGAACAGTGCCGCAGCAAAATGACATTTCTAAAGGAAAAAAGGTAATTTAAACTTGCTCGCGGCTGTAATATATTGCTGGCTCCCGGCAATATAGATAAATAATCAAGGAAAAAAACAACGTGCGGTCCCCCCCAGTCCAAACCAGGCCCTTCAGGTCTAGTATGGATTTTAAGGTGAACTCGCCGCCGAAATTGAAAAAAAAAATGGCATGGGGCCCCCCCAAAATCCATACCAGACCCTTATCCGGTAATGCAGCCCGGAGGTCAGGATAGGGGGGGACGAGCGAGCGCCCCCCCCTCCTGAACCATACCAGGCCACATGCCCTCAACATGGGGAGGGTGCTTTGGGGTGCCCCCCAAAGCACCTTGTCCCCATGTTGATGGGGACAAGAGCCTCTTCACGTCAACTCTGGCCATTGGTTGTCGGGGTCTGCGGGTGGGGGGCTTATCTGGAATTTGGAAGCCTAGTTTAACAAGGAGATCCCCAGATCCCGCCTCCCCTTAGGTGAATGGGTATCTGGTACATTATACCCCTACCCATTCACCAAAAAAGTGGTGCCTTTACTTTCTTCCCAAGAAACACAACATAAAATTAGGCTAATTCCCACCTTAGACAGTTGTCCCTGGAATAGATGTACCCATTGGAAGATTTTCCCTTCTAGGGACAATTCTAAAGTTTTGGATTTCCCCTTACTTTCATTCTCGGAGACAGTGATTACCAGTACAAATAGAAGGGTCAATCACCCCTTCTGACATTTAAACTTGGCAGAGTTTCCCAAAATTAAAAAAAAATGTTTTGCCTAGAGATGCACTTAAAGTGCGGCAGCATGTATTTTTTATGGATGTCCATAATTGTTCTTTATTGTAGGACTTATTGTAGTATATTTATATAGTAGTATATTAATAACCTGTAAAATAATTAATTTGTTATGATACAAACCGCTTTGTGTTTCTTGTGAGATGTGGAGTAACACAAATTGGATTTAACTAAATTGGCTTGGATTGGATTGGATAAAACTACATTGGATGTGGAAAAAATGGAGACTCTTTCAAAAACTTGTTATATTTAGGTGACTTTTGCCAAAATCAAGGCAGGCCAGTCATCTTTTTCTTTGGTAACTGAAACCCTGAACACAAAACTCATCAACATTTATATTGTGACTTACATATCTAAGTGATTACTTAGGAGTGAGTGTGGAGAATATAATAGAAAAAAGATATAAGAACAATTTTAAAGGGAATTAAAGAGGAAATAAAAGCAAAATAAAAATGACATATACTGTATGATGTAGTCTGTTGGTCCTGCCAGTGGTTTTAACCCCAAGAGCAAACATTTATTATATTGCAGCTTACAAATTCTTAGATGTAATAGCTGCATTAAGTTTCTTTTAAAGCTGTCTTTCCTTTAATTTCACCTGTTGACTAATCATTATATTTGTTGTTGTTTTAGCAAAACAAGCTGTCCTGCAGATATAGCAGTTACAGTGATGAGACAAACCATTCACCATGTACAGGGTTGCTTACAATGATCAACTTTTATTTGTGTAAAAATTTTATCCCAAAAGGGGAAAACTGTTTGCTGTAACTGCTTAAAGGTGCTAGCTGGAGTTCAGCTTTAATTTGTTAGTGTATCTAAATCTGCTAGTACATCTAACACTCCCCACCCCTAGACTGACAATGCTGCTGTTCAAAGATGCCCCCTGTGCTCCTTCATTCAGAGTGGGGGCACTCTAATACAGGAGGTTTGTTACTGGCCGGATCACTAGGTAGAAAAATAGAGAGAAAAAAGCCTAACCAAAAAAAAAATAGAGAAAAAAGAAGCCTAAGCCTAAAAAAGAAAACAAATGCAGCCACCAGACTTAACGATTGCTAAGCTGCAGTATATTACAATTTTTGTTCTGGGTTTAATACTGCTTAAGTAATAGCAACAGTTTATTTTTCTGATGGAAAAAAGGTAGCTAGTTGTTCTTTTTTTTGTGAAAAAAACTGATACAGTAGTTGTAAGCACCACCAACAGTGCTATATGGTTTGTCCCAACCCTATTTACTAGGCAGCTTGGTCTGCATATACATGAGATGCTTTTAGATGCATCTAGAAAAGGCTATTAGGTTGAAATTTATGCTGGAAAGGAAAGCTAATTTTATTTCACGTGTCCTTTGTAATGTAATGTGTCCTAAGTACATTTTTTTAAGAGTCCTTCACTTTGTAAAAGATCCATTGCTAGGCTAGTGCAATGTCAAACAGTGAGGTTGGTTTACTAAGGGCGAATGGGCTGTTTACTTAGCCAGGGAAATTGTACTTTGTAAAAGAATTTGCCCCAGAGCTTAGTGAATGCATTAAGGTAAAAAAAACCCTAAGGCTATACAATCACTTTTAGAGCCCTTTCACACTGAGCCGCCCCGCGAGCCAGCGGTAAAACGCCGCTATTTTTAGCGGCGCTTTACCATCATTTTTGTGGCGCTATTGGGCCGCTAGCGGGGCACTTTTAAACTTTTAAAAAGGGTTCAAACTGCCTGCAAAGCATTGCTACAACGGCGCTTTGCCGGCGGTTCGTCGACGCTGCCCATTGATTTCAATGGGCAGGGGCGCTTTAGGAGCGGCGAGTTCACCACTCCTAATGCGCTCCAAAGAAGCTGCTCACAGGACTTTTCCTGCCAGCGCACCGCTCCAGTGTGAAAGCCCTCGGGCTTTCACTCTGGAGTAAAAGGAGCCACTGTTTCAGGGCGCTTTGCAGGTGCTATTTTTAATGCTATAGTGCCTGCAAAGCGCCTCAGTGTAAAAGGGGTCTAAAGGGGTTGTAAAGGTTTGTGTTTTTTCACCTTAATGCATCCTATGCATTAAAGCGGGTGTCCACCTAAACTGCCAAAAAAAAAAAAAATATTAAAAGCCAGCAGCTACAAATACTGCAGCTGCTGACTTTTAATACATGGCCACTTACCTGTCCCAGGGTCCAGCGATGTCGGCAGGCGACGCCGAGAACCCGCTCGGTTCTCGGCAGCTGCCACCGCCATCCTAGGTGAGGGAATCAGGAAGTGAAGCGTTGCGGCTTCACTTCCCGGTTCCCTACTGCACATGCGCGAGTCGCGCTGCGCATCGTAACTGGTCCCCGCTATCTCCTGGGAGCTGTGTGTTTCCCAGGAAACAGCGCGGACTGACAGGAAGAGGCATAGACTCCCATGGGAGTCTATGCCGGAAGTGGGTGCAAATACCTGTCTTAGACAGGTATCTGCACCCCCCTCCCCCCTGAAAGGTGCCAAATGTGACACCGGAGGGGGGGAGGGTTCCAAAAAGCGGAAGTTCCATTTTTGTGTGGAACTCCGCTTTAAGGTGAAAAAACACCTGTCAGTGACCGGCCCCCAGCACCCGTTTTACTTACCTGAACCCTCGAACTTGTCCCACGGTGACGCGCCGTCTCTAGGCTAGGGGGTTCTCGGCTGTTGATTGGATAGATTGATAGCAGCACAGCCATTGGCTCCCGCTGCTGTCAATCAAATCCAATGATTGACAGCAGCGGGAGCCAATGGCTCACTGGGGGGCAGGTCTGAGTCCTGCATTCGGCGTATATGGACGCCGAATGCTGGACTTGGGAGTGCGCCCGCAAGGTAACCCCCCCCAGGAGGTTATCTAATGTGGGGAGGAGCCGAGAGAGTCGCTGAGGGACCCCAGAAGATGAGGTTTGGGGGCACTCTGTGCAAAACGAGCTGCACAGTAGAGGTATGTATGACATGTTTGTTATTAAAAAAAAAAAAAAGGGAACCTTATCACTTTAAGTTTTATTTTGCAAAAATTTTGTTACCTGATTTGTGATATTTCAGGAACACTAATTGAGACATATAAATAAGGCTTGGGCATTCCCAACTCTGTGCAATGTAGGCTTCTTGTGACACATACAGTCGAATGTGTCAACCCAACGAACTTACATTCAACAGCACATGTGACAGAATTACATTAAAGGCAGGTAAGAGCAGATTACTGTAAATGATGTGGATTTGCTGACCTTAGCATGCCTGCATGTTTTGCCTAGATAGCATAATAGAAAATTCACTGCATGTCTTCTGAGAAATGCCTTATCCATGTGCACCTTACTTTAAAAAGCTATTTATGAATTGATTGGAGTGGCTGCTATTTTTGCTTAACATAAGCAGTTCACTGACTGATTTTCTGAGTTGCCTGGAATTACTCTTTTATATTTTTTTGAAACAGAAACTGCTATTCAGATTTTACGCAGAATATAAGACTGGCAATATACAGTATTTCAGGTTGGACTATGTAAGTGGACAGCATAAAAGGGTTGACAACCTTTGTTGTATTATCTTATGATGTGCACTATATATTTTTCCATGCACATTTCTAAATATACTAATTACAGTTTTTAAACATATTAAATATATTATTGTATAATAATAAAATATAAATATTGTAAGCAAACGCCTGGTGAACGGCTGAATGGCAGAAATAATTTGAATGCCAAATGTTTTACATTTTCTAAATGTCTTCATATAGTCATTGATTCACGTACTGAAGCACAACATAGTAATTTAACATAGAAAGAAAAGGCAGCTCAATTGTCCAAGCAATGAGCTAAGATTCTTCTTTGCCTTTTTTAAGACATAAGATGCATGAATTCCATTCATGATCTTGGTGACATTGATGCAGTTTAATTTGCAGCAATCACTTTATGATCACAAGCAAATTGGCAAAGTGTTGTTTAAACTAGTGCAAAAAGACTATTGTTTGTTCAGTAAGCCATGATGAAAGTTTCATACTGGCTGAGATGCATTTATACACATTTAAAGCACAGAACTTGCTTAGCTTTTTCTAATATTGTGACATTATAGGCCAAATTTATAAAAAAGTACAATTTCACTTATGAGGAGGCACCCATGGGCTGTAGAGCTCTCTGCTCATTACTTTCATAATATGTGCCTTTGCTGACCCTATCCACCACAAGTCCATAACAGAGATATCACTATCTTTCAGCTGAAATCCCAGTTATATTCTGCGTTATGAAGAATCCATTGGGGAGGTGTGACCATACTATTAGAATATTTAATGGCTGCGGCAGAAATGGGATTCTGATAGAGATATCTCTCCAATGAAATCTTCATAAGAAAAGAAACCATTATTTCATTCATCAGGCAAACATGTAAAACTGCAACATTATCTTACGAGTTGGACTTAAATAGCAATCGCTGTGAATTCATTTTATAAGAGTGTTAAGTGCAGTATGAAACCTACCAAGCCATTTCCATTGTTGGTAATGACAAGGTCTTCTCCATTTCCAACCAACGCTTTAATTTCAATGCCTAAATTGGTTTCAGGTTGCTTCAGCCAGTTTTGCAGAACAGTTTTCACATCGAACCTTTGCCAAGTTCCAGGTCCTGGATTCATGTCAAGTTTTAATGTTCGGATTCCAATGTGTCTTGTACCATCTTTCAAGGGTTTAATGAGTCTCAGGATTTGCACCACAACTGTTGCAGGCATTTGGACAGGCTTTAGATGTATCCATAACTGTGCCTTGGATATTTTAGTTGACTGAATTTCAGAGTTCAGTTTGAAATAACAGCATTTTTTTGTTTTGGATGTTTCATAGTCCAAATCATCTAATAAGTAAAGGGGAAAAAAAAATGAGTGTTCAGGATTTTCTGGGATGCTAAACTAACGCAAGATATTTAGAGATAGGAAACTTACAGACTATTTCTTGACTCTGGATAGATATATATGTCATAATCAAACTGCTCTTGCAATATAAGGTACATCAGATAGAAAAAAATAAAATGTACTATCCTGAATTATAACATTTATCTGTATGTTGTTAAACAGCTTTTACCCAAGCTTTACCAAAAATGCACATTTGATACCTTATGTAAGTGACTCCAGCATGCAAAACAGCAACCTGCTTTGATAGTGTGGGTTTAATTATGCTTAACTTGTACTAGTACACAAAAGAGAATGTATTTGGAAACCAATTGTTCGCCCTTTAGGGGCAAATCATTCTACAATTTTCCTAGCTGATTTAATGTTATGTAATGTTGTTTAATCTATCTATCTATCTACAGTATCTCACAAAAGTGAGTACACCCCTTACATTTTTGTAAATATTTTATTATACCTTTTCATGTGACAACACTGAAGAAATGACACTTTGCTACAATGTAAATTAGTGAGTGTACAGCTTGTATAACAGTGTAAATTTCCTGTCCCCTCAAAAAAACTCAACACACAGCATTAATGTCTAAACCGCTGGCAACAAAAGTGAGCAACACCTATAAGTGAAAATGCCCAAATTGGGCCCAGTTAGCCATTTTCCCTCCCCGGTGTCATGTGACTCATTAGTGTTACAATGTCTCAGGTGTGAATGGGGAGCAGGTTTGTTAAATTGAGTGTTATTGCTCTCACTCTCCTATACTGGAAATTCAACACGGCACCTCATGGCAAAGAACTCGCTGAGGTTCTGAAAAAAAGAATTGTTGCTCTACATAAAGGAAGCCTAGGCTAATAGAAGATTGCCAAGACCCTGAAACTGAGCTGCAGCATGGGGCCAAGACCATACAGCGGTTTAACAGGACAGATGATGCACAAGAAAACCCGCAAACAGTTTGCTGAAGACACGCAGACTAAGTACATGGATTACTGGAACCATGTCCTATGGTCTGATGAGACCAAGATAATCTTATTTGGTGCAGATAGTGTCAAGCGTGTGTGCGGCAACCAGGTGAGGAGTAAAAAAGACAAGTGTGTCTTGCCTACAGTCAAGCATGGTGGTGGAAGTGTCATGGTCTGGGGCTGCATGAGTGCTGCCGCCACTGGGGAGATACAGTTCATTGACGGAATTATGACTGCCAACATGTACTGTGACATAATAAAACAGAGCATGATCCCCTCCCTTTGGAGACTGGGCCGCAGGGCAGTATTCTAACATGATAACGACCCCAAACACACCTCCGAGATGACCACTGCCTTGCTAAAGAAGCTGAAGGTGGACTGGCCAAGCATCTGTGGGGCATCCTCAATTGGAAGGTGGAAGAGCGAAAGGTCTCTAACATCCACCAGCTCTGTGATGTCGTCATGGAGGAGTGGAAGAGGACCCCAGTGGCAAGCTCTGGTGAACTCCATGCCCAAGAGGGTTAAGGCAGTGCTGGAAAATAATGGTGGCCACACAAAATATTGACACTGGCCCAATTCGGACATTTTCACTTAGGGGTGTACTCACTTTTGTTGCCAGTGGTTTAGACATTAATGGCTGTGTGTTGAATTAATTTGAGGGGACAGCAAATTTACACTGTTATACAAGCTGTACACTCACTACTTTACATTTAGCAAAGTGTCATTTCTTCAGTGTTGTCACATGAAAAGATATAATAACATATTTACAAAAATGTGAGGGGTGTACTGTATCTATCTCTCTTTTGATTTATTGATCCATTCATGATACAAATATTTGTCTATTACAACTTCCAATAAAATAGTTTTGTCCTAACTAAAGTTGGTAGCAAAAGTGAGAGGAGATAGGAAACTGGATCATTTCCAGTGCTGGCTTGTACATCAAGTTACCTGTTTCTAAGAACCACAAGCAGTTCTGTACATAAGGACACCGTCTTTGAGCACACAACTTTCTACTGCAGCTGCTGCTGCCTATCTTGGCTATAAAATCATAAAGAGTTATTGCCATAAAGTTATGTAAGTGCAAAATTTGCTTCGGCATATTTTGGTACATGATCAGTATGTTTTAAATGCTTTGAATAGAGAAGCATTATCACTTACATTTGTATAATATATAAGCAGCTGCCCTTCTTGCCAACATTTCAGCTAAATGCCATTTCCTGGCAGAATGTTACTCAACAAGATATGATTTAAAGCTACTTCCCTTTTTACTGTTCCTAGATCAGTACTGAGATCACTGCTGTGTATTACAAATTATTTATTTATTCCCAGTTCTTTTTTTATAGATGAATAGGTAGGTAAGTGGATAGATAGGCCAGGCTAGCAGTGATTTTTCTAGGTATTGTTAACAGAGGGTTCAAACATGTGATGAAAAAAAAGACACATTCGCATTTTATGAAAGCATACACATCAAACTGTTTTATAGTGAGGATTGCGTTTATATACAATACCTTTGCCAAATGTGCAATTGTAATTTTTTTATGTTTGTTCTGTATGAACACAAATATTGTTTTAGAAACATTTTGACTTTGAGCATATTTCAGGTACTGCACTAAACACACTCATTCTTAATTCAGTAATATACCCAAAACCCCATCACACCAAATGCTTCTGTTAGTGAATGATTAAAACAGAATTATTAAAAAAAAATTAACTCTTGTATACAGCATTGGATTTACCATTAAGCACAGTATGCCAGTACCAGAAGGGGGCAGAGGCAAAAAGGCGGTTTCCACTGTATAGTTTTCAGCCATATATTTATATGCTTAGTTGATAAAAATACATTGCTTTCCATATAAACTTACTGTCACAATATTGTAATCAGGGATGAGTTTATATCTACTGGTTTCCCTAGGCCAACTGTCATAAACCGGTGCAACCAGAAATGTGTGGACCAAAAACACATGTAAAGTAAATATAGTAAGATTTATTAAAAGGATAAGTTATAAACAATAAAGCAAGCCAGCTAACAACCACGGTGACACACAAAAATAACTCTCTAAACCAAACCTGAATACAGGTTTGATAGATAGGATAGATAAACTTAATCAAGCCAGGGTCATACACGAGAGATCAATCAGATTGAACAGGGAGCAGGACGGGACAGGGAGAGGACAACAGGAGGAAAGGATAAGTCTGCAAGACAGGGTCCAGGGAAGGATGCAGGGTTCAGGAACACAGGACACAAGGTACAGGATTACAGGTCACAAGGTACAGATTCAGGAATACAGGTCAGGGCTCAAGGAAAATACTAAGGGAAATGTGTGAGCATCGGCCGGGTATAAATACACACCTCCTGCAGTCAGTCTCAGGTGAAGCCTGATTGCAGGAGATGATGTCGGCTCAGACTGCCGGGAGACACCCGCTGGTGGCCAGCAGTACTGCAGTCCAAAGATCTGACAGTGCCACCAGCAGGTGAAACCTTTCCTCACAGTACCCCCCTCAAAGGAGCGACCTCTGGACGCTCCAACTAGTCACAACTGTAAAAAGTCCATGGCATCAAGCCGGGCAGCAGCACATGGAGCTGGGCAGCAGGCAGAGGCACAACAAGCTGGGCAGCAAACAGAGGAACATCAGAGGAACAAGAGGCTGGGTGATGGGCACAGGAGGCTGGGTGACGGGCACTGGCTCAACAGGCTGAACCGTGGGCACTGGAGCTTCAAGCTGGACTGTGGGCACCGGAACTTCAACCTGGACCGTGGGCACCGGAACATCAGGCTGGAACATGGGCACCGGAACATCAGGCTGGAGCATGGGCACCGGAACATCAGGCTGGACTGTGGGCACTGGAACATCATGCTGAACAGCAAATACTGGAGCATCAGGCTGGACAGCAGGCAGAAGGTTGGTAGGGTTAGGTGGGTCATAAGGTTCAGGACCACCAGAGGCTAGCCTGACTCCATTGGCAATCATGGGGGCAGGAAGGAAAAATCCTGGACGGCCGCACACCGCTGAAGGCATCTTTATTGAAAGATTAAAATCCAAAAAACAGTCATATCTTAGGCATAGAAGACAGGGAAGAACAACTAACGCATTTCACATCACAAACAGATGCTTAGTCATAGCTGAATAAACAAAATCTGATCCTATGTATATATGGAGCTAATGAAAAATAGACAGCCAATCACATGCAAGGAATGTTGGAAGGAACCTCCAAATAAAATCAGACCTTGTTAATGCCCAAAATGAATTGCAATCATGGAGGCAGATTGAAGAGGATCAGCTGGCGTGGACTCAGACTGTAGCAGATCGGCTGGCATGGAGGCAGACTGGAGCAGATAGGCTGGCGTGGAGGCAAACTGGAGCAGATCGGCTGGCATGAAGGCAGACTGGAGCAGATCGGCTGGCGTGGAAGCATACTGGAGCGGATCGGCTGGCGTGGAGGCAGCCTGGAGCGGAACGGCTGGCTTGGAAGCAGGCTGGAGCAGATTGGCTGGCGTGGAAGCAGGCTGGAGCAGATCAGCTGGCGTGGAAGCAGGCTGGAGCAGATCGGCTGGTGTGGAAGCAAGCTGGAGCAGATTGGCTGGTGTGGAAGCAAGCTGGAGCAGATCGGCTGGCGTGGAAGCAGGCTGGAGCAGAGCAACTGGTGTGGAAGCAGGCTAGAGCAGATCGGCTGGTGTGGAAGCAAGCTGGGATAATGGCAGGATTGTATGGGTTGGAAAAAACTTCTGTTTCTTCTTTGATTTAGCCACTGAAGTTCTGCAAGTGACTGCAGGGCTGTAAGTAAGGGATGCAGCTGGTTGCAGAGAAGGGCTGGAATACAGTAAGGAAGAGGGAGCAGTGGCTAGGGGGGATTTTTGTGGGTTTGTTGCAGGCAGCAGAGAGGAGGCAGGTGGGTTAAAGGCAAGATAGGTGCAGCAAGTGGAAACAGGGTACTGATACTTAGTTGGAAACAAGGTATATTGGGCTGAGACTGGGGTTTCCGCGGTGATGGAGAGAGAGACACTTGAGCTGGTAGGTGTCTGGCAGCAGGAGTGGGTTGTTGCAAGCTGACTGAGGCTGAGTGCAATATATTTGACCATGCTTGTAGTATTGGCTGAACAAAATTCAGTTTACATGATGCCTGTCTGACAACAGATTGCACTGTGTTAATACACTCTGATAACACCTGCTGAGAACATGAGGAATAATGCTCAAAGAAAGAAACTGGGTCATCCTCTAATAACCACACCAGAGACTCAACCTGATCAAAACTGAAGTGGGGAGAAAAATCATCACTGCCTCTTGGTGTACTGGACAAGGCTAGTTCTGCACACACCTGAAGTAGAGGCTGAGCATCCCCAAACAGCATATGACCCTGATCAGCTAGGGCAGTGATGGCGAACCTTGGCACCCCAGATCTTTTGGAACTACATTTCCCATGATGCTCAACTACACTGCAGAGTGCATCAGCATCTTGGGAAATGTAGTTCCAAAACATCTAGGGTGCCAAGGTTTGCCATCACTGAGCTAGGGAATGAGCCAGTCAGATACACTCTAGTAGCTGGTCACTGGCCCACTCTTTCAATATCCGGTGGCAGTATTCACCATCCTCTGTCACCAGCAGAGAATAATAAGAAATGTCCTCTGGATGCATTTTAGCAAAAACAGGACCACAATGGCTTCCCTAAGCAGCCACTTCTGGTCAGGACTGGCCTTGGTATTATGTCATAAATCGGTGCAACCAGAAATGTGTGGACTGCAATAGGGAAGACCAACATGTAAAGTAAATATAGTAAGATAGATTTATTAAAAGGATAAGTCATAAACAATAAAGCAAGCCAGCTAACAACCACGGTGACACACAAAAATAACTCTCTAAACCAAACCTGAATACAGGATAGAGATATGATCATAAACGTAATTAAGCCAGGGTCATACATGAGCGATCAATCAGATTGAACAGGAAGCAGGACAGGACAGGAAGAGGACAACAGGAGGAAGGGATAGGCCTGCAAGACAGGGGTCCAGGGACGGATGCAGGGTTCAGGAACACAGGTCACAAGATACAGATTCAGGCATACAGGTCAGGGCTCAAGGAAAATACCAAGGCAAATGTGTGAGCATCTGCCGGGTATAAATACACACCTCCTGCAATCAGTCTCAGGTGACGCCTGATTGCAGGAGATGATGTTGGCTCCAGACTGCCGGGAGACACCCGCTGGTGGACAGCAGTACTGCGGCCCAAAGATCTGACAGTGCCACCAGCAGGTGAAACCTTTCCTGACACCAACTATACCATATTGCTTCCCTCCCTATCACAGTGGACTAGCTAGACCACCAACAAGATCACACATCATAGCCACACAAGACACATTAAGGCTGAGGGCAGCTAGGCTAACTTGGTTTAAGTCTACAGTATGATGTGCAGTTGAATGTGTGCCACCACTGGCAGTCCTGCTGTCTTAGACCACAGTTGTGGTTGGCTATGAAAAACAAAAAAATGCTCTGTATGTAAGAAATGATCCTACCAGAGAGGTGTTGTGTGCCTACAGCCTTCAGTGATTAAAGTCCAGCTCCACTTTCATTTGTTAATTATTTATAGACGGTTAGGAATGATTGTTACAAATTACCATTTGCATCTAAACTTCCAAATTGACAATATTTCAACCCCAGCAAAACTACACAAAAATAACCATTTCTTTGAAAGAGCTCTCTTGACTTATGGTGTCCCTATGGCTCTTTAACAAAAACCAAAGCATTAAAAAAAACTAGAAGCTCCTTGCTAAGCATGTCATAACAGTCAATTTTGGTGGCAGGTATAGATATAACATGCCTTCCACTTAGTCCCAGTGGTTTTGAAGAAGTTTGAACAGTGGCGGCCCGTGCATTAAGGGCACATGGGCGTCGCCCCCTCTCTCCTGCCACCCCCTCTATCATCAATAGATAGAGTCATGCATTGCATGACTCTATCTATGGCCATTGCTGCCACCCTCCTATTCAGGTGCCTAGCCCCTTTTTGGGTGCAGGGCACCTGAATTACGGCGACGGGTGGTTGTTTTTGAAGCACCTGATTAGAGTCATAGGCTCTAATAGGCTTCAGATAAAGTGACCTGCGAGCACCATGCTGGGCGCTCGCAGGTGACAGCTGTGTTAGAAAAGCGAATGACTATTAGTTTTCCTAACACTTAACCGCCTCTCCGCCAATCAGGTGCTCGAGTCTGTTACCTGTCACCTGATTGGCTGAAATGACAGGCGCCGCTATCGGACGCCTATCAGGAGGAGAGGACAGGAGATGAGGATGGCAGGAGACACATGGAGGACCCCGCTCGTCGCCGTCACACATTGCCCCACCAAGACAGGGTAAGTTCCAGGGTAAGACAGACAGCGAGCAGGCGGGGGTCACACTGAGGGCATTCAAGGGCACACTGGCAGCATTTAATAGGCACACTGCCAGAATTTGATGGGCACACTGGCAGCATATGATGGGCACACTGGCAGCATTTGATGGGCACACTGGCAGCATATGATGGGTACACTGGCAGCATTTGATGGGTACACTGGCAGCATTTGATGGGCACTGTGGCAGCGTTTGATGGCACAGTGGCAGCGTTTGATGGCACAGTGGTTGTGTTTGATGGGCACAGTGGCAGCGTTTGATTGCACAGTGGCAGCGTTTGATGGGCACAGTGGCATCGTTTGGCACAGTGGCTGCAATTGATAGCATAGTGGCAGCATTTGAGGGCACAGTGGCATCGTTTGATGGCACAGTGGCATGGTTTGATGGGCACAGTGGCAGCGTTTGGCCCAGTGGCTGCATTTGATGGGCACAGTGGCAGCATTTGATGGCACAGTGGCAGCGTTTAATGGGCACAGTGGCAGCATTTGGCACAGTGGCTGCAATTGATGGCACAGTTGCAGAGTTTGATGGGCACAGTGACAGCATTTGATGGCACAGTGGCTGTAATTGATGGCACAGTGGCAGCATTTGAGGGCACAGTGGCAGCGTTTGATGGCACAGTGGCAGTGTTTGATGGCACCGTGGCTGCAATTGATGATTTTTTTTTCAAAAATTTTTTGTGCCCCCCCAAAAATTTTGAGCACCAGCCGCCACTGAGTTTGAACAACATATTTTTGCGGTTATCTATTTTTGAGTATTGGCTAGTTAGCAGCCTTCCTAGCTTCTGAAAATGAGACACAACTCTTAATAGATTATATATAGAGATCAAAACACATCTGTCATTATAAGTTATAAAATGTTTTTTGTTTAAAACTGAGTTCTGCTGATGGCCAATTTATGTAATGTTGCATGCATCCTGTTAAAATGTGCACAAGACTTGCATTTTGATATTATGAAGGGGAGCACTTACACTTTTGCACTAGGTTTATTCAAAATAAGACAAGATCATAAATCAATTGAATACTTGAATACTAAACATAAAATCTTATATATTACAGTGACATTAGTTTTCACTTTGCAGACTAAGAACATTTTTTAGCAAGTATCGAAAATTCCCGCTGATCTGAACCGGTAGCACCAACATCCTTATTTTTGTATTGTATACTACTAATCTACCCATCCTGCATGTAATGGATTTGAGCAAAGGCAGCCATGTTTGAAGTTCTGCTTGGGTAGCAAACATGACTTCTTCCATAGATACAGTGGAGTAGTGGGCATATCCACCTAGGGATAGGAAGTACGTTATTTCCAGGACTACCCAGTGGGAAAAAAAGCTAAAAAAGCAGCAATATATTACATTTTTGTGGGGGTTTAAGACAAGTGATTTACTTTATATAACAAATGCACAATTAAGTGTGCTAATAAACCCCCAAAATAGGAAAATATTCATTTTATATGAACAGTTCCAATAACTGGAAAAGTGAGATTGCATCAAATTATGTTTCATGAATACATAGATAATACATCCCTCTGGATGCGTTTGGGTTTATCTTAGTATTGGAACACATGGAACCCAAAAATGTAGAAGTTTCAGGAGTGTTGGATAATATTATTTTTTAAACGAATGCTTACATCCATAGAGCCTTACAATTTAAGTAAACATTATTACTCATACGTTATTAGAATATATATTATAGAATATCAAATATCCATGAGCTGTTACCATTGTACATTCTGCTTTTACATATACTAACCTATAATTCTAATGGAACAATTAACATGGATTCTTGCATTGTAATAACAAAAAAGGGTTAGTTATCACATAGTTTTTATGTTTAGGTCAGAAAAATATCGAAAAATTCCATGATTCTTTAGGCTTTTTCCATAATTGTAAAGATTTTATAGCTCTTTGGTTTAATGGCATAACTAATAATGTGCCTTGGGTGATGTAACAATTGTACTATGTGGGGTGCTGGCAGTAAAGCAATCTGTTCATTTAACTTTTTCAAGGTATTATTGAGCTCCTGACATAATTTTCTCCACTGTGGAATTAAATGGTAGTTATAAGAATTTTGTTCTAATTTGAAAGTTATATGAAAACCTATACACTTCAAAGCAAGCATTTTTTCAGTTAATATATAATCTTTAACTTAGAAACTCCAATACAATGGCTAGGTCAGTAATATCAGATATGCAGTAGTTTGGGCTTCCATAAGTACTTGAATTCTCATGCAATTTGAACTAACCCTTGAGGACTGACATTTTAAATACAAAGTGATAACATGCAAGCAATTACCAAAAAGCTTCATAGCTAATCCAATCCAAACATGACATACTTACTTTGTGTTGGCATTATAATGAATGTTTCAGGAGTGGCATGATAATCATCGTCTTCTAAGGACCCCTCAATGCTTGCATCGCTTTGAACATCATACTGGTCAATTATGTCTTGCAGAGGTGGAGCTTTTGGCAACATTTGTTTTATAACTTCCTTGGTGATGTTAGGTGCCTGTTCCAAGCGAAGCTTGCTAAGTATCTGGAATTTTATAGCTTCTAGTCTTGTAGACTTGCTGTTCTGCCTCAAGGAGCAGGAAGTGCACAGAGTGTCTTTATTAGCTGCTTGATCGTTGTCATTCAGTTCCACTGATGGAAGAACTACTAAAATGCACAGGTAAATATAGCAACAAGCACGTACCTTTATCATGTTCTCATTTAGTCAACTGTAATGTTTACCCTTACTTTGTGGTCTATGTTATAGGATATTGAAACGTCAAAGGACTCCTACTTACTGTTACTAGAGAGGAACCTGTCACACTAATAAATCATCTGCAGCTCATCTGTACTTTTATACTGTAACTTAAGTTACGCTTGCATCATCAGAACCAATGATTGGCTGCCTCATAAACAATGAATTCAGCTGGCAGAGTCTATGGAGCTGTGTTACTGTGGTGGCAGTTTGTTGGATGCCAAAAACTAGTTTATCTTTTCAATGACACTAATTAAATGTATTTTCCTAATTTTACCATAAGAAATACCTAAATATGTACATTAGGCATTACGCTGGGTGCTATTAATCTTAAAATGTTATTTTCATTTAAAAAAGTACTAGTATGATACCAGAAATAATTTTGGGGTACAATACTATTTTTCACCATCAGACAGGAACTGTGTGATCAGAACACATAGTTAGCAATGCTTACATGTAGGTAGTAAGTGCTGCTGTTTTAAAACTTTGTCCTTTTTTAATACATAGTGGCAAAGCAACAGCAAGTATTAGCACCCATGTGGACATGTCATTATATGTTGGAAAGCATCCCTTAGCCTTAAAATAGATTTAATAGGTTGTGTTTCTTTACTGACATGTATAACTAATATAGCCAGCTTTACTGTTGGGGCTTTTGCAGTTCAAGCTTCTGCCCTTGGTGTAGGCTGTCACTGAACTTTACGCACTTTATTGACATTAGCTTTCTTTATTATTATTTTCTTTTTTTTCTCAAATTTTATAGATTAGGTGCTGAAATGTAATTTTCATATCCTGTACCAGAATATAGGTAGTCAAATAATTGATTATATTTTCACTGACTACTGTATAATAAGTTCCTTATTATATATTATGTATGCATTTTAATATAAACAGCACATTTAGTATATTCTAATGGAATGCATATCAACTGGCTTGAAAAGAAGCGAATACATAATGAGATACATTGGCTACCACTGCTGATCTCATCATCCGAATTTAAATGGTTTCAATCCTCTGTGCTAATGTGGACTTTGGTACTTTCTAAATCACTGACAAAAAGTAGTATGCAAATCAGGAGGTGTGGCTTCACTCTAATTTCACTTGCTGCATATTTGTCATGGATCAGTGATCCAAAAACTGGAAGCAGAGACAGCCATGTGATTAGCATTTTCAAATGGGGTCAACAACAACAGTCTTTATATTCCTTTCAGTACAAGTGCCTTGTGGCATTGAATTGTTGCCTGCACCTCTGGCATGCTGAGCATGGCAATGTGAATTTTTCAATGATTCGTGTAAATAGTTACAGTGCCTTGAAAAAGTATTCATACCCCTTGAAATGTTCCACATTTTGTCATGTTACAACCAAAAACGTAAATGTATTTTATTGGGATTTTATGTGATAGACCAACACAAAGTGGCACATAATTGTGATGGGGAAGGAAAATGATAAATGGTTTTCAAATAAATATATGAAAAGTGTGGCATGCATTTGTATTTAGCCCCCTTTACTCTGATACCCATAACTGGAATCAATCTGGAATCAATTGCCTCCAGATGTCACCTAATTAGTAAATAGCGTCCACCTGTGTGTAATTTAATCTTAGTATAAATACAGCTGTTCTGTGAGGCCCTAAGAGGTTTGTTAGAGAACCTTAGTGAACAAACAGCATAATTGAAAGCACTGTATTATGTCTAGCAATATACGACCTATGCTTAGTACTAGTTGAATTTGTAGATGGGTTGTATAAGTGTGAATATTATTATTGTTGGTGATTTGTTTGTCCTTAAAATTCCTCCAGAAATAAATTATGTTGACACTATGGCCCTTATTTTCTTGTTTATTAAAATTTTACTTATTCTAGTGTATGATTTGAAACAAAGTGAAAATTAATTTTACAAAAAAAGTGCAAGTAAAAAAACAAGACTTGAAGCACTTTGAAGCAAGCACCACTTGACCTAATTTACTAAAGCTAAGTGAAATTCCATTTGCAAAGAAAAAAAATCTAATACTATTGAAAATTCACTTTGTAAAGTGAATATGCTCCACCCTTTTGGTAAATTCCATTATAATATCTATTATGATTTTTTCAGCCTACCTTGTTTTACCTATGTCTGTTTAAAATCAAAGCTTTTATATGTATAGGATGTTGTACCTTGCATGACAGGACTCAGACTTTTGAATAGTGCAGCCTGTTTGTAACCTGTACATGTCCCTGTGGGATACATTTGATTGCTGAGACATTAAAGGGTTAGCTCACCTTTACCAAAAAACTGGTTAAGCAAATAAGGGGCATCTGTAGATAAAAATCAAACTGTGCAGCTCTGACTAAAGTTGAAAATTGCCATTGCTATAGGTGTAGGCCTCCCAAAGCCTGACTGGAATAATCCCAGGATGTTGCTAGGGCATTGCTAAGTGACGCCTTGTCATTACTGCTTATCTACACCACCACAGTAGTGAGCTTTTTCTCTGATTCAAACCCTCTCACATGCTCTTTCTCTCCTCTGATGCAGTAGCTCTGAGCTCACAGTTCCTCCTGTGATGGTGGAGGTGAGCAGTAATGACTAGGACTCACCTACCAACATCCTAGCAACACATATGGGAGTATTCCAGTTAGGCTTCATGAGGTAAGTAAATGGCACACACTTATAGCAAGGGCATTATTCAACTTTATTTAGAGCTGTACAGATTGTTTTATATACAGGTGCCCTTTATCTGCACAGGCAGTTTTTTGGTAAAAGTGAACTAACCCCTTAAATACTATTAGTTGTGCACATGTGGGGTTATTTGCAATTCCTTCACTGCTACTGCAACTTGAGAACAGGTTTTAAAAACAATGGTTTTTGATAGAATTGATTTTGTAGGGTCTCACTTAGCTAAATTTAATATTTTTTAATATTAGCTTGACTAATAAAGTATTAAAAATTTTATATAACTCAGTGGTTTGTTAATAGTTATGGTCACTTGCTGATATAAAGAGTTGTCAAGATGTCTCTCTTTGCAATCCTTTGTTTTACAGTTTTCCTAAGGCCATAGCTTTTGCTATTACTCATTTTTCAAATTAAAGGTAGTCTGTTAAGTCAAATATATGGCAACTGCCATTGCTGAAGAGAAGTCAGTATAAACCTTGCAATGTCTTGGATAAACACCTTCTAATTACTTTACTTTTTGAATTTGCATGTTGAAGAGCTGTCATTTGTATTCTTACTTGACTGTTTAGTGAGTCACTGACCCCGAACAACATGTGAATATCAGTTATCCCAACACCTGATATGTGCTTATTACAGATCACTGACTCAACAAGTAGTGAAGGAAGGAAAAGGATGACACCTTTAGATTATGAACCTTGAGAAACATGTCATAAGTAGTAGTTCTCACATTTCTCTCCAGGGTAAACAAAAAATCTGTTAGTACTGAGATTCACAACTGGATGGAGATCTTTGCTTGAAAATCTGATCAGCAGGAATAGGAAATCCATACTGTAGAAATGAGGTATGATGAGCAAGACTCCCAAAGGGGGAGGCTATGAGAGAGGAACATTCATATGTGACTGCAAATTGGTGAAATAAATCCCAGATGAACATATCTTCAAAAAGTAAAGTAATTAGAAGGTGTTTATCCAAGACATTGCAAGGTTTATACTGACTTCTCTTCAGATTGCTTCACAAAATTACTGTCCTGACAGTTTACTTTAAAAAATGGTAGCTTTTTGAAATTTTTGCATGCTAATGTAGGGACATGCACATGCTGGTGTTGTGCTTCTCCCAAAATACCTATCTATGATGAAGGTATTCTTAGCCTTACATTGCCTAGATATTTTCCAACTTGTGGGGCCACAAGTGGCAGCAGACTTTGAGTTATTGTCACTGGGGGGCAGTTAATTTCACAGCTAACCCTTTAAACACACTAGCCTCCACCTTGGGTTTTAACAGAAAAATACTTAATCCAAGGTTTTTTTTTTCAAGAGAAAATAATGCTTTAATTATTGATTTTAGATTAAGCTTAAAGTGGATGTAAACCCAATGTCATCCTTTCTAAACTACTGCCATAGGGGTTATCTATAAGGATATACATGCCTCCTGCATGTATCTTTACCTGTCAAATGTCTACCCTCTGTCTGTTATGAGACCCAAAAAACTGCAGATTCTGTGGGTGGGTCTGTTGTCTGGAGCTCGGTGGGTGGAGTTGTGATGTCAGTAGACTCCCCGCCCACCTCTACACTCCCCTTGTCAATATGCATTTTCTCCTGTGTATTTCTTACACTGAACTTCTGCTATGATCTCTAACATCCAGTAAAAAGACAGGAAAGTAACCACATGACTTCAGCATGCCCAATTATGCTGAGGTGTGGAACATCCAATCCTGGCAGAGCAGCAGAAGAAAGGAGTGGGGGAGGGAATTAAAAATAATGCATGTCTTAAGCTAATGCACGAGATGTAAATCACCTGTCACTCACAGCAAGGGGGAGGATTTGACAAAGTTTTTCTCAGTTTGTCAAGATTTATCTCACTGAACAATAAAAAAGGATTGCTCAGAGATGGATAAACTCTGTGTGGCAAGACTGGGCTCAAATGATAGGAAATCTTATACTCTACGGTATGATAAAAAAAAAAAAAATCGGGTTTACATCCACTTTAACAAATGTTAAATTTTATTTAATGAAAAGACAAAAACACATTGAGTGAGAAAAATAATTACAGAAATATATATAAAAAATGACAACCAATAGTATTAGTAAAATAGGAATAAAAATGAAACGTACTTAACAAATTTTTGCATGGTCTGTGGTTCTGATACAATACAATGTAGCATACAGTAAGTGGTTCTGACACTGGCTTTTGGATTGACTCTTAGCATGGGTACTTTGTTTTGGTGGAAAATTGAAAGCTGTCATCAGTTGCAAAGCTGTTTCAGATGCATCTAACTTTTCTGGTTCCTGAGGAGGAAAGAACAACACAGTCAATCAAAGGATCTAAAGAGTAGGAGGTAGGAGTGCTAAAACGTTTATAACATTTTTAGCAGATCCTCTCTCTCGATTAGATTTCTAAATACAGTCATATTTTCATAGGGCCAAATGTTAAAGTCTGATAAACCATATATTATTGCAATTACAGTTTGACAGAGACTAATCATGATGTATCTCTTATTTATGGCTTCCGCAGAGGGAGTAATGTGCTTTCTGCACCTTGTAATTTGGAGGTGTTTGGTATCTAATTGATAGCAATTTTCTTCTACATTTAGTAAACACTTGAGAATAATGTAAATTTATCATACTAGGATTTATAAAGAAAAATTGCTAAAGTTTGGTTGTGCAGTGAGAAATAAACAGAGATAGGAATATGGCTTGCATTTCAATTTTTGCTTTACTGTTTGTCCATGAACCCTCTGTTAAGGGAGGTTTACAATGCTATTATTAGGTGGTTGGCTTGGGAGATGTCTTCTTAATGTTTTTTTTACTTGGGTCTGGGTTATGTCAGAGACTCTGTACATTGGAGTGTTTTTAACACATCTTTATTGATTAGCAGTTTATGTTGGACTTATAACCCAGTTGTGCAGACCTGCCAGACTACATTTAGGTAACCCTCTGCCCTGAGTAGCTGTCTCAATGGAAATGATGATACTGCTAGGATTTTACGATCTTCTGCTAAGAAAGTTTACTGGCAATTTTTATAACTTTATAAATTTGTGTCTAAAGCTAAGCTGTTCAATCCTATGATTTCATTGCTGAATATGAATTTTGATTATGACACCCCATTCCCCATTGACAGAAAGTCCCTGAGTAAAAAACTGTGAGTAAAGACCTGATTATTTTGAGCATAGGTGTGTGCAAGAGGCCTTATACGACTTCTTCCCACTGTACATACTTTCATATACATTTCCTATAAAATTGTTTTAAAACCCTTGTTTAGGACAATCTAAAGAAATCTAAATAAAATATGGAATGCAAGACCTGAATGGGTATTTTACATCATGTGTAAATTAGCAGGAAATTATAGTGGAACATATAATATCAGCCTCAGGTACAATGAGAATCTCTGGTGTCTGTAAATGGTTATGACTTCTGTTCAAGTCAACACTAAGCCTTGTCCCCTTTAATTATAGGAACCCTATCATTAAACTGCTGAAAATACCAGAGCATAATTGGCCAGGGAAGACTCATATTTGACAGTTAAAGTGGTTGTAAACCCTTGCATATACCCAGTAAAATTACTAGCCTCAAGCTATATACAAAGTTAAGGCACATCCCCCTACATAAGTTGTATCTGTTTATCTTCTCTACATCTGTTCAAAGTCCAGAATGCAGGAAGCTGAAGTTACGCTCAGTGAGGATAGCTGAGAACTGATTGGAGGGAAGGGATACCCCCCTCCCTTCACACAGCACACAGCAACAGAGCTGTCAATGACAGGCTTTGGGCTAGAACTCCCTACCCTGTCACCTTTTTACCTCTTGGTGTCAAGGAAACCTGCAGATAGCTGAGGAAGGAACCAGCAGATGCGCACCCCCAGCTCCCATCTATACTGTGATTCGGAACAGCACAAGTCAGTTAGCAGGTCCCAGACAATGATTTATGGCTGGGACCTGCTGATCAGCTTAGCAAATCACAGTACAGAGCCTTGTGTTTACTAAACACAGGGTTCTGTACATGGAAAAGTGATGTGGCAAAGCAGGGAGAAAATTTGTGTCACTGGTGATGTCAATGTCAGTCAGTTCCCACCCAGCGTCAGTTAGTGTCTGATTGGCCGCCGTACTATCAAAGTCCCACTATAAGCCACTGATCACCGCCATTACCAGTATAAAAATAAATAAATGATTAAAAATTCCAGTATATATACCATCATTTGTAGATGCTATAACTTTCACGCAAACTAATCAATATACACTTATTGGGATTTTTTTTACCAAAGACAAGTAGCAGAATACGTTTTGGCCTAAATTTATGTAGACAATTTATTTTTTTTATATTTTATTGGATATGTTTTATAGCAAAAAGTTTTTCATTTATATAATAAAAAATAAAAAAAACCCAGTGGTGATCAAATACCACTAAAAGAAAGCTCTATTTGTATAAAAAAAACTTATAAATTTTATTTGCGTGCAGTGTTGCATGGCAGCTCAATTGCCAGGTAAAGTAGCGCAGTGCTGAATAGCAAAAAATGCTCTGATCATGAAGAGGGTGATTAAAAGTGCAATCTTTTATGCAACTATACAAGCTCTCTCTCGCGTTGTATGACTTTACTCCACCAGTCTAGGTTGGTTATCTATTTACATTTACCTGAGTTTTGACCTACTATTGCCCCCCTGCCTCTCCCACTTTCCCTCCCCTTTATCCTTTCCTCTCTTCCCTTCCCCCTTCCCTTCACCCTTCCTCCCAGCCTTGTTCCCCCTTCTTTTTCTCCCCTTTTCTCCCCCCCCTTTTTCCCCCTCTTACTCCCCTTATTCTTCCCTTTCCTTCCCCCTCTTTCCCTATCCTTCTCCACTATATTTTAAATGGGTGTGTGGACAAGGGATTATAGCGGTGCTAGGGTCAGGAAGATTAGAGAAGAAAAGATAAAACAAAAAATACTAAAATTACAAATTTTATTAATAGTCTATCAAAAATACAATGTACATTATAAACAATTCATACAGTAATTATACAAATTTTATGGATACATGTACTGTAAGTGACCCTAAGAATGGTCAAGTGGGCCAGATGGCAAGTGGCCGTTGAAGGAGGGGGGGCTCGTTTTCCTACATGTTTCGCCAAAACATTGGCTTCTTCAGGGAACAGGAGCTCATAGGGTGGATATATATAAAAAATTCTGTGTGGTGGACATGAAAACACATGTTAGAAATATTAATTTGACCAAACACTGCATAGTAAAAACAATGACACATTGCAACTGTGGCTGAACATTCATGCGACCCTAAGCTCCACACCACTAAACGGAACTGCGGACATACCTGGGGCATCAGTGCCCAAGACGGGAGGGAAGAGAGGGAAAGGGGGAACACAGCCACCCAAGGAGATCCCCACCGGGGAGCAGGCAGAACGCGCCGTAAATTATGCCTGCAGGGGGCATACAGTAGACCTGGCAAAGGAATGTAAAGATAGTCATGTGTCATAATGCACTGTGGTGGTTATTCCAGGAATAGAGGGTTGCGCATATGTGCATTGTATTAAAAAGAGAACAAAAAATATATGTATATAAATAGGTATAAATGTATCTATATCTCTGGAGGAGGTGCGGACTTACATGTATATCTAAAAGCTGTAGAGAGGCAAGGTCAGGAAGTGCCTGTGATATATGTATGCACACAGCAAGGAAAGGACATCAAGGTTGAACCATATCTGCAGACCACTTAAAGCAGGCCTAATTAGAAAAATGGATAGTGTTAGGGGTCTTGCTGTTGTTAACTGGGGCCAGATATGGTAGTTTATGCCTATACTTACTTGATGGTATCTGCTGTAAGAAAAGATTCTCATAGCTGTACATTCACAGGTATATAGTACCGGTGCTGGGATGAAAAAGGGATAAAAGTGACAGTGGATCCTATATGAAATATAAAGGAAAAAAGGAGGATCAGAAAGGTAGGGAAATGGAAGCTTTAAAATGTACTTGGGCACAGGTGAGGCTGGTGAAAAGGAATCTGTTACCTAATTCATCATGAAGCACACCGTGTTGCTTGAGAAAATCAGTGTTAACCACCAGAGTAAGAGGCCGGTCCAAAATAAGTTCTAAAAAGTATGTAAAGGAATAATAAATAATTCATGTAAACAACATGAAGTCAGGATGTTTTGAAAGGCAGAAGTTTACCTTGTAGCTGTGTGCAGAGCGAATGCAGGCACGTCCCTCGTCCATGGGAACTGAGGGACTGGCCGGTTACTCATATACCCCCCACACCTGATCAGATGATGATCAGGTGTGCGGACGCTAAACGAGGGGTAGCCACGGCTGTGCACTGCACGGTGCCTAGGAACTACGAGTTCCATCATGCAACGCGCGCGCATGCTCAGATCTCACGGACCGTGTGGCGATTGGAGAGGCGAACACCCCTGGAATGGGAAGTACCAAGGTGTCATCTCACCCAATCTGCCGATGGAATAAAGGACCAGAGGGTCTGAGAACAGACGTGGGCACCCAGGGGCAGACAGTTGTCTGCGCCTTGGCGTCCGTACAGGCAAAGACAGCGCTAGCCATGTCACCCCCAAACCGGGAGAGCCCGCGGAGCCGCCGCCCACCACCCACGCCACAGATAATCCCCCCAGTCGTGGGGCTAGCCAAGGCACCAGGGACAACCGCAGTCCAGTGGCGGGGAACAACGGGGCACGAAGTGTAGTGCGCCGAGACACAGGATGGGAGGATATCCCAAAGGTTGCCCAACGATCCACAGGGGCCACTGGGAAAGGTGGGAATTACTGTGTGTCAGCGCACGACATCCAGCCACAATGTGTGCAGTGTGCATAGAGAACCACTGGGTCCCAGTACGACAGTGAAACCTGCAACCAAAAATTGAAAATACAATGCAAAAACAATATATAGAAAAGAATATATAAAAAAGGAAACACACAGTATATGTATTGCAACAGTTGTGTTGAAAATTATTGTTCAATAATGACAGAAAAAAAAGTTTTAAGTCGCAAATAAATACAGGCAATATACACTTATAGAATATACAGGGATATAAGATATATTGAGTCGATTTGCCAGCTTGTCTCAGAAAAGGAAAAAGGCATTTGTAATCAATGTAGAAGGCAAAGTATTAGTCCATGTCAAAAAAAATTATATGGATAAAATACCGGGTGGAGCCATGGCAGCAAAGGGAAAGAAAGACAGAGAGAACAGGAGAATGAGAAACTAAGAAGGGAATAGAGGGGGGGGGGGGGGAAGGGATGGAGAAGGATAGGGTAGAGAGGAAAGACCACAAACGACGTTGTCTGGGAAAGGGGCATGGAAAAGAAAAACTTAAAGGAAGGGCTTAAAACTAATATATTCATTGAGTCCTGGGAAGATGGTAGCATTTAATGTATGAATCCATTTGGTTTCGAGTCGTAATAGTGAATTATCAGTACTACCACCTCTTACATGTGAGGGGATATGTTCAAGTGCGGAAAACAAAATAACATGGGGATCGGAGTTATGTTGGGCAGCGATATGCCTATTAATGGCCGTAGTGGTGGTGTTCTTATATAGTGGTTTGATATGGTCCCGGATACGGGTCTGAAAGGGGCGCTTGGTTTTACCAACATAGAATGCGCCGCATTGGCATTGGGCCAGGTATACAACCCCAACAGTGGCGCAGGTGACATAGTGTCTGATGGTGTGTGTGTTTCCATCGGGTAGATTAACAACCTGAGAGTTGGCAACAAATGTACATATGTCACATTTGCCACATTGATAGGTACCGGTGGCAGTGGGCCTATGTGCAGTGTCAGTAGAATGATGACTATGAATCAGACGATCACGGAGAGAGGGAGAGCGTCGATAGGTAATATCAGGATAAGTGTTGATATATTTGGCAATAGTAGGATCAGATGTGAGTAAGGGCCAAAATTGTTTGAGGACGTCTTTGATTTGAGTATGCTGATTGGAGAATTGGGTGATGAGTCGTGTGGGTTGTTTAGAATCCAATGGTTTGTCGGAGAAAACCAGGTCTTTACGGTTGAGTTTTTTTGCCTTATGGAATGCTTTCTTTAAGAGAGAGTGGCTGTAGCCTCTATCTAAGAGTCTATTATAGAGGTCATGTGCCGCCCTGAAGAAATCTTCATCGCGGGTACAGTTACGTTTAATCCTGACATATTGACTATATGGTATACTTCGAAGGAGGGGCTCAGGATGGGCACTCTGGGCATGTAGGATTGTATTGCCCGAAGAGGGTTTGCGGTATAGAGTAGTATAGACTTGGCCATTGGGTTGTAGACCAATCTGGAGGTCCAAGAAATGGATCTGAGACTGGCTGCACTCCATGGTGAATCTTAGATTGTATGTGTTGTCAGTAAGGCTTTGTACAAATGAGGAGAGTTCTTCCTTAGTACCGGCCCAAAACAGAAGTATATCATCGATATACCTGTACCAGGATATAATCCTGGACAGGTAGGGGTTGGAGTGAATCGAGTCAAAAAGTTCCCTCTCCCACCCCCCCAGGTACAGGTTGGCATAGGCAGGGGCACACTTGGTCCCCATAGCCACACCCTGCACCTGGAGGAAGTGGGAGGAGCCGAACATGAAATAATTGCGTGTGAGTATGAACCTCAATAATTTGAGGACAAAGTCCCCGTATTCATCATATTGGGGGCCTCTGGCACGAATAAGTTTGCTGATAACTGAGATGCCTCTATTGTGGGGGATTACGTTGTATAAGCTTTCCACATCTAGGGCTACCAACCATGTGCCACTGGGCAGGGATTGGCCATCTAATATACGAAGGAGATGGATAGTGTCCTTTATATATGAAGGCAAAGCTACAACATGGGGTGCCAGATATTTATCTACCAGAGCACTGGCAGATTCTGTAAGGCATTGACGACCAGACACAATTGGGCGACCAGGTGGATGGTCGAGAGATTTGTGCAATTTCGGGAGGGAATAGAAGGTAGGGGTAGTGGGTTCTTTAACATAAAGAAATTTCCATGTGTTGGAGTCTATAATGCCTTTTTGATAAGCTGCAAATATCAGCTGTTGGTATTCGGATATATAGTTAACAATGAGTGTTTTAGAAATTGGTCTATACCACTCACGATTGTTTAAAATATCCAGGCACATTTGTTCGTAGAAGGACACATCCATCACCACCACATTGCCACCCTTGTCGGCTGGCTTAATGGTGAGTTCAGGATGGTTTTGTAGGGATTTGATGGCCCTAATCTGAGCCAAAGTTAGGTTGGAGGGATACGCGGAGTTGAAATTTAAGCCTTCGATGGTGTTAGTGACCTGTTGTACAAAGGCCCATATATTGGGATTTGTAGAAAGATTTGGAAAATTCACAGATTTGGGTTTAAAAGAAACAGGAGGGGGGAAGGGGGGAGCACCAAGGGCGGCGGCCTCAAGATTGGTAGGATCAAGAGAGTCGTCACCATCAGTGCACCCCTCCTCCCAAAGTGACATTAATTCTTCGAGGGCTTGTATTTCCGCTAGGGTGGGAACCTGTTGGGAAGGATTTACATGCACATTCTGAACAAGTGCAGTATTAGATTGAGATTTGTCATAGATCACTTTGAAAAGAAGTTTACGTGCAAAAAGATGCACGTCTTTAATAAAGGCGAATTTGTCAAAGTCGTTAGAGGGACAAAATGTGAGGCCTAGTTGGAGTACAAAGATCTGATCCGCATTGAGTGGAATAGAAGATAGATTGATTACATCAGGGGTGGTTGGTCTTGCTGGATCATTGGCATTTGTGGGTGTAAATCGGGGGATGGGCTTGGGAGAGACTCCTGGCCCTGCCCTAAAAAAATAGGTGCAAGTTTAGGGTCTGCTGTAGCAGAGCTGGCTGGAAACATGGAGGTGATAGTGGGTTCACTTACCCTTCGGGAGGTGATGTGCGTTTGAGGGTGCGATGGTGCCATTATGCCTGCAGGTGTCTTGGTAGAGGATGATTTGGGAATCGCTGACGACTTGGGTTGTGCTTTAGTGAAGGGAGTGGATACGTGAGCGGTCTTCGAATGACCTGTAGGTGGATGTGGTAGAGGAGTGGGTCCTAGTGTGCGGTGGAGTGACTCCGAGGATATGGCCGAAAGATCGCCTTTTCTTCTTTTTGCTAATTGTTCCTGTGTCAAATCTTGGTAAACAGTGGAGGTACTGGATGAAAAAGAAGCAGATAAATTGTTAGAGGCATGGTTATTCGAAGTAGGTATATTAGTGGAAAAGGGTTTGTTTCTAGCTTTGGTTTCCTTGGCATTGTCCCAATTGTAGGCATATCCATTTTCATGGGCTGCTAAGTCTCTTAAGAATTTGCTTTCTTTGTCATTAATAGTCGTAAGTGTATATTCCTCCAGGTGTGCGCGCAGGGTTTTATCCCGCTTGCTATACCTGGGGGAGGAAAGACCAAGAACATGATCTGTGTACCATCGATTGATTGCAACATCAAGTTGTGCCAACTCGGTGGTATATTCGTGGCACAACATGGAGAGCATGTTGAGAGAGCATGATATAAGATTGCTTTCCCAAGAGGTTTTTAATGTGTCGTTGATTTTTTTGATATTGGGGAAAAGTTGTATTCTTAATCCCCAAGGTATTATTTTGTGTTCCGCATATTTTTCAAAGTAGGTTTTATGCCAGTAAATTCTGACTTTTTTTTCCAAGAGACGTTGTAGTCTGATAAATGCCCTATCCAGCTCAGCGACGGTTATGGTAGAAGCATTTTGGGATGCCTGGATGCGGGTCATGAGACCCTCCCAGGCTTCTCCACAGAAATCCGCCATGGCTCCACCCAGGGTCCTAAAAGGAGAAAGAAACCAGTCCTATGATGACACAAAAGATATACACGGATTAATATGTGTTCCAATGATTATCACAGTCGCAGTAAGGTGAAGATAAGAAGAGATATAATTTGTCAAGATGGCATATAACTAAGGAAGGATAGTGGATTTATTGGGAATAAACGAAGATAGAAAGATATATAGTTGTATTGGACAAGTATATATAATATATATGGGGATATTCAAATCAACATATCAGGGACCAAGACTAGCCAAAAGGACATAAGCATTAAAGCTTGTATTGCTCAAAAAAAGTAAAGATGGCTAGATGGTACCAGAGGATACAGCACCTCATCCCCTAAATAATCAAACGTTAAATGGGTGTGTGGACAAGGGATTATAGCGGTGCTAGGGTCAGGAAGATTAGAGAAGAAAAGATAAAACAAAAAATACTAAAATTACAAATTTTATTAATAGTCTATCAAAAATACAATGTACATTATAAACAATTCATACAGTAATTATACAAATTTTATGGATACATGTACTGTAAGTGACCCTAAGAATGGTCAAGTGGGCCAGATGGCAAGTGGCCGTTGAAGGAGGGGGGGCTCGTTTTCCTACATGTTTCGCCAAAACATTGGCTTCTTCAGGGAACAGGAGCTCATAGGGTGGATATATATAAAAAATTCTGTGTGGTGGACATGAAAACACATGTTAGAAATATTAATTTGACCAAACACTGCATAGTAAAAACAATGACACATTGCAACTGTGGCTGAACATTCATGCGACCCTAAGCTCCACACCACTAAACGGAACTGCGGACATACCTGGGGCGTCAGTGCCCAAGACGGGAGGGAAGAGAGGGAAAGGGGGAACACAGCCACCCAAGGAGATCCCCACCGGGGAGCAGGCAGACCGCGCCGTAAATTATGCCTGCAGGGGGCATACAGTAGACCTGGCAAAGAAATGTAAAGATAGTCATGTGTCATAATGCACTGTGGTGGTTATTCCAGGAATAGAGGGTTGCGCATATGTGCATTGTATTAAAAAGAGAACAAAAAATATATGTATATAAATAGGTATAAATGTATCTATATCTCTGGAGGAGGTGCGGACTTACATGTATATCTAAAAGCTGTAGAGAGGCAAGGTCAGGAAGTGCCTGTGATATATGTATGCACACAGCAAGGAAAGGACATCAAGGTTGAACCATATCTGCAGACCACTTAAAGCAGGCCTAATTAGAAAAATGGATAGTGTTAGGGGTCTTGCTGTTGTTAACTGGGGCCAGATATGGTAGTTTATGCCTATACTTACTTGATGGTATCTGCTGTAAGAAAAGATTCTCATAGCTGTACATTCACAGGTATATAGTACCGGTGCTGGGATGAAAAAGGGATAAAAGTGACAGTGGATCCTATATGAAATATAAAGGAAAAAAGGAGGATCAGAAAGGTAGGGAAATGGAAGCTTTAAAATGTACTTGGGCATTTTAAAGCTTCCATTTCCCTACCTTTCTGATCCTCCTTTTTTCCTTTATATTTCATATAGGATCCACTGTCACTTTTATCCCTTTTTCATCCCAGCACCGGTACTATATACCTGTGAATGTACAGCTATGAGAATCTTTTCTTACAGCAGATACCATCAAGTAAGTATAGGCATAAACTACCATATCTGGCCCCAGTTAACAACAGCAAGACCCCTAACACTATCCATTTTTCTAATTAGGCCTGCTTTAAGTGGTCTGCAGATATGGTTCAACCTTGATGTCCTTTCCTTGCTGTGTGCATACATATATCACAGGCACTTCCTGACCTTGCCTCTCTACAGCTTTTAGATATACATGTAAGTCCGCACCTCCTCCAGAGATATAGATACATTTATACCTATTTATATACATATATTTTTTGTTCTCTTTTTAATACAATGCACATATGCGCAACCCTCTATTCCTGGAATAACCACCACAGTGCATTATGACACATGACTATCTTTACATTTCTTTGCCAGATCTACTGTATGCCCCCTGCAGGCATAATTTACGGCGCGGTCTGCCTGCTCCCCGGTGGGGATCTCCTTGGGTGGCTGTGTTCCCCCTTTCCCTCTCTTCCCTCCCGTCTTGGGCACTGACGCCCCAGGTATGTCCGCAGTTCCGTTTAGTGGTGTGGAGCTTAGGGTCGCATGAATGTTCAGCCACAGTTGCAATGTGTCATTGTTTTTACTATGCAGTGTTTGGTCAAATTAATATTTC
This sequence comes from Aquarana catesbeiana, assembly GCF_042186555.1. Taxonomy (NCBI): domain Eukaryota; kingdom Metazoa; phylum Chordata; class Amphibia; order Anura; family Ranidae; genus Aquarana; species Aquarana catesbeiana. The sequence goes on from NC_133329.1 coordinate 251,632,030, forward strand.
TAACATGTGTTTTCATGTCCACCACACAGAATTTTTTATATATATCCACCCTATGAGCTCCTGTTCCCTGAAGAAGCCAATGTTTTGGCGAAACATGTAGGAAAACGAGCCCCCCCTCCTTCAACGGCCACTTGCCATCTGGCCCACTTGACCATTCTTAGGGTCACTTACAGTACATGTATCCATAAAATTTGTATAATTACTGTATGAATTGTTTATAATGTACATTGTATTTTTGATAGACTATTAATAAAATTTGTAATTTTAGTATTTTTTGTTTTATCTTTTCTTCTCTAATCTTCCTGACCCTAGCACCGCTATAATCCCTTGTCCACACACCCATTTAACGTTTGATTATTTAGGGGATGAGGTGCTGTATCCTCTGGTACCATCTAGCCATCTTTACTTTTTTTATCCTTCTCCACTATGTTGATCCACCCCTTCCTTTCCCTCCCCCCTTTCTCTCTTTTGTTTTATATACAACCATATTCATACATATATATAGATATATATATATGGCTTTTTTTCTCAAACAATAGGTTCTGGAACTCAACCACGACTCCCTAAATCCCCTGGACCCACACACACCCTCCAAATCACATCAAATAGTGGGTGTGGTCAGTCAAATTTCACGAACAGTAGGAGGGTCTTAAAGGGGCATTAAATACCAGGATTGCATTACATACAGAGTGCAGAGTTCAGGGGGGTTACACACAGAGTGCAGAGCTGTCACTTGTAAATACAGAAACCAGACTTCTGTGTTTACAAGTGATTGTGGTGAGCAGACACCCCCCAAAGGTCTGAGCTAGAGGTGGTGGAACTGAGTTCCACCAAGTTCCCCCTGAAAAATAGCCCTGTTATATACATATATATATGTGAGTACACCCCTCACATTTTTGTAAATTTTTATTATATCTTTTCATGTGACAACACTGAAGAAATGACACTTTGCTACAATGTAAAGTAGTGAGTGTACAGCTTGTATAACAGTGCAAATTTGCTGTCCCCTCAAAATAATTCAACACACAGCCAATATTGTCTAAACTGCTGGCAACAAAAGTGAGTACACCCCTCTCATACTGGTCACTGGAAGTTCAACATGGCATCTCATGGCAAAGAACTCCCTGAGGATCTGAAAAAAAAATTGTTGCTCTAGATGGCCTAGGCTATAAGAGTGCCAAGACCATGAAACTGAGCTGCAGCATGATGGCCAAGACCATACAAGATCATACAGCGGTTTAACAGGACAGGTTCCACTCAGAACATGCCTCGCCATGGTTGACCAAAGAAGTTGAGTGTACATACTCAGGGTCATATCCAGAGGTCATCTTTGGGAAATTGACAAATGACTGCTGCCAGCATTGCTGCAGAGGTTTAAGGGGTGGGGGGTCAGCCTGTCAGTGCTCAGACCATATGCCACACACTGCATCAAATTGGTCTGCATGGCTGTCGTCCCAGAAGGAAGCCTCTTCTAAAGATGATACACAAGAAAGCCCACAAACAGTTTGCTGAAGACAAGCAGACTAAGGACATGGATTACTGGAGCCATGTCCTGTGGTCTGATGAGACCAAGATAAACTTATTTAGTTCAGAAGGTGTCAAGCGTGTGTGGCGGCAACCAGGTGAGGAGTACAAAGACAAGTGTGTCTTGCCTACAGTCAAGCATGGTGGTGGGAGTGTCATGGTCTGGGGCTGCATGAGTGCTGCCGGGACTGGGGAGCTACAGTTCATTGAGGGAACCATGAATGCCAACATGTACTGTGACATACTGAAGCAGAGCATGGTCCACTCCCTTTGGAGACTGGGCTGCAGGGCAGTATTCCAATATAATGACTCAAATATACCTCCAAGATGACCACTGCCTTGCTGAAGAAACTGAGGGTAAAGGTGAATGGCACGTTTTGAGTTTGCGAAAAGGCATGTGGGAGACTCCCAAAATGTATGGAGGAAGTTTCTCTGGTCTGATGAGACTAAAATTGAACTTTTTGGGCCTCAAAGAAAACGCTATGTCTGACGCAAACCCAACACATCACACAAAGAACACCATTCCCACAGTGAAACATGGTGGTTGAAGCATCATGCTGTAGGGATGTTTTTCAGCAGTCGGGACTGGGAAACTGGTCAGAGTTGAGGGAAAGATGGATGGTGATAAATATAGGGATATTCTTGAGCAAAACCTGTACCACTCTGTGTGTGATTTGAGGCTCACCTTCCAGCAGGACAATGACCCCAAACGCACTGCTAAAGCAAGACTTGAGTGGTTTAAGGGGAAACATGTAAATGTGTTGGAATGGCCTAGTCAAATCCTCAAACAATCCATGTAAATTCCAGGTTGTGAGGCAACAAAACACGAAAAATGCCAAGGGGGGTGAAAACTTTTGCAAGGCACTGTGTGTGTGTATATATATATATATATATATATACTGTATATATGTATGTAGCACCCTCTAGGTAGGTAGGTGCTGGAGGCCATGCCTGTTTGTTTTGATCCGATCTGGGCTGAGTGTGGCTCAGGGTAGCAGCTGGTGACTCACAAGCAGCATCACTGAGACCTCCCTCTTCTTTCTAGAGTTTGCTGGAAAGCTCTGGAAAGAGAGGAGGAGAGGAAAGGTGGAGCTGCCTGGGTTGTTTTAGGGAGCTCTGACCAATCTCCAACCTCCTTAAATACCCAGGGTCAGCCCAGCTGGGGAGGAGATGTCGGGTGGAAGAGCTGGAGTGAGAGAGTGTGGAGGATGTTGGGGCCTTTGAGGGAATTCCCCAGTCTGGGGGGTGACCTTGGGTCTGGGCTCGGGTGCAGTCAGAACCACTTCCAAGAAACATGCAGAGTTCCTGGACCGGAGGCACAAGAGAGAGCAAGGAGAGGACAGTGGGAGAGAGTACTGCTAAGAGACTCCAGGGAGTACAACTGGTTGCAGCCAGGAGGTCTGGTGAGTAAGGCACAGTTGGGAGTACAGGGCAGGCACACCTGAGAGGACTGGGAACTTGCAGCCTGAGAAGGGTGCAAAACCAGAAGAGTGGACTGTGGTAAAAGGGGCAGTGGAAAGAGACCACTGCAGCCAGGTGGGCTGGCAGGGCCTGAGGATGGCTTACTGGGCCCAGTAGCCGCGTGTAGGACAGCTAGCACCAGAGACTTTCTATTTTGCTACACTATAGGGGCCTGCAGTCCCTGCCTGCAAAGGGCAATTGCTAAAGGCCTGGCTGAGCCAGTGTCAGGCCTAACCACTTTGTGCTAGTTGTGCCTGAAGATTAGAGAGGAAGCGATGTGCTGGAGGAGAAGGACCTGAAGATTAGAGAGGATGCAATGTGCTGGAGGAGAAAGACCTAAAGATTAGAGAAGAAGTGACGTGCAGGAGGAGAAATGGAGTGTATATACTGGACTGTATACTGTTGTCCCAAGCAAACGCTACCAATTCTACTGGGCATCCCATATTTCCCTTACCCCATCCAAGTTCAATACCCTCAATAAAACAAAAAAGCAAAGTTTTCTGACTGTTCTATGTTTCTGAGTGTCTGAGAAGTGAATGCCGGGCTGAGCAAGGTGACAGGCGAACCACAATATCTAGCAGCTCCTACGGGGGTACCGATATATATATATATATATATATATATATATATATATATATATATATATATATATACATCTCTGTAGAGTTATTGCGGAGGATAAACCCATCCACTCCTTTATATCCCCCATACACTGGCGGTGTCTTGGCTCTAGCCCTGTGTGTTGGTCTATGGGTAAGTGGTAGTATAACAGCTCTATCTCTTTTATTAATTGTGTTTATCGTTGAAGTGTTTGTTTTTTGTACCCTTGACTATTATGTACTGTATACTCTGTTATTCCATTCTAGATATGATCCTCCCGATGAAGCAGTAGAACCCCGCAAAACATGTAGAGGAGTACATGTCCCGTGAGGATCTACTAAACCTCTTGTCTTCATTTTTGGAGTACCTTAAGTGTTAGTAACACACATGTACGGACACCTTTGTATTTTAGGTACTGTTGTGGTATGAACATTGGAAATGATGTTCCCATTTATATTTGGATATCCTGTTTTTATCTTTTTGTACAAATAAAATATTTTCATTTTACTTAACCACTCGCCGACTGGGCCACAGCCAAAAAATGGCTACAGCGAGGTCGGATAACTCTGGGAGGGCGTACTATAATGTCCTCCCAGAATCACACTGCCACACATGCCCTGGGGCGCGCATCCGGGAATGTCTGTGCCCATCGGGTCTCCCAGAGCCGGCATGTCACGGATCGGGGTAAAGGGCCAATGACAGAAGCCCTTTACCACGTGATCACGCCATCCAATGACGGAGTGATTGTCCACAAACCTGAGCATGTCCAGTTCGGCTCCTCCCCTCTCTTCACACTGATCGGTACAGCGTGTGAAGAGAGGAAGGAGCCGCGCAGAAGCGATGTGAGCTGGATGTGAAGTGCACACAGTACTGATCTGTGCCCATCCCTGGCTCATCTGTCCATCCATCCCTGGTTCATCCATCCACATTCATGCTTAGCCATGCTCTATCCCTGGCTCATCCATCCTCATTTATGCTCCATCCCTGACTCATCCATCCCTGGCTCATCCATCCTCATTCATGCTCCATCCTTGACTCATCCATCCATCCATCCATCCATCCCTGGCTCATCCATCCACATTCATGCTCATTCATGCTCCATCCCTGGATCATCCATCCTCATTCATGCTCCATCCCTGACTCATCCATCCACATTCATGCTCATCCATCCCATCCATGCTCATCCATGCTCCATCCCTGGCTCATCCATGCTCATCTATGCTCCATCCCTGGCTCAGCCATGCTCATCCATGCTCCATCCCTGGCTCATCCATGCTCATCCATCCCCATTCATGGCTCATCCATCCCTATCCATGGCTCATCCATGCTCATGCATGGCTCATCCATGCCACATCAGTGATCATCCGTGCCACATCCAAGCCACATCGGTGATCATCCATGCCAGATCAGTTCTCATCCATGCCACATCAGTGATCATTCGTGCCACATCCAAGCCACATCAGTGATCATCCATGCCACATCAGCGCTCATCCATGCCACATCAGTGATCATCCGTGCCACATCCACGCCACATCAGTGATCATCCGTGCCACATCCACGCCACATCAGTGATCATCTTTGCCACATCCATGCCACATCAGTGCTCATCCGTGCCACATCCATGCCACATCAGTGATCATCCGTGCCACATCCATGCCACATCAGTAGTCATCCTTGCCACATTCATGCCACCTCAGTGCTCATCCATGCCACATCAGTGATCATCCGTGCCACATCAATGCCACATCAGTACTCATCTGTGCCACATCAGTGATCATCCATGCCACATCCATGCCACATCAGTGCTCATTAATGCCACATCAATGCTCATTCGTGCCACATCCATGCCACTTCAGTACTCATGCGTGCCACATCCATGCCACATCAGTACTCATCCATGCCACATCAGTGCTCATCCGTACCACATCCATGCCATTACAGTGCCTATCAGTGCCTCACAAAAGTGTAATAGATAGTCAAATGAGATTTGGAGTGTATGTCCCTAGAACAACTGATGGTACTCCCTGCATGTTGTGCCCCTGTATGTGGCCAGGCTGTGTAAAAGTCTCACACATGTGGTATCCCCATACTCATGAGGAGTAGCAGAATATATTTTGGGGTGTAATTTTTGCTATGTACATACTATGTGTTAAAAATATCTTATAAATGGACAATGTTGTGTAAAAAAAATGTGTTATCATTTTCTTTAAACATTTTCCAAAAACTTGTGGGAAAAAAATGTTCAAAAGACTCATTATGCCTCATAGTTGGAGTGTTTACTTTCCAATATGGGGTAATTTTGTGGACATTCCCAGTGTCCTGGTGCTCCAGGGCCATCAAAAGTGTAAGAGGTAGTCTAGAAATGATATGTGTAATTTATATCTCTAGAACACCTGATGGTGGTCCCTGCATATTGGGCCTCTGTATGTGGCCAAACTGTGTAAAAGTCTCACATATGTGGTACCACCATACTCAAGAGGAGTAGTAGAATATATTTTAGGGTGTACTTTGTGGTATGCATATGCTGTGTGTGAGAAATAACTTGTTATTATGACAATTGTGTGAAAAAAAATCTTAATTTTGCAAAGAATTATGGGGTAAAAAATACAACTTCAAAAAACTCACCATGTCTTTTACTGAATACCTTGGACTGTCTACTTTCTAAAAATGTGTCATTTGGGGGTCTTTGTACTTTCCTGGCTTGTTAGGGTCTCAAGAAATTAGGTAAGATCAGGTGAGTAAGTACATCAGGTGAGATCAGGTGTGATCAATTTTCAATGATTGGCACCATAGCTTGTAGACTCTATAACTTTCACAAAGACCAAATAATATGCACTTATTTTGGTTATTTTTACCAAAGATATGTAGATATATAAATTTTGCCAAAATGTATGAAGAAAAATTACTAATTTGCTAAATTTTATAACAGATATGAAGAAAAATGCATTTTTTTAACAAAATTTTTGGTCATTTTTCATTTATAGCGCAAACAATAAAATAACCCAGTGGTGATCCAATAGCACCAAAAGAAAGATCTATTTGTGTGAAAAAAGGACAAAAATTTCATATGGGAATAGTGTTGCATGACTGAGTAATTGTCATTCAAAATGTGAGAGCACTGAAAACTGAAAATTGGCCTGGTTAGGAAGGGGGTTTAAGTGCCCAGTGAGCAAGTGGTTAATGTGTATCTTGTCCAATTGGTACCGAGATAGTCCATCCGCTTGCATTTTGGAGACTAGTGTGGGAAACTGTCTCCATCCCCAATTTCTTACAGATTTTCTGTAAAGGTGAACTTACCCTTTAAAGAGGACTTTTAGCCTTATCATAAAAATTACATCAAATACATCTTTAGAAATGTTTACATCAATCAGGAAAAAGCCATCTGTAAACAGATACTTATAGATAATTGCAGGATTTTTAATCTTTGCAGACTGTTTTTTCTTTTTCTCCCCATTCTTCTAACAGTGGTCATGTTTACTAAGGGCAGATAAATTAATCTTAAATAGGCTAAAACACTATGCTAATGTGTCAACACATAAATAAAAAAAGCAGCAGCTTGAAGTGAGATACACAACAAATAGATAAAAAAAATAAAGGAAGCCGTGCTAAAAATACTCCCAATTATTGCAAATGGAACCTTGATTGAATGTCATCATAATATGTATCCATGTTTGAAGTGGTAAGATAAATCCTATGCCCAATGGCACCACTGTGATCCAGATCAAAAAAGTGCACTGCCACCTTAAGGAAAACTTGCTTACCAGATAGCAAGCAAAATAGGCATAAAGCTATAGCCCAGCCCAGGCCTTTGCTTGCACGGATAGTCTTAGGTACGAATATCACAAGCTAGATGGCTGTATTATCTTTCACACACTGGCACCGCTGTGTAGTCCATAAGCATCTCTTTCAGCAAAAGACCCGAAAAGAAAGACTGCCCATAGTGTAATATTGTCTAGCTTTTTAACAATATGAAAAGTAATGCACTTACATTTAGTTGGTTTTAAAGTCACATATAAAACATGTATGACGAAACGCGTCTGAAGGAGGGTACATGTTGACGTCACCACGCTGTCATACTAGGAGGGCAGGCGTTTGTTGCGAGCCGGCCGGCTCCATTTTATATGTGATTTTAAAACCAACTAAATGTAAGTGCATTACTTTTTAAAGGCCCACACAGCTGAGCTGTGGGAAGTGGGTCGGGAAATAACAGCTCCACAATCTGATGGAATAGGGTGGCTGCTCTCTACTTTTCCATGATGGCTGCCTCTGGAAGACATCCTGCCTCATTGGGGTTGTTTCTCCCTCTCACTTTCCTCCTCATGATCATCATCCCCTCCATCCTCATCATTACTGGAGCCAATTTGGCCAAACGCAGCGGCTGGGGGAACATAACTGCCAATTTCTTGTTTATCGGTGTTATACCTTCTCTGTACGCTCATTTTACTCCCTTCCTCTACCTCAGAACCAACATCAGAATCAAGTAATGTCTGTGCATCCTCAAGTCAAGAAGCAACACGCTGACGCTGTGTTCAAATAATTTAGCTGACTCCTCCATGCATGATGCTGGGGCTATGGCAGGAGTAGATGGCAGCTGCAGTGTACTATGCACTAGTGTCAGCTTGGGTCATAGAGGATGAGGGGGATGAGTATGATTTAGTAAGCCAGTCCACCACCCCCTCTGCATGCTGTGGCTGGATAGCACAGGCAACATCACTAAACAGAGACAAATGTGCCCTGCCGGAGGATGGACTGTGTCCACCTTTGCCTGTGGACATGTGGACACAGATGCTGCTGGCCCCCTCATAGTGGCATGGGAATGTCTGCTTCTCCTTGTTGGCCTCCCAGACATGATGGGGAGCTTATTACCCAAATTTATTAGAAACTGGGAAATGTGTGATTGAATACACTTTATTGAATGAAAAGTGGTGTTTGGTGCACTTTTAATTAAGGATTGCCGCAGACAGAAATGTAAAAATAATTTTAAAAAAATAAAAAAGGGGGTACACCAGTGTCGCAGTCAGAAAAACTGTGTCTGACTATTTAGAAAAAAAGGGGCAGGCGGGGGACAAAAAAAGACAAAAAAAAAAACAAAACGAGAAAAAAACAAAAAGAACATGCAGCAACCAAAAAAAGCCAAAAAGGGTATACAGCGAAGTATACAGCACTAAATGTTATGTAATGCTGTGTTAAAAACTGCACTATACTAACACACTACACTGACACTACACTATACTCACACTATACTGACACACTACTGTATACTCACACTATACTGACACACTACACTATACTAACATTATACTGACACACTACACTTTACTCACACTATACTGACACACTATACTCACACTACACTACACTGACACACTACACTTTACTCACACTATACTGACACACTATACTCACACTACACTATACTGACACACTATACTTACACTACACTAACACTCTACAGTCACAATAAGTGAACACACTAACTCGTTAGTAGCAAACTGAGCCCCGCTCTATCTATCTTCACTCCAACAACACACTGCAAAAGCTTCCTGTGTGAAGGAACCTTCTATAGTGTGGGGTGGGACTATGAGCACTGAACTGTGATTGGACAAAGTCATCATCACTTTGTCCGATGAGGGATCTGACAGTGCTCTGTGTCCTAATTGGCAAAGCCTTGCACCTGACCAGCAATTGGGTGCAAGGCTTCATCCAATTAGGGCTCTGGAATGCACTGTGCAGCGTGCAGTGCATTGTGGGGCGCTCGGCAGGTGAACATCCTGCTGAGAGACACGCAAATTCGGGTGTTTGCTGAACGGGCGAACAGGCAATGTTCGGGCCGAACTTTTGCTCAGCCCGAACCATTCGACCAACTCTATATGTAACTAAATTGCAAAAAATGTTTGTTTAACTAATGCATGTAAGATGACTTCATATCAGCATGCAGGGCTGTATGCTGCTGTGATTTTTAGTCAAAGGGGGAAAGGTCTACTTTACAATTAAACTGAGTTATTTACATTACTATGGGATCTGTATAAATTATATGTGCTAATTGTTAAACTGATGATTGAGCAGTGTTGCCACATGATGATGGTACAACATACAGTGCCTTGCAAAAGTATTCACCCCCCTTGGCTTTTTACCTATTTTGTTACATTACAGCCTTTAATTCAATGTTTTTTTAATCTGAATTATATGTGATGGATCAGAACACAATAGTCTAAGTTGGTGAAGTAAAATTAGAAAAATATATACATAAAACTATTTTTCAGAAATAAAAAACTGATAATTGGCATGTGCGTATGTATTCACCCCCTTTGTTATGGAGCCTATAAAAAGCTCTGGTGCAACCAATTACCTTCAGAAGTCACATAATTAGTGAAATGATGTCCACCTGTGTGCAATCTAAGTGTCACATGATCTGTCATTACATATACACACCTTTTTGAAAGACCCCAGAGGCTGCAACACCTAAGCAAGAGGCACCACTAACCAAACACTGCCATAAAGACCAAGGAACTCTCCAAACAAGTAAGGGACAATGCTGTTGAGAAGTACAAGTCAGGGTTAGGTTATAACAAAATCCAAATCTTTGATGATCCCTAGGAGCACCATCAAATCTATCATAACCAAATGGAAAGAACATGGCACAACAGCAAACCTGCCAAGAGACGGCCGCACACCAAAACTCACAGACCGGGAAAGGAGGGCATTAATCAGAGAGGCAGCACAGAAACCTAAGGTAACCCTGGAGGAGTTGCAGAGTTCCACAGCAGAGACTGGAGTATCTGTACATAAGACGACAATAAGCCGTACACTCCATAGAGTTGGGCTTTATGGCAGAGTGGCCAGAAGAAAAGCCATTACTTTCAGCAAAAAACAAATGGCACGTTTTGAGTTTGTGAAAAGGCATGTTAGAGATTCCCAAAATGTATGGTGGTAGGTGCTATGGTCTGATGAGACTAAAATTGAACTTTTTGGCCATCAAAGAAAATGCTATGTCTGGCCCAAACCCAACACATCACACAAAGAACACCATCCCCACAGTGAAACATGGTGGTGGCAACATCATGCTGTGGGGATGTTTTTCAGCAGTCGGGACTGGAAAACTGGTCAGAGTTGAGGGAAAGATGAATGGTGCTAAATACAGGGATATTCCTGAGCAAAACCTGTACCGCTCTGTGTGTGATTTGAGGCTAGGATAGAGGTTCACCTTCCAGCAGGACAATGACCCCAAACACACTGCTAAAGCAACACTTGAGTGGTTTAAGGGGAAACACGTAAATGTGTTGGAATGGCCTAGTCAAAGCCCAGACCTCAATCCAATAGAAAATCTGTGGTCAGACTTAAAGATTGCTGTTCACAAGCGTAAACCATCCAACTTGAAGGAGCTGGAGCAGTTTTGCAAGGAGGAATGGACAAAAATCCCAGTGATAAGATGTGGCAAGCTCATATAGTCTTATCCAAAGTGACTTGGAGCTGTGAAAGCCACAAAAGGTGGCTCTTCAAAGTATTGACTTTAGGGGGGTGAATAGTTATGCACATTGACTTTTTCTGTTTTTTTGTCCTATTTGTTGTTTGCTTCACAATAAAAAAAAAACATCTTCAAAGTTGTGGGCATGTTCTGTAAATTAAATGATGCAAATCCTCAAACAATCCATATTAATTCCAGGTTGTGAGGCAACAAAACACGAAAAATGCCTGGGAGGTGAATACTTTTGCAAGGCACTGTATCCCATTCTGTTCAGTACAATAGTATACCTGTAAATATTTTTTTTCACAATACCATAAATATCCCTAAGTGTACCTCCATTTTGTCTGTATGCTATGAAGACAGTGACCATCAAAATATTCATTATGCAGCCTTACTCTTTTATATTTTTTTCTTTATTATTATTACAAAATTAACCAAACAAAAAAAATACGTTTTGCAGTCGAGACTAGTAACACTGTGCTTTTAAAAAGTTGTGTTTAAAATCAAAATCATTGTTTACTGTCTGGTTATAATGAACTAGTTTAATAACCTTTGGATGTTTAAGGTTTATGTTGAAAATACAGTACATTTACATTGTCCCAAAGTTTCCTTTCTGCATTTTCATGCAAGGTATTTGTGTGTAATAGTTGGTAAGAAGAAATGAATACAGTAAGCTTATATGTCTTCTCAGCTTAATGAAAAGGTGGTAACAGTCTGTCTCAATATAAAGGGAGAATGAAATTGCTCCAACTCTCTTGATATTAGCAAAACAACATATTCCAGAGCACCATAGTGATCTTCTACTATTGCTGGAAGTTTTCCATTAATGGTTTGCTCATTTTCATTGAAATCCTATATGTTGATTGGGGACATTGGAGACATTTAACTGCATATTCATGAACACCCACAGCGATCTACTACCATTGCTGGGATTTTTCCATAAATGATTTCTTCATTTTCATTGAAATATAACATATTGATTGGAGACATTTTAGTTGGGGTGCAACAAGGGCCTGCAGAACCTCTGGGGTTTGCTTGCTGAACAAGATGAGTATGGGGGTATTTCTGCAAGAATACAATTCCACATTCACCAGAGCAGTAGTTAGCTTTGTATCTTTTTGGTGCAATAATCCAGTCCCATCCAAAAGCTTCAAAATCAACTGTAAGTGGATAACGACAGCACCGAGATTCTGTTGAACGTTCGTCACAATCTAGGCCAAAATCTCTACGGGATCTTTTTGGAGTATCCATCACTTTAACCTCTATGAAGGGATTCTGATGGTAGAAAGAAACAAAAGATTTCTGATGTATACATTTCTATATATTTAATACAATAAACACATGTAATTTATGAGCAATTTCATAATTAACACCTGCATAAAGACCACTGTTAAATTCCCTTGATCAGTTATAAATGAATGTAATTAAAATTATTTTCTTTCTAGCCCTCCATATATTCGTTTGGTGACTTACAATAAAAGGCAAGTTGTTGCAGCTACTGCAACGGGGTACACACTATCAGTAAATACAAAACATTTTGCCAAATTTGTAGGTTGGGGTGCAAAGTTAAAATGTATGTATGGCCAAAAGAAAAAAATTCAGTACATCTCTGTAATACATGTACAGTACATCTTCCAATGTTTTCTCTCTTTAAAATGCTACAATACAGAAAATTACCTGTTCATTCAATTAGTTGATGACTGGTTATTGTGGTTTTAGGTGCAATCAGTGATGTAACCCATGGCTTAGCATCAACCTAACAAAAGTATGCAGTGAAACCTCGGATTGTGAGTAACGCGGTTTATGAGCGTTTCGCAATATGCACTATTTAAAAAAAAAATCCTGACTCAGGTTGTTTCGCAAGACAAGCAGGATTCAAGCCTCTGGGGTGTGCAGTACCGCATTTGGCCAGAGGTGCGGAGGTGACGGTGATGCTCGGAGACCACTCATTCCATAGCCACTGCTGGTCTCCGGGCGTCTCCAAGTGGTCTACGAGTGTTTCCGAGTGTTTCTGAGTGTCTCCGGCACCCCCGCACCTCTGGCCACATGCGTTACTGCAAAGACAAGCAGTGGCTGTGGAACAGATTATCTGAGTTTCCATTATTTCCTATGGGGAAACTTGTTTTGATATAAGAGTGCTTTGGATTACAAGCATTCTTCTGGAACTAATTATGCTCATAATCCAAGGTATAGCTGTAGTTGCTAATATTGCTTACATGGGCCAATTACATCAACTAGACCTATTTGCAGTGATCATCAATTGTTTTATTGATCAACTGCAGTAAGTTCTTAAAGAAGATGCAGTGGGGTTGATTTACTAAAACCGGAGAGTGAAAAATCTGGTGTAGCTTTGCATAGAAACCAATCAGCTTCCAGTTTTGTATTTTTTGTCAAAGCTTAACTGTTACCTGAAGATAGAAACTGATTGGCTACCAATGCCCAGCTGCACCAGATTTTGCACCCTCTAGTTTTAGTAAATCAAACTCAGTATGTCACCCTCTCATTCCTGTACACTAAGGCGAAATAAAGGCTGCTTACTTGTGGAGAGGGGAAAATGTATTTCCTTGCTGCCCAATCTCAGCAACTTGCTGGCTGGGGGCACATAGGTAATAGTGATCCCATAGCTTGTCTAATCACTAATCCTGACCCTGCTTTACCTGCAATCTCCAACTTAGAGATGAATTTGCCTGCCCCCCCACACACACACACACACACACACACACACACACACACACACACACACACTACGCTCCTTCTGAGAAGTGTCTGGGTGCCTTAAAAACTTCCCTGAAACTGACTGGCTTTTTCAGATTTACCACCTCGGGGCATAACCCATCATACCCTGAGCTGGCTAAACTAGAGGGCTTCCATGAATGGAGGCATAGAGAATTATTTTATATAGGTCAGGCTTTCTCTGGCATATAATCAAATCTTATGATCAGATCAGATACGATATTTTACCAATACCAGAAGCTCTGGCATGCGAATCAAGCCCAACACCGCATTAGAGCACTCCATAAGTCAGACACACTACTAAGAGTTATCCCAACAGTTAAACAACGGATAGAAATTATAGAAATTTATTAGAACAATGTTAAAAACAGACATTCAAAAGGATAAGTATTGATATTACAGTACTAATACAGGTGCAGACTGATTTCATCTCTTTCACCAACTCATGAATGTTTTCATGTTTGTAAATTTTTGTTATATGCTTTTGATGTTTTCTGACTGTTCATTTTTCTATTTTTCTAAAAAATTATTTTTATTCTTAGTGCTTACTGTGCCTGATATCAATAAATTCTCCTGAAGAAGCTGATTTCCAAGGCGAAACATGTAGAGATGAAATCAGTCTGCACCTGTATTAGTACTGCAATATCAATACTTACCCTTTTGTTTTGCTTTTTTTTGTTTTTTTATAAATTCTTTATTTTTATTTTTTCATATATCAAAACATTATACAATCATATCAAATAAGGATTCATAGTGCACAGCACCACAGTTACATATATGTTTTTCTTTTGTTTTTTTCTTCTTATCTTAATTGATATTAATTATCATGTTACATGCTCAGTCTCTTAACAAAATAAGCACCATTTCTTTTTCCTTTCCAAAAACAAGTCCTGGTTTTGCCTCTATAGGCAAAGAAATAAACAAGGAGAGAGGAAAAAAAAAGAAACATTGAATCCTCCTCCCCATCACCTCTCACCCCCCCCATAAGGCTCATCTCAGCCATATTCACTGCCCAGTCTCTAACTATTATTTTACAAATAACTATCTCTGGATTGACCAACATTACTCAGATAGGAGAGTCTGTTCCCTATATTGAAAGTAGGGATTCCAGAATGTGTTTTTAACAATGTTAAAAACAGAGATTCAAAAGGGTAAGTATATCAATACTTACCCTTTTGAATCTCTGTTTTTAACATTGTCCTAATAAATTGCTACTTTTTTATAAATGATTTTGTTATAATTGTGCATCCTAAAAATCTCAAATATTCCTTTCAAATTTCTATTTATCTATTAAGGGATGTGGTGCAGCATTTGTATTAGTTGATAAGCAAAATACTACTTCTCCAATGGATAGAATATGTTAATTTCTTATTATTGAGAGAGCAACTTGCCTACTGCCAATGTAATGAATAGGCTGCTGCAGATGTAATCATTGTTGATAACACCTTCCTTAGTATTATGGTTTTTGACACTCCCACCTCATGGAAACTGTTTTGTTACCTGCTGTTTTGTTATTTTATGTCTTGTATTCGGTGCAATGGATGCCTGTCAGTCTTACCCTGAAGTTCAGAGTAAGAGCTGTTGCAACAGGCTCAAAAGTTACTGACATGTTGGTTATGATCCTTTTTGTTTCTATTTATCCATGCATGAATGTAACTCCTGTATACTCTGCAATATATGATATTTCTCTTTTCTTGTCCTGACCTTCAATATCAGTAGAAGTTTGGATTAAAAAAAAAAACCTGCTAAACCTTTCACCCTTTGTTAGGATAAACCATATTCAAATCTAGTCTACAACTGATAATGAGATCTGTCAGCACAGTACAGACAAGGTTAAATATGGCAAAACAGATCCCCAACTCTTTAAAAACAAGAGAACTGCATAGTATTTTCTAGGCTAAAGTCATCAGAAAAGAGCATCTACAGTGGTAATCCCCATTTTTAAATGTTTTTTTAAAGCGGAACTAAATTCTCTCAATCAACATTGATTATTTATAATCTTTATGCTGCTAGCATTAGTACATAGATAGGAAGGTATATTAGATGTAATTGTTTTATTTTTTTACATTTCTTCATTTACTTCCTGGTTTATGGCCCAGGCCAAAATGATGTAATACATCCCAGAAGTCTTCTTGGGCATTTTTATTTGGAGGAGGAATAGAATGGCTTTCTCAGCAAAGCACACCCTCAGTGCTACATGAAGTCAAAGCTACATAAATGCTACATGAATCACCTGTCCCTGCTCAAGATGGCCACTGCTAAAAATGCTAGGGGGGGGGGTTCAAACAAATTTCTCAACAAAAGAAAGCATGGAGACATGGATGGATAAGTGAGTTTGCATTGGATATTAAAAATGAATAGTGTTTTCACTTCGTGGTGCTCAGATACAGTTTAGTTCCACTTTAAGTTATGCTATGTGGATGAGAACATGCAACAAATATAAAAAAGATTATCCCAAAATACATGAAATACGGATTCAGAACCCAAAAGTTCACAAGTTAGCAGTATCTGAAAGCTTTGTAAGCTGTTGAAGTGGCCTTCTTAATTAAACGTTGTGTTCTTTAATACAGTCCCAATTCCAAAAACGTTAGGATGCTGTGTAAAATCTACATAAAAACAGAATGTAATGATTTGAAAATCTCATAAACTCATATTTTGCTCACAATAGAAAATAGAAAACATATCAACTGAGAAAATGTACCATGTAAGAAAAAAATGGGTAATTTTGAAATTGGTGGCAGCAACACGTCTCAAAAAAGTTTGGACAGGACCGAGTGTAGCATCCTCTCTTCTTTTAATAACACTTCGTATACCTCTGGAAACTGAGGAGATCAGTTGCTGGAGTTTTGGGAGAGGAATGTTGTCCTGTTCTTGCCTGATGTAGGATTCTAACTGCTCAACAGTCCTGGGTCTTCTTTGTTGTATTTTTTTGTTTAAAGATGCACCAAATATTTTCAGTTGGTGAAAAGTCTGTACTGATTTCAGGCCAGTAAGCACCCAGACCCTTCTATTATGAAGCTATGCTTTTGTCATAGATGCAGTATGTGGCTTAGCATTGTCCTGCTGAAATATGCAAGACCTACCTTGAAAAACATGTCATCTGGATGGGAGCATGTGCTGGTCTAAAACCGGGATAAATCTTTCAGCATTGATGGTGCCTATCCAGATGTGCAAGTTGCCCATTCCATATGCACTAATGGACCCCCATACCATCAGAGATGCAGGCTTATGAACTGAATGCTGATAACAAGCAACAAGGTCCCTCTCCTATTCAGTCTGGAGGACGCATCGCCCATGGTTACCAAAATGAAGGTCAATTTTTGATTCATCTGACCACAGAACAGTTTTCCACTTTGCAACAGATAATTTTAAACGAGCTTTGGCCCAGAGAAGTTGGCAGTGGATCATGTTCAGATATGGCTTCTTCTTTGCACGATAGAGGTTTAACTTAAATTTTTGGATGGCACGGTGAACTGTTGTCACAATCTGGGATTTTTGGAAGTATTCCTGAGCCCAGTGATGTCCCTCACAGAATCATTCCTGTTTTTAATGCAGTGCCATCTAAGGACCCAAAGATTATGGGCATCCGATATTAAATCTCAGCCTTGTTCCTTGCGCACAGAGATTTCTCCAGATTCTCAGAATCTTATGATGATATATTTAAAGTCTTTGCAATTTTATGTTGAGGAACATTATTCTAAAATTGCTCAACAATTATTAGATGCAGCTTTTCACAGTTTGGTGAACTTCTGCCTGTATTTACTTCTGAGACACTGACTTTGTATACCCAGTCACGTTACTGACCTGTTGCCAATTAACCTAATTAGTTGCAAAATGTTCCTCCAGCTCTTCCTTGTTAGCACCATTTTGTTGCCTGTCCCAATCTTTTTTGGGACGTGTTGCTGCTATAGATTTCAAAATTACTTTTTTTTTACCTAAAATGGTGATTTTTCTCAGTTTAAACATTTGATATGTTTGTATATTCTATTGTGAATAAAATATGGGTTTATGAGAATTCCAAATCATTGCATTCTTTTTTTATGTAGATTTTACACAGCGCCCCAGCTTTTTTGGAATTGTAGTTGTATATACAGTAGATGCGCCCAGGACTTTTTGTTCATTTAACATTCTTTTGTAGATTGGTGGGTGTGGGTGCCAGAATCAGGGTGGCATATGCAATTTGCAACAAAGTGAAGTATAGAATGAATAGACTAAATAGATCCACACAGAAGGCTATAACCAGAATTAAAAACAAAATACATAAGTAAGGAACAAGGATCAAATATACTGTACAGTTACAAACTGAAAATCTGGATACAAGGAACAGGAAAGGGAAGCAAAATCAAAAATTAATATGCAGAATCAACACTTGAAGTTTATAACTTGAGCAACAGACACTATACATATGTAAGGTACAAACATCCTATATAGATGGATAATCTGTGAGTAGGCCAAGCAAAGACAGGCAGAGTACAGTGCGAAGATTGCAACCAGTACAAGAATACCAGGTTAAGGTACCCAAGTGCAGATAGACAGCTATGGTACATATGTTCAAATAGCAGGTCTGGATACACAGTGTAGAAAAAAGAAATGGGATCTGAAGGGTTATCATAATCAGGATCACATGATATAGGCAAACATGGTATTGGTTGCAAACTGAGACTCACTAAGCCATGCAATGTACCACTACTCAGCGGAGAAATGAGAACATGTTAAACACCCTCAAGTACTGCTCAAATAAGATACAGGTGGGAAGAATGCAAAGATAGATTGAGTAACTTGACACAGAGTGGGCTAACACTGGACAGAAAAGAATGGAAATACTGTAGGTTGCCCAGACAGCAAATTGATTAGAAACAGTAAACAGCAATGAAAAAGACACGGGATTCTCCATCATTCAGAAATTGTGGATATGGATCTATATTATGATACAAACTATCCTCCACAAAAATCTGGTTTGTGACCCATTGGAATCGCTTCTTCACAGGCCTATTCCTGTCCTCACTTCCAACTATTTTAAATTAATAACCCATATTTTTCTTGGCACCTGCCAGACTATAGCTAGAGCCTGAGCTTAAGAGAAATAAAATTATGGATTATGGGCGCAATGATTTACGAGAAACTCACCTCTAAATAAAATTATTCACATTTCAAATTCCTGAAGGCATGGTGTCCATGGCTGAACTACACTCGCCACTTTGACCTC
Organism: Aquarana catesbeiana; assembly: GCF_042186555.1. Classification (NCBI taxonomy): domain Eukaryota; kingdom Metazoa; phylum Chordata; class Amphibia; order Anura; family Ranidae; genus Aquarana; species Aquarana catesbeiana. Next base: position 251,651,019 of record NC_133329.1, read on the forward strand.
CCTCTTCTATCACTTTAATGAGCTTTTGAGTCATTTGTGAAAGGGAGTTTTACTCCGGTCGGGTCCCCAATGCCAACTTCCACCGCATCTTCCCTGCTTACCCCCCCCCCTGTCTTTGTTTTCTTCCACATCAAGCCTTTATTCTTTTTAGTCTTGTTTCAACTCACTTCTCTTCCACTTCTCTGCCACTCTGCATATCTCTTAGGTATCTGCAGCATTACTTTTCCATTTAAGCCTCATTATTTATTATCTAGACTATATTATTAGTAAACATGCTAGTGTCTCTTGACATAATCCATATAATTTTGACATGTCTTCCTCACTTAGGACTAAGGCAGGCCATACATGATTAATTTCTTTTGTTCAGTCAGCCGCACATATAAGGTGGATGGGGGAATCCCTCCTGCGGAGCTATTGTACTCTGACAGTAGGGAGGCACAAATCAAGTGAAAACTTTCCAACATGCTGGTTGTACAGAAGTAACTACAACTAACCTTACCATGGGTGGACTGAAATTTGCCCGCTCCTGCTGAACCAGCTGAATTTCGATCCATCTATGGCTGGCTTAAGCCTCCCTGCGTTAGTAGACCTTTCCAGTTTACCAATCTAATTACAGTCATTTAGACTGCAAATAACTGTAATTTTGCATTGTGTTATATACTCTGCATCGTATGTGTTATGGATAAGTCAGTTGATTTGAAGAAGCAGTTTTTGTGTTTACATCATAACTTAATGGAAAAAATGTTATTTTCCTTGTTCTGCCCTAAAAAATGTTCCTAAGGTGAACATGTTCTTTATTCTTGAAGGACAAAATACGTTCCCTTAGCCTTCCTCCCCAGCTTCTTTCTGCTTCCACACCGCTCCATTCAGTCTCTAAGTTTAAAAAGAGCTAACACAGGGCTAAGGACTCTCTACCCACCTCCACATTATAACATTAGGTTCCTGGGCTACCAATTGCCAAGTACTAGTGCTATTGTATGAAAGGATGAAATTAAGGTACCATCTCCCCATGCCTAGAAGTGCTAGGTATTTCCATTGCTCTCTGCAACTGAGCTGTATAGTGGGGGAGCAAAATGAAAGTGAGTATTTGTAGCTGAGAAGGGCATCAATTAATTTAACCTTCACTTTAAATCAGAATAGATTTTAAATGTATGGATTTAATAAAAGACCTATAGAAAGTGTAATGCATTAATACACTCTGGTTCTCCAACCAGAGCCCACTGTCTTTGAATGTGTAACCACAATCAGCCATGAATGATCATGAAGATTCATGTAGGTTGGTATATATATATACTGTATGTTTGCTGGGAAAAGTCCTGTACTGTAGGTAGTTAGTTAGAATGCAACAACAGAGCTCCTAATTTAATTGTTAATTATGAATTTATATTTTTTAGAAGAGGTCTAGATCTTATTACAAAATAATCATCTTCAAAAAGATGCCTAACATTTTTTTAGACGTTAACCTGGTAAATTCCTTGCTGAGTTGTTATGGTACATTCTGATGAACCAAATATAACAGATACTTTCCTCAATCTAGCTGACTGTGGAACATTCATATGTTTATAAACACTTCCAGATCTTGCCAGACATCTTCTGGCTAAGTCTCAGGGCAAGATTGATGGAATGGGTTACATTGTTTTAACGAAAGACTATTGGCCCATTCCCACACTCTTGGATAATCCACTGCCAAAAGCACTCCCTACTCTACAGGCTTTGCATGCACATTTTGACAATCCAAACTTGAATGTTTGCAGAAAGATATTTTTTACAAAAAAAATGTAAAATGTACCCAATAGACTGTGGCCAAGGCATTCCCCACCCCACAATTCCACATACACAAAGTGCGGTAATGCTTGTGACATCATTGACCTAATTTGGTCACGTGTCATTGATCACAGTTAAGTGGGTGGTAGTGACAGCTTCCTTATGGAAGTTCCAATCAAGTTCAGACCAAACCCAAGCTCCTTGGTAATGGTTAATACTTTCTACTGGTATAGGTTATGTCAGTGATGGCCATTTGTTCCAGCCAAGTGCTACTCTTGGCAAATAATAACAAAGGAAAACAATCAATAACAATTTAGTAGCTTAATTAAGCTACTAAAAATCTGTGAAGTAATTGCTAGCAAACATTAAAGGAGTTGTAAAGGCATAAGGTTTTTTTATCTTAATGCATTCTATGCATTAAGATAAAAAAAACCTTCTGTGTGTAGCAGCACCCCCAGCACCCCCCTAATTACTAAGCTGAGCCCCTTCTCTCTGCAGCGATGTCCACAAGTGTCTTAGCTATTCCAGACACTCCTCCTGATTGGCTGAGACAGAGCAGCAGCGCTATTGGCTCCCATGGCTGTCAATCAAAGTCAGTCAGCCAATCAGGGGAGAGAGGGGATGGCGCTAGGTCGGGGCACTGTGTCTGAATGGATACACAGAGCTCTGACTCTGCTCAGTGCCCCCTGTAGCAAGCTACTGGCTGAGGGGATACTCACCAGAGGAAGGGGCCAGGAGAGCAGAAGAGGGAGGATCGGGGCTGCTCTGTGAAAACCAACTGCACAGAGGAGGTAAGTATAACATGTTTGTTGTTTTAAAAGAAAAAAAAGCTTTGGTTGCCCCCCTCTTCTGGTGTGGTCCCTGGGCTGGGGTGGTCTCGTGCTCCCTCGGCTTTCTTTTCCCCAGCTAGGGGGACCGACATGGCTCAGGTGATGAAACCCCCAGAAAAATGGTGGGCTCTCCTGGCCGCTACTTTGTGGCGGCTGGGGCCTAATAACAATCATAGCTGATCAACAAAACACTAAAATCGCACACGCTAAATGTATGCATTGCCTTCTTAGTATCACATTATTCCCTTTACTCCCCTTCTTTTTTCTTTTTATTTATTATTTATTTTATTTACATGTTTGCGTTCCTATTACTACTGCTGAAATGAGAAAATGTCTGTCACTATTGAGCACATACTAAACTGTGTTTATTAAGCTGTGACCGACTACAATAAAGAAAGTTTAAGCAAAAAGAAAAAAAGGAGCATTTACAATCACTTTAAATCATAGCAAGAGATTTTATTCACCCTTTTAGCTAAACTCTATTCACTTTTTTACTCAGCAATTACATAAACAGATGACCTACCAGCCCATCTTCATTTGAACCACGATGGCCTAATGGGATGTCTCTACCCATTTCATCAGAAGCTTTTATTTCTATACCAATACTGGATTCAGGTTGTTTAAGCCAGTTTTGCAGTGCAGCTTTCACATCAAGGCTTTTCCAGACACCAGGTCCCGGGGTCATCTCAAGCTTTAGTGGTCGGATTCCAGTAGATCTTGTGCCATCATTTGATGATCTGGGAAGTCTGAATGTCTGCACAAAAACTGTGGTATGTCTTTGGACTGGCTTCAAATAAATCCAAAGCTGAGCTTTTGCTATTTTATTGTACTGCATTATAGAGCTGAATTTGAAGTAACAACATTTTTGTTTCTCTGTAGTTGAAAAGTCAGCTGTAAAAAACAAAAACAGTAAAATATCTTTACTGAGTCACATTGCACAAAATATTTAAAAAGGTTTAGTAATTTGCAAATTTAGTTAGAGATGAGGAATATTTGAGTGGTAAGTAGAGTAAAGAATTTTGCAGAAGTAGGGTTGTATAGGAGATCATTTTACTTGGATTTTTTGACACAGGAATATATTACAGTGAATGTAAACCCTAACTGAATGATATTTAGTTTGTTTGTGCCATAAACAAACTACTATTAAAAGGACTTTTTTTTCATCCTTTGTTGCATCTCAGCACTGCTGATCTCCTGTAACCTCTTTGTAGCTGTGACCTTTTTTCATGCATGCACGTGAGCAGTTGCACATAGAGATGAGCTCAAGCATGTTTGGACACGAGTCTGGACCTGCCTGAGGTTTCCTGCCAGGAAGCTGACAGCCAATCATAGGTGGCAAAGGTATTCAGCCGCCCTGCAGCCTCACATATAGAAGGGGTGTGTATATGTTTGGCTGCAGGGCAGGAAATGCCTCTGCCGCCTATGATTGGCTGTCGGTTTTGACAGCTTCCCAGTGGGATAGCTCAGGCCGGTTCAGACTCGTGTCCGAACATGCCTGAGCTCACCACTGACAGTGACAATAGTCACTTATCTTCAAAGTGTGTGTTGACATGGCCACTTGTATCTCTATAATTAGAGCAATTGAGCACATTTCAGAGATAAGAATTGAGTGCCATCATCCTATAACAGGAAGTTCCTGAACAAGGACCTTCATGGCAGGAATAAATATATTATTTTATGAAAAGCTGCAGATTTACAAACTTTGAAAATCACTTTTGAAACAACATGCATGTGGTAAAGCTTGTTAGTGACTGGTTTCCATCTAGTTTTAGTTGTTACTAGAAGATAAGTGCACATGTAGGATGGCTGCACATAAACATACAGGGATCTCATCACTTGAGTCCTCTGGAGTTATATAAAACAAATTAGTCAACCCACTGGTGGGATCAAAGCTCAAATACTTGCTTTAGTGGAGTGATATTTCAAACATTTATACATACAGAACTATAGGAACCCTATTGGTTGAAACAAGGCAGACTTTATCAACTCAACATGAGGCAATTGCATATTAAAAAATGAATTATTTTATTTCTCTAACATTTATAATATGCACAATAAAACAGGTTGCAACACCCTTTGTACATATACTTTCCAGAATGGACTAACTGTGGACATTCTATCTGTTTTTTATGGCTACACTCACAGCAATACAGTGCTATATGTATTGTCCAATAATATCTTAAGCTAATTGTCTATCTCCACTTCTGGGTTAGGTAGCATTTTGGTATTAATTATTCTATTATTCTAAATGCTCACTTCTTGTTCCAGAGACATTGTAAGACCTAAACTTTACCAAAGTGAGGAAAGGGTCACTTGAACAGGTGTCATACAAACAACGTGGTCAGTGACATGTGCCATTTGTAGTCAATTGCAACTTGCCATGATCTTCAGGGCTCAATATTATCGGTCCAAAGGAACCTGAGTGTACATTACAGGCACTCCAGAGTTATCTCAATTGTTGTCATTGCTGTTCTAAAATTGCTTTGGGCAAAGTTAACCTTTAATCAAGTAATGATGTGGGAACTGTTGTCCAACTGGAAGTTTAGATTTACTGTCAGAAAACCTTCTGTGCTGTTAGAAATGGAGACAGGACAACTAGTGAGTATGACTGTCCCCCTGGAGGACAAAAACTGGAATAAGAACCCTTCTCCAAAACTAGAAAAAATGGCTGGAGGTCTACTTTAAATTCTATGTATAGCCAAAACAAGTTTTTCAGACCTGGATAGGTTATGGAAGAGTTAAAATCCATCAGTTTATTTTTTATTGTCTGTGTGCCATTTCCAGTTCTTCATTTCCTGTACCAAAGTCACAACAGGAAGTGAGAGGAAATCTCTACAAAGTGAGGGGAAGTGCAGTTATCTCTTAGACACTTGTCACCAGAATAAGTGTCCCCACCATTAGATGATTTACTCTCACCTCTTCTGGTGACAACTCTATAAAGTTGGATTTTCTATCACGTTTTGTCTTTGTGACAATAGTCACCAGGACAAATAGAGAGAGTGAATCTCTCCAGTAGGACATAGACAGCTATACTAACTTGACAGGATTTTTATAAATTCCCTACTTTATTCAAAAAATTTTTAAAAATCTACCCTATTTATTCTTATCATAGAGGCTATAGTGAGTAATCCATGTCAGACAAAGCTTACTATTTGTACATACCCTTCAAGTAGACATATACTGTAGGCTCAAATGATAGGCTGAATTTTTACCATTTAAATGAAAGTTTCAGATGCATAACTGGCTATAGAACAAAAGGTATAAGTAATGTCAATAGGTTAACACATAAGTTAAAGAGAGGGACAGTCACTTTATATTTTCTGTTATAGCGGTAGTAAACCCCGCTTTGTTATTTTTACCTACAGGTAAGCCTATAATAAGGCTTACCTGCAGGTAAAATGAATATCTCCTAAACATGCACTGTTCAGGAGATATTCACCCTGCATGTGGTCGCTGACGTTAGTGGCGCATGCGCTCTGAAGGTCGGATATTCCGTGCTGACCTTCAAAGCTTCTTGCCAGAACAGAGGGCTCCCACGTGCATGCGCGGGAGTGACGTCCTCGTGGCTTCATCTACTCACAGCGCCGCAGCCCGCAAACCCGGAAGAAAGGTCAGCCCTGTCAGCAGTGACCGGGTGCCGCTGGAAGGTAAGTATTTCATAATGTGCTAGTATGTGATGCATACTAGCCCATTATGCCATTGTCTTGCAGGTTTTTTAATTTTTTTTCTTTTTCAGTGGTTTACTACTGTTTCAAGCATGGTTGTATTTACTTACCCAAGTAAAATGTCATTACTGCGCTTCTTGTTCAACAATATTATATCAAAAAGACCTGATACATTACCAAAGAATAGCATTAAGTAAGCCTGACTCCTCTTACCATTCATTATTAGTTCTCCATTCATTAATAATCATGTTAGAATAAATTTTGTTTACCACAATTTACCAAAATTTCTTATATGTCTTATTTTTATTTTCATTTTCACAATCCTTTGTGTTTCTTCAAAATGGTTTATGAACCTAGATTTTCTTTGTAGTAACATAAAACTTGTTTTGTTTACTGACAAAAAAAGTCTATTCAATAAACTTTGGTGTTGAATGACTACCGGGCCATAAATAGGAGTGCATTAAAATGCGTTATTCACTAACTGCATTAAAGGGGGTTATTTTTTTACATTAGACAGTTTTCCTGTTGATGCTTGGCCAACCCTTTAACTGCAAATAAGTTGCCATTGCTACTGATCACATGGTTGTTAGAGCCAGATGTATTTGGATTCCAATGCTTCCTCTAAATTCCTAAGTGATCCTGACAGCATGTGTGGAGCTTATAGTCCCAGAACGATTTCAATAATTATTTCAGGAATCTGGCTCCTATGGGATTGAGCACATGCTTCTTGAAAATACTCATTATTGGCACATGCAGACCTTTTCTAATGTACAGAGTATTATCTATGAATCAATGCAGTGTAAGTTTAAGTTCTGTTTCTTTTGTTATATGTAAGACACTGTATGGTTTTATCCATTTAGTTATACTTTGCTGTGTTTAACAAGTGGGAGTGGTTGTAAAAAAAATCTGTGGCATGACCAAGTTCACTATGTAGCAGGGTGAATAGTAAAAATGCAGACATTGGTGTGATTTCTAAAATTCCTACATCAATTGCAAAGTAATCAGCAAAGAAAAAGCACTGGTTTGGGTACCTTGTATTGAGACATTTGATATTTTTGGAAAATGCTGCATTAGGGTTCATACACACAGATATTTGTAAGTGTTTTTATGTGCCTAGTGTAAATTGCCTAGAGCTTTCCCACACCGGAGAGCAGCATGTGCACATACATAGCTTGCCATACAAGTGAATGCCTGTACAAAGCCATACTCTTTTAAATTAAGATGTTTCATTGCATCGTTGTTTACCCATACATGCATGTTAATGCAAGTGCAAAACTACTGTCCGCGAGAAACAGGTCAGATATGCATGCACAGGTAAATGCTGTTGCAAACAAGCACTGGCGTTTACATGAGTACTGCTGCGTGTAGCCATTTACTTGTATGACAGGCTGTACATGGCACATGCAGCTCCTTGGGCAAGGGAAAGCTTCAGGAAGTTACGCTAGGCCCATAAAACAACTACAAATATCCATGTGAATGAGCCCTTAAAGATACATGGAGTTAGTATGCTCAGCATTGCTTTCTTGCTGGACTGTGCAGAGCATTTTTCAAATGGACAGGTCCAGTGTAGATTTTTTATTAGATCAGAACAGTAATCCATACTTTCCACTGGAAAATTGGTATGTTATTTCAAAAAGTTATTGAATTGCTTCTTGTCCACATGTATTTTCCTGTTGATATTCAGACTGATTCACTAAAGGAGTTGATACTTTTCACACAATAAATTGTGTGTATATGTTATTGTGTGAAGATTCTCAACTCCTTTATTTAAACAGCCCAAAGCCTTTTTAAGTCTTGATCAGAGAACCTAAGGAGTACCCAGAAAACCATCCAATGACAGTTATAAAAAAAAATCTTTTTTGCCTTTAGAAAGCTCTTGAGATTGAAATAACTATGGTAAATTACTCCTCTAGTAAGCTTATTTTTAGTATGCAATGCCTATTGCATACTGAAGGATAACTCACTTAGTTAACCGGAACCTTGCAGTGCCAATTAACCTGAATAAATCACTGTATGGTCAAATCCTGTTTTTTTTTTTTTTTTACACAAGCAGACACACACATGAGAATGATATTTAGGTTGTAAATGCTATTTAGCTATTTGATTTAGTTGGGGAGTTAACCTATTCTTTGACATATTTTTTTATGCATAAAATGTAACATGTTTATGTAACAATATACATCTGTATATTAAAGTACTAAATATCATTTGTCTGTTGCTTCTCAACATTGCACATTTTTTACAATATCTGTTAAATCTATACCACCAGAAAGAGAATATAAGAGAAAAAACCTTACAAGTAATGCATTCCTACTTGCATATTTAATGTTACTATTAGTTTTCAAGCATAATCCTTTGAGGGTGATTTACTAAAAAGTTCACTTTTCACTGAACATTACTTAAGCATCCAATTATGTGCAGAGCAAATTAAAAAAGGGAATTTTCTTTGTACATAAATAAATTATTTAACCAAATACAGCTTTTTATTATAGTGATAGTGTACTCATTTAGTAAATCAACCAGCTGCAAAGTTTTTTGTTAACATATTTAAATGTATTCTCTCATCTGTGTTAAATTTTTTTTACAAAAACTATGTATATGTTATGAGACAGTGGGGTTCATTTACTAAAACTGGAGAGTGCAAAACCTTGTGCAGCTGTGCATGGTAGCCAACCAGCTTCTAAATTGTTCAATTGCTTTGACAATAAATCCTGGAAGCTGGTTTTTATGCAGAGATGCACCAGATTTTGCACTCTCCAATTTTAGTAAATCAACCCAGTATGACCAAATACCAGGGCTTACCTGGGCAAGTGTATCATATATTATGTAAATAAATATTTTCAAAGATCAGATTTTCTTACAATATATTTTATTTTCTATTTTTTGATGATTTTTATGCCATTAATTGCAATCGCTTTGAATCCCTTTCAAGTGCATGTCAAGCTAATATTTCCTTTACAATTTGGAAAGAGTTGGGAAGACCATTGGGTTTTAATGTTGGTCTCTCCACTTACTGTCACAGTGACAATGGTTTTACCAGATAGTGAGGGGGAAATCTGCAACAATAACATGGAAAAAAATAAAAATCCTTTTTTGTTTTGTTTTTGTAAAATCTGAGAAGGATAGGCCCCCTATCAAATTTGTATTGCTGTTGGTGTCCTTATTGCAGATTTTGCATCACTTCCTGTCTTGTGAAACCGTTGTTACTAGGACAGAAAGCGAGGGGTAATCCCTAGAGCCCTAGACAGCAGTAAAAACCTAAAGGGGTTCTAACTCTTCTTCATTCACTCCAAATGATAAAAAAAAGGTTTGGCTGGACTTAAATTGTATTAATGATTTGGAATATGCAATATTTTACTTTAAATTAAAGGCATCATTTTATGGACAACTGTTTTGATGTTATGCTATGATGCAGAAGCATAGTTTAAGAAATCCAGTTCAGCAAACCCTGGTGCTGGACTGCTACTCCTCCATGGATATGAACATATTGCATTAAGTCACTAGTTGCAGAAAGGGGGTTGATTTACTAAAGTAGTGAATGATCACTTCACAAAATGTATAAAATAAAGCTATATCTAGTTTGAATCCAAGTTATGTGCACAAACATACAAAAATCAGGAGTTTGCTTTTTGTATGGTTGGATGTGTAAAGTAAGCACATCTTTACCTTATTCACTAAGCCAAATAAGCATCCCCTACTATTTTATTAAATTGGATCCACTGTGTAGTTTTCAAGACACATTGCAGTTTTCAGAGTGTAAACAGTACCTGTTTAAAATAATCTGCCTTCATCTCCCTTTCAGAATTGACACATGATAATACTAATTTAAATGTCATTTTTCAGATGTTGGGGATGGTTTACAATGGGGGGGGGGGTAGGTTTATCTCTAACACAGGAATCAGAGTAATCAAAGTAAAGGCAAATTACAGCATTTGTTGCTTCTTCTGAAATGCTAGGGTGTGTTTAGCAAACTTGAGTTCGCTTAGCTGGCATGGAAACCTGCAATGTTGAGCACATCATCCCCTGCATTCTCATTAGTATTTTCACATTTACAATCTCAATGCTGATTTAAAACAGAAAAGCAAGATTGTCACATTGCACAAAGCTATTTACAATGTTAAGATAGGCAATCGATGGAATACAGACAGCATGCACGCACAGCACACAGCATGCTATGAACTATTTAACACAGTTTTGGCCATGCCATTTTTCTCAAATGAACCATTTACTGGTGCTCTCTAAAAATAGCCAGCAACAAAAATATCCAATCCCCCTACTGTCTTGTATTTCAGCTTTTCCCAAGTGATTTTAGGAGATTTCATGTGTGAGTTTAAAGCTTGGCCTTCTCCATGTAATACAATACACACAACACAGCCTGGTAGTGTTCAGTTAAAAGAAGGGAGGGAAAAAAAGCATTTGGCTTGTCCAAAGAATAAAAGATGTGAAAGTGTTCTTGTCAGAGAGACTGGTATTCTCTACTTACGCTCTGTGGACATGGTGATAATAGTTTCAGTGGTGGCATGATAATCATCTTCTTCCATGGATCCCTCACTGCTGTCATCACCCTGAACATCATACTGGTCAATCAGCTCTTCTAACGGAGGAGCTTTGGGTAAAAGATTTTTTATAGCATCCTTGCTGATGTTAGGTGCCTGCTCCAGTCGAAGTTTGCTAAGTATCTGGATCTTTATGGCTTCCAATCTTGAAGATTTGCTGTTCTGTCTCCAAGTACAAGAACTGCACAGGATGTCCTTATCGGTCGCTTGATTGTTGTTGTTCATATTTACAGGAGAAAATATTACCAGAATGCACAGGTAAATAAAACTGCAGACATGTACCTTTACCATGTTCTCATATAATTTTTTTTTTAGTGCCTTTTTTTAAATAATTGGGTAGCTGCCAAGCTGTGGAAAGCAAACTTTCCTATTACAATTAAGATTCCAGCTTAAAAACAAATCTGCAATGATAAATCATGTGTTACTTAGGTGTTCTTTTATACTCCAACTTGTGTTACGCTTGTGTCATCAGAGTCAGCTATTGGCTACAACATATTCAATGAAACTAACTGGCAGCAGTTAGACCCTCACTGCCAGAAGAAGGGTATGTATTACAGCACAAAGTGGTTTCATCATTCTGAGCACACAACTGAATACATATCCATGGAAATGACTACATAATCATATTAGGGCACTTTTAATAGTGCATGTAAAAACATCCAGATAATGGTCTATTGGGCAAAAAAAAAAAAAAAAAAAAAAAGTTTCACAGCAGCAATATACTCAAATATACCCAATAAACAGAGAACACCTAGTATATTCTTGTCATTCAGATATTTCATGTATATACTGTAGTGCCTTGTAAAAGTGCTTTGATAAATGAAGAAAGCTATTTATCATTGTAATCATTATTTTTTTCCTCTTAAGCATTATTGCTTGTTACCATGATCCAAATGCAGAAACAAATACTTTTACGACAATAGAGATGCTTGTCATTCTGACACTGTCACTAAAAAATGCCTGCTGAAAACAAGGACTAAACGTTTGTAAAACTCTATTAAAAAGAAATCTAAACATTCTGGCAGGTAACTGCGGTCAGGTAGGCTGTGCTGTGACCATGCTAGACATTGCTGGCTGAGCCCTCTGGGGGGACCAGTGAGACCATTCAGGTCTGGAAATGGTGTTTGATTCTATTCTTTTCACCTAGAGTAGCGGGAGGTGTGTGCCAGCTGCTCTTTCCTGCTCTTTTCTCCTGACTACATAGTCATAAACATGCATGCTGGGGCAGCCTATCAGGGCATGTCTATGCTGAACTTATGGCCCAGTTTCTTAAGTAAAACACTACAAACAAAAATGTTGTTGTGCACATTGGAGTAACCTATATAAACCAATCAGAATTCATCTTGTATTGACCTGGTTTCAGTATTGTAAAATCTGGTTGCTAATGGTTACCACACTTAATACATCAATATTGTTCTTCTCTGTACTGTTATACTGAATAAACACATATGTATAGTTAAAGTAATACTAAAGGCAAACATTTTTGGGGGGATAAAATGGTGAGGGGTTAGAACCACTGCCATGTTTTTATTGTTATTTGTGTCCCTGTTAGGAAGATTCAATCTCTGCAATTGAAGGAATGAAAGTGAAAAAAGATCCAAATTTATAAGTTGTCACCAGAACAGGAATAGAGGGAAAATTGTATCTATCTAGCTCTGCCTCTATACCATATGGACTGAATTTGGATTTTAAAACTTTTTTCAATAAAGATGTTGTACCAGTGTGCGGCCGTCCAGGACTCCTTTTTGCTGCTTGATCCATTGCAGAGCCTGCACCTGTGAGCCTTGTTAGGGCATATACTTCAGAGAGTTTTTGTCTGGAGCGGCAACAGCTCTTCCCTTTCCTAATTAGCATAGAACTTCAGCAATAGTTTGATCAGTAACAGTCCTGATATATGTATATGAGTCCATTATTTGAAGAAAATAGGCAATTATTCCTCTATCACAGCCTATTCTAATTAGCTACACGCCCAGTGTCCATGACATGTTACCGTCCATTAACTTTACTTCAAATGGACTACATTTCCCAGCAGTTCCTTTTCTTCTTCCAAAGGCAACTCAAGGTGGGTGCAAGGTGGACAAAGTTATTGGGTGCCAGACACTTCTTGGATGTAAAAGAGATTTTATTTCTCTTAACAGTCCTTTTTTGTATTTTTGGGGAAAATAGAGTTAGGGCCAGGACACCCTTAAGTAGTTGGAGATTCAATTGGCAGGAGGACAGCCGTGCAGGGAAAGGCCCCAGCAAGGTGCCACATCTGCACATGCAGGAATGCTGTCTCCTATGGCAATCGGCTTTAACAGTTCCTAACTCAAACATAACAGTTCCTTCAGCTTCACAACAACTGCCTCTTGTAGCTTTTCAACACTGAGCTTCCGGTCCCTCACTAGACCCTCTGATTCACTGACTCTGAATCCCTTATGCTTCTCCAAACTTTGCGGTGGTATCTCCCTCAAGAGTCACCCATGCTTCACTGATGGGTCCCTAGCTTGGCACTCCAGATACTTCTCAAGCTTCACCCCTGTTGATCGGCTCATTCCCTAGCTTGACTCACAAGGCTGCTCTGTAAGTGTCACCTCCGCTGGTTGGTGTCACAATTAAGCACGCCTACGGCGACTAGCTAACCAAGATGTGGTTCCGTGACTGGGGGTATAAGAGGAAATATGGCAATAAGGGGGAACTTATACTGAGCAAGTAAGACTGGCTGTGGTACTTTCACAGCCCGCACTACCTTTGGCCACCACTAGAGGGAGATTCCACTCCAATCCAGCTGGCTGGATCCATCTGCCATGCAGGCAGATACAAATCTTACATGCTAAGGGTTGGGGAGCAGTCTAGCAATTACTAAACACTTCTAGGGTTCCTCCAGCTATCCTGCAAGCTAGAACCCTGGTGTTAATCACTCTTCCCACTGTCCATACATCCACATACCAGACACACAACAAATGATAGCCTGCCACCACCCAATAGTTTGTTCGCAGACTGGTCTCCTGGGCCACCACACACACACACAGATCTCTGTCTGGCAGATCTGTTAGCTTACAATCTGCATGCAATCTGCCAACACGCAGTGCAATTGCATACCGATTGGCACGTAACTTAGACCGAGTACTTAGGCACTAAAATACAACAATCTCTCCAGAGTTATGAGTCCTAGCTTAGCACATAGAAGTCACTTATTAATTTTATCATTTAATATCCCGAAAGTGGGCCGTGCATAAAAGATGTACAAAGAAAAAGGAGTTACCAAAAAAGATACAGAAAGACACACAATTGGTAATTTGCTCGAAAATAAAAAGGGATTAAAACAGAAATAAACTTTAGTAGAAGCATATTGGAACATGTGGGAACCCCTCAGTTTTGAACTGACTTAATGGAAGAACAATGTCCATATCTCAGGCTACCTAATTTATTGAAATATGGATGTGTGCTGGACTTTAGCCCTTGGCCAATCAACCCTGGGGGTGTTCCTGTCTCAGCCCACAGGATGTTTTGTTTTCTGAAATTACCAGAGTTGAATTGGCCCAGAGTGGCGCTGATTGCTGGGTCATGGATAGGATTTCCGATACCAGCTCATCAGTACAATCGCAATAGAACCAAGCACTGACTGCCTGCCGCAATCAGGTGCCATATAAAGTTTTTGTGTATTTTTCTAGGATTCTACACACGCTACAAATACAGTTACATGTACACATAAACCCATCACGAGTGCGATCAAAAGGAATTATTTTTATCACTCTGTTGCTAATATTTTAGCTTCTATGAGAGATAAAATAGGTTCCTTTAGGTCTGGTGATATAATCAAAGTTTGCTGGGGCCTTGTGAATGCCCCCTGTGGATCCCTGTAGTCACACTGGCTAGGACTTCCTTTGAAGGCTCCAGAAAGGTGGCAATATATGTTTACTCGTATGGGAACTTTTATTGGCATCTAGGTGTCAACTCTTCTTTATTGGAGCTGGCTCTGTCCTTTTCAAATGCTAATGAAAGAACATATGTGCATGACTGATATTGAATACTATATTTTTAATAACCCAGAATTAAACTACATCTACAATTACACTACTTCTATAGATCACATCTCGTTAAGGCAAAACTATCCTACGCTTACATTTATGTTACAGTTGGGTCCCTGACTTGATCACCGCCTGAAGTTTACAGATTCTCCACTGTGTCCGTTCAGTGAGAATGCTGCTCCAGTACTTGCTTCAGTTACTCACTGTGGTCCCTGGTAATAAGGGGGTTGGGTCCCTTTGTGGCGACAGCTTCCCTTCTACCTCCGACCACTGACAGGTTCTCCGGCCAGAAGAACCATCACTTCTGGTTGGACTGCAAGCCGCAATCCCAACCCTGCACTGCTCTCTTACTTCTGGATAGGCTCTTACACAGCCTGGCAGCCAGATACCCCGGGATAGGCCCAATCTCCTGCCTAGCAGCCCAGGGCACATGACACACATCCACCCAGACAGCCGTCCAGGTGGCACAGAACATAGATCACCTGACTCCACCCGAATATTTAGGCTCTCCCAGCAGGCCAAGGGATTCAAGAAAACCCCTGCACATTGAGATACCCGTATACCCATAACCTGACCTTGAGTTATCCTACTCCTTTGTAATACCACCAGGTGCTCGGCCACCTAGTGGTAGTAGAGAAAAGTACAACCAGGCCAAGCTTAGGGAGAAATCAATGGATCTCTAACAATTGACAAGGGTAACTACTCCTGGTAAGTACATTTGTGAGGTGCATCCCTGACTAAACCCCAGGGTGCTACATGTAGATAAAATTGAGTAGCCTTGCTGGCCATCTGGCTATATGCATCCCTGCTTACCCAAGTTCCTTTGTGGTAAGCAGTGTAGTTAAAGTGGTAGTAAACCCAAAACCAAAATGCAATATATTGCAGCTTACCAGTCATTAGATGTGGTGGCTGCAGTAGTTTTCTTTTTTAAGCCTTTCCCCCCTCTGTTTTTACTGGTGATCTGGCCAGTAACACACCTCCTGGATGAAGGAGCACAGGGGCACCTTTGGACAGACTTTTCAGTCTGGGGAGAGTAACGTTAGATGGACTAGCAGATTTAGATCCACTAACCAATTTAAACCAAACTCCACAGTTTAATCTCAACCTGCAAAAACTAATTTCAGGGAGGTTTCAAACTCAGTTCAGGGAGGTGACGCTTCGCGCCGGTGCCGACCCCCCCCCCCCCAATAAAATGTAGCCTTACCAGTGCCAATTAAATGCAGCTATACCAGTGCCCAAGAAATGCAGCCTTACCAGTGCTCATGAAATGCAGCCTGATCACACAGGGGCTGGGCTGGTGGTCCTGGGGTCTGGCTGCTAGAGTCTGGCTGCTGGAGCTGGGCTGAGCTGGGCTGCTAGTCTTTGGGTCTGGCGGCTGGGGCCAAGGGTCTGGCTGCTGGAGCTGGGCTGATGGTCCTGGGGTCTGGCTGCTGGGGGCAAGGGTCTGGCTGCTGGAGCTGGGCTGCTGGTCCTGGGGTCTGGCTGCTGGGTCCTGGGATCTGGCTGCTGTGGCCTGGGGTCCGGCTGCTGGGTCCTGGGTCCGGCTGCTGGAGCTGGGCTGCTGGTCCTGGGGTCTGGCTGCTGGGGCCTGGGGTCTGGCTGCTGGGGCCAAGGGTCTGGCTGCTGGTCCTGGAGCCTGGGGTCTGGCTGCAACAGGGCTGGTGAGGCATCCCAGTCAGCTAATTCAGTACAGACCCCTCTCCCGCAGTGCAGACACCTCTACCGCAGTACAGACTCCTCTCCCACACTCCCGCAGTACAGACCCCCCTCCTGCAGTACAGACCCCCTCCCACAGTACAGACCCCTCTCCCTCAGTACAGACCCCCCTCCTGCAGTACAGACCCCTCTCCCACAGTATAGACCCCCCTCCTGCAGTACAGACCCCCCTCCCTCAGTGCAGACCCCCCTCCCTCAGTGCAGACCCCCCTCCCTCAGTGCAGACCCCTCTCCCTCAGTGCAGACCCCTCTCCTTTAGTGCAGACCCCCTCCTGCAGTATAGATACCTCCCCCTCTGTACAGACCCCCCTCAGTATAGACCTTCTCCTCAGTATAGACACCCCCCCTCCATCAGTATAGACCCCCTCAGTGCAGCCACCCCACCATCAACATAGACCCCCCTAAGTTTAGACCTCCCCTCCTTCAGCATAGACCCCCCTAAGTGCAGACCCCCCCTCCATCAGCATAGACCCCCCTAAGTGCAGACCCCCCTCCATCAGCATAGACCCCCCTAAGTGCAGACCCCCCTCCATCAGCATAGACCCCCTTAGTGTAGACCCCCACTCCATCAGCATAGACCCCCCTAGGTGCAGACCCCCCCTCCATCAGCATAGACCCCTCAGCATATACACCCCCTCCATCAGTATAGACCCCGCAGTGCAGATCCCCCTCCCTCAGCATAGACCCCCCTAAGTGCAGACTCCCCCCTCCATCAGCATAAACCCCCTCAGTGCAGACCCCCCTCCACTTGTGCTAGTAGTCCCCCCTTCCATAGCGCCCCCAACATTTGCCCATGTACAAATACAGTACACTGTTCAGACCTCAGAACAGCACGGGATATGCACAGCGGCGTGTCCCTCCACAGACTCCCTCATCCATCCTGTGTACAGTAGTGTGGGAGGAGCTGCAGTGCAGAGGGCTGGAGGGGCGGGGTACCAATCTGAATCGAGAGCCAGGGGAAATGTTTTGGGGACAGAGAGAGACACAGGTCAGTGGGGTGTGCGGATTGTGCAATGCCGCTGCCCACAGGTGTCACCTGGATGCGGCCCGCACCCTCCGCCCCTTCATAAAAACACCACTGCCTCCGCCCACCCCCCTCCTTTCCTGCTGAATTGACCAGATGAAAAAAAGTACCCGTGCCCATGCAGCAGCCAAAGCAGACTGGGGACAGCAGTATGGGCTGTCCCCCATCTGCCTCAGCTCGCAGCACCTTACATCCACCTGTCACTCAGCCACAGACAGAGCGGCCGTACTCCATTTGGCCGTTCGGGCTGCTTTTTCTGTCTGTGCCTGCACTCGCAAGCGTCCGGGAACCCGCAGCCAAATGCGGGAGGCTCCCGCGGAGACTTGAGATGTCTGCTTTTGGGATAAAGGTTTTATATGTATATCACCCTCCTAGATAGGTGCTAGGATTAGATAGATAGATTTAGTGCTGGCTCACTGTGTTTGTGAAGCTGTGTTTTTGCTAGGTAAATTTTGCTTGTCAGGCTGTATTCAGCGTGGCTGCAATTGCTGTGTTAGGTAAATTTAGTTGCTCACTGTACTCAGTGCAGCTGAATTTGACTAGTTAGGTCTGCTCAGTGTTTTCAGCTACTGAAAGTCTGTTTACTCCCTCTGCTGTCCAGAAAAGTTGTGAGAATTTTCTGAATCACAGGTGTGGAGCTATGCAAATGGCAGAATGAATATATATACAGCCATGACCAATCCCAGGGAGCTGGGCCCTGATAGCATGCTGGGTAACTGTAAAAATTAAATTATCTGAGCACAATAAACATGGAGTCTTTTCCTGGAGAGGATCAGTCCAGCCTAGAGGGCCTGCTGCCTTCCAATGCAATGCTGCCACGTGTTTGCTGTTGAGAGGCCTCAGGTGGGCAACCTGAGGGCCTGGAAGTTAAGACCACAGGGAGCTGACTAAGGGGCTGTCTGCTGAAGATTTGGTTTAGTATCACTGGAGATAGGCATCACTTGGAAGGAGGCAACCAGCTGTCTTTGGGCCTTGTGTGAGTACAGATGTTTCTGAAAGATCTTATGCCGCGTACACACGACTAGACTTCTAGTCCGCCTGAATGCCGAAGGACTTTTCGACGGAGTTCCAATGGAGTTCCAAAGAAATGGACTTGCCTACACAGGATCACACCAAAGTCTGATCGTTTAGAACGTGATGACGTACGACCAGACTAGAATAAGGACGTTCATAGCCAGTAGCCAATAGCCGCCCTTGCGTCCTTTTTTGTCCGTTGGACTAGCATACAGACGAACGGATTTTTCGATCGGACTTGAGTCCGTCGGAAAGATTTGAAACATGTTCTATTTCTAGGTCCATCGGAATTTTCGACAGAAAAGGTCGGATGAAGCCCACACACGATCGTAATGTCCGACGGATTCTTTCCGTAGGACCTTTTCTGCAGGACAGTCCGCTCGTGTGTACGCGGCATTAGAGACTGCTCTTTAGAGGGAGTCAGCTGTGGGTCTGTGTAAAGTAGACAATGGCTAGTGTCCTGAAGAGCTTAGTCCACCAAATCCTCTATAAAGGGACTCTGTTCTTGTGGCTCTAAAGAAGGGAGTTTGTGTTTAACTACTACTGCTACTACCTCAATGCTAAGTACACCATTTGTTGCAAGCACGGACTTTACTACAGCTTTTTTCCAGAAAGAATACATAGTTCTCAAGTTGCACATAGTTTTTGTTTTTGGAGTATCCCACTCAATTCCCCCAACCCTATCTAAGTTAGCAGTGTCCTCTGCAACCCCCTTCCCTCCACAGTAGTGCGCTCTGCCCCTCCTAAAGTGCCCTCTGCCATCAACCCCCACAGATGTGTCCTCTGTACCCCCCAGTAGTGTCCTGGGTGCACCCTGCTGTGGTTGGGTGCCGGGCTAGCATGGAGGGTACACCCTGCTCTGGATGGCTGGCCTGGTTCCCTGCTGTCGGTGGGTCATTGTGGGTGGCTGGCTGGAACCCTGGCCCTGTTGTGGATGGGTCACCATGGGTGGCTGGCACCCTGGCCCTGCTGTGGGTGGGTCACCTTGGGTGGCTGGCTGGCACCCTGGACCTGCTGTTAGTGGGTTACCGTGGGTGGCTGGCTGTCCCGCCGTTCCGCACACTGTTTGCCGAGGCAAGGGAGGCGGTGGCCTTTGCCCTATCTGGGTAGAACTAGAAGAAGCCAGGACAAGGTTTGCAGGCCCAGTGAGCGGAGGCACGCGACGCAACATGTAATGATGTTGCGTACATGTGCTGTGCGCCTCTGCACACTGGGCCTGCTGCAAACCTTCTGAGTCCTGGCTTCTTCTACCCGGGCCAGGCCCCCTTCCTACGATGATCATCACTAGTGCATGCTGGGGCCCGGCCGGGCCTGTAAAAGATGGTCGCTGTGGGCCCACGGTCGCAAGTTTTTTGTCCCTGGACCCCTGAGAGTTCCAGCAGATGGCGCCGGCCTGACACCCCAAAAATGTGTTGCACCCCCCGTTTGTAGGGCACTGCGCTTACCAACCAGTGTTGATCCCAAATTATAGGGATCAAAAATGCATGTAATGCATCTCAAGATGAGAACCTCCCACACAACGCCAAATCGTAATGACCTGCCCCTAGTGGAATTCAATGGGTAGTTGGAGATCGGCTGTCATACAACCATGAGAACGTGTTCCATAAGGCCACACATGGAAGACAAGCAGGGAAAATCCATAGTGCAGTAAAGCCAGATATATTTTTTATTTATAAATTAAAATACACTCACAATTAGGCAGTCAAAAAACAGCATTGTGTTTAAACACGCTAGCAGCAGCGTCTCTCGTCCCGCCGACACACGATGAGGTCACATACACTTCGGCGGGACGAGAGATGCTGCGGCTAGTGTGTTTAAACCCAATGCCATTTTTTATCTGCCTAATTGTGAGTGCATTTTAATTTATAAATAAAAAATATATCTGGCTTTACTGCACTATGGATTTTCCCTGCTTGTCTTCCATGTGTGGCCTTATGGAAAGCGTTCTCATGATTGTATGAGAGCCGATCTCCAACCATATAGGAGCAGGTCATTACGATTTGGCTTTGTGTGGGAGCTTCTCATCTTGAAATGCATTACATGCGTTTTTAAAACCCTATAAATTGGAATCAACACTGGTTGGTCAGCGGCCACTTTTCTCTCAAGGAGCACTTTGAGCACTTTAGCACTTTTAAAGATTGTCTTCAGCACTGAGCACTTTTGTCACCAGTAAATATACAAGGACTTTTTTGCATCTAGAGACTTTGGGGGTTATTTACGAAAGGCAAATCCACTTTGCACTACAAGTTCAAACTACAAGTGCAAAGTGCACTTGAAATTGCTCTGAAAGTGCACTTGGATGTGCAGCCGCTGTAAATCTGAGGGGTAGATCTGAAATGAGGGGAAGCTCTGCTGATTTTATTATCCAATCATGTGCAAGCTAAAATGTTGTTTTTTATTCCCCTTGCATGTCCCCCTCGGATCTACATCGACTGCACTTCCAACTGCAATTTCAGTGCAATTTCAAGTGAACTTTGCACTTGTAGTTTGCACTTGTAGTGCAAAGTGGATTTGCCTTTAGTAAATAACCCTCTTTGTCCTTCATCTGATTATTTTAGCCTATTTGCACATTAATTGCTTGATTTGCAGTGATGTTATGTTGCGATATGTTTGTTTCATAATGTTTAATTTTGCAATATATTATGTATAGTGTTTCACATTAAGAGTTTCACAGGTTTTTTTAGTTTCAGATTGATTTGATCAATTGTTATAGGATTTAAAGGGACAGTACTTTTTTTTATTAAAGATTTGCTGTTGGCCCAGTGTCTGGGTTATTAAGGTTGCAGCAGTCCAATATTTAGTGTAGTATTTTGAGTTAAGCGCAACATTTTTTCTTTTAATATCACGGTTTTTCTTTTGAAACAAAGTTTACACTGCATAGCGGGACCATTAGTATATGATTTATGTTATACTATATGGATAGTTTTGTAGCACAAAAATAGCACTTCAGTAATAGATGAGCTAAATGTACAGGGCTGAAAGCGTTTCATAATTTTCCTTGTTTATTCGTGACTATTGTTCACAGTTGGACTTTAGTTTAGCATTCAGTTGTCAATCTTGTAAGTAAGCAATTCTTGGCCATGTGTTTAACTGAGTCAGAATAGGACTATTAGTTAAATGGCTGAAAAAACGTAGCACTGAACAAAGTATTTGTCATAAGGTGGCCATACACCTATCTGTGATCAATCTAAATGTGGCCTATCTCATCCTAATAACAATTTATATGGAATAGTAAACCATCCCAAACTGACTAAACAGTGTACTCAATAGTGCATACCAGTGACATATTCATATCAAAACTGATATGACGGGACGCACACATTCCAAAAAGTTAGATTTTTGTCTCATCAGTCCACAGAATATTTGCCTAAAAGTCTTGGGGATAATTAAGATGTTTTTTGATAAATGTGAGATGAGCCTTTGTGTTCTTTTTGGTCAGCAGTGGCTTTGGCCTTGGAACTCTCCCATGGATGCCATTTTTACCCAGTCTCTTTCTTATTGTTGAATCATGAACACTGATCTTACCTGAGGCAAGTGAGGCCTACAGTTCTTTAGATGTTGTTCTGTGTTCTTTTATGACCTCCTGGATGAGTCGCCGTCATTCTCTTGAAGTAATTTTTGTAGGCCGGCCACTCCTGGAAAGGTTCACCACTGCTCCAAGTTATTTCCATTTGTAGCTCTCCCATGGTTCACTGGAGTTCCAAAGCCTTAGAAATGGCTTTGAAACCTTTCCTAGACCAATACATGTACATTACTTTGTTTCTAATCTGTTCTTGAATTTTTTTAGATTGTAGCAGGATGTGTGGCTTTGTGTGATCTGTTAGCATGCTTCACTTTGTCAGACAGCTTCTATTTATGTGATTTCTTCAACAGGTCTGGCAGTAATCAGGCCTGGGTGTGGCAAATGAAATTTAACTCAGCTTTCCAAAAAATTGTGGTTAATCACAGTTCATTTATGATTCAGCATGGGAGGGAGCAATTACTTTTTCACATAGGGCCAGGCAAGTTGGAAAAGCTTTTTTCCCTTAATAAATTAAATAATAATTTAAAAACTGCATCTTGGATTTACTCGGGTTACCTTTGTGTAATATTAAAATTCGGAATAACTGTATGTATATATTGTTTCTTGTTTTTTGTGTTACTATGATACTAATATTATACAGGTATATTTACATTGTAGAATCTATTACCCATACAACTTAAAAACCTGTGAAGAAGGACCTACAATGGTCTGAAACATGTAAGGTGTCTACGACTGTTTGCGCTTAGGCTAGCCCGTTAGCTCTATGAGGGCAGCCACTGTCTGACATACATGACGTGTTTTTTTGGGTACTTTGTATCGCAATTACATTTGATTTTATCTGATGTTACACTATATATTGTTTTTTGGCACTGTTTTCATGATGTCTCAATAAAATAAATACAATTTTTACGTTTTTACGCACCTGATCTGTCC
The DNA here is from genome assembly GCF_042186555.1 of Aquarana catesbeiana. NCBI lineage: Eukaryota > Metazoa > Chordata > Amphibia > Anura > Ranidae > Aquarana > Aquarana catesbeiana. Next base: position 251,674,054 of record NC_133329.1, read on the forward strand.
ATTTAAAAATCCCTGAGGGGTTCACTGTGCCTCTGGCACGAGGTGTTTTCTTTTGCAATATGAATAGTGGATTGGACAGATCTGGGTTGGGTTTTCTTTATACACACACCAATCCTTCTAGATTTTATTGATCATACAACAGTACAAATACAGTGCCTTGAAAAAGTATTCACACCCCGTGACATTTTCCACATTTTGTCATTTTGCAACCAAAAACGTAAATGGATTTTATTAGGATTTTATGTGATAGACAAACACAAAGTGGCACATAATTGTGAAGTTGAAGGAAAATGATAAATGGTTTTCCAAATTTTTTGAAAATTAATATATAAAAAGTATGGTGTGCATTTGTATTCAGCCTCCCAGTCAGTACTTTGTAGAACCACCTTTCGCTGCAATTACAGCTGCAAGTCTTTTTGGGTATGTCTCTACCAGCTTTGAACATCTAGAGAGTGACTTTTTTTGCCTATTCTTCTTTGCAAAATAGTTCAAGCTCTGTCAGATTGGGTGGAGAGCACCTGTGAACAGCAATTTTCTTGCCACAGATTCTCAAATGGATTTGGTCTGGACTTTGACTGGGCCATTCTAACACATGAATATGCTTTGATCTAAACCATTTGATTGTAGCTCTTCCTGTATGTTTACGGTTGTTGTCCTGCTGGAAGGTGAACCTCTACCTCCAGTCTCAAGTCTTTTGCAGACTCTAATGCCCCGTACACACGGTCGAAATTTCAGATGGAAAATGTTCGATGGGAGCTTGTTGTCGGAAATTGCAACCGTGTGTAGGCTCCATCAGACATTTTCCATTGGAATTTCCGTTACACAAAATTTGAGATCTGGATATCAGATTTTCCGACAACAAAATCCATTGTCGTAAATTCCGATCGTGTGTACACAATTCCAAAGCACAAAGTTCCACAATGCTCGGAATTAAGCAGAAGAGCCGCACTGGCTATTGAACTTCATTTTTCACAGCTCGTCGTACGTGTTGTATGTCACCGCGTTCTTGATGTTCAGAAATTCTGACAAGATTTGTGTGACCGTGTGAATGCAAGACAAGTTTGAGCCAACATCCATCAGAAAAAAAACATGGATTTTGTTGTCCAATCGTGTGTACGGGGCATTACAGGTTTTTTTTCTAAGATTGCCCTGTATTTGGCTCCATCCATCTTCATCAACTCTGAACAGCTTCCCCGTCTCTGCAGAAGAAAAGCAACCCCACAACATGATACTGCCACCACCATGTTTCATGGTGGGGATGGTGTGTTCAGGGTGATGTGCAGTGTTAGTTTTCTGCCACACATAGTGTTATGCTTTTAGGCCAAAAGGTTCAATTTTGGTCTCATGTATAGTCAATGGTAGAAACTACCAACCCGCGCAAGTGGAAGCTGGTTAAACTAATTTAAAATTGATTTAGGAGCAGCACGTTATAAGGATAATGAAAAGGACAATAATTAACAAATTAATTACAAACCGCGCTCCCTTTAAAGTGCAAGTGCAAATAACACACACTAGTGTAAAAAAATATAAATAGTGTCAATACTGATACTCAAATAATAGCTTTCGACTGGGTGAAATCAGCAAACAAACATCAAAAAAATTAAAAGATCAAAATCAAGTGAAAGCAACAGTTCAAAATATGAAAAATTCAAAAATAAATTAAAAAAATATTGTATATTCAAAAAAGTGTTCAAATGGTGTAGAAATCAGACTTCTGGATAAATCCTCCTGGAGTTCAGCAAAACGTCAAAAAACAGTAGAAAACAGTATTCACCACCATCACCGGCCACACAGCCTACTCACCAGATTGTGGTGACTCCCATAACAGGAGTCAAAAACGCTTCAAAGACAGCCAGAGAAGCTTCACACGATCACGGCTTGGTTCAGGTGCTGGAAATCAGGTAACACTGTAGCTGCTTGGATGCATGCAAACAAACTCCCGAATAAAGATGGGTCATTGCAAACCATTAGTGCCATGAATGGGGAGAAAATGAATGGAGAACTCCCATCGTGAAGTAAGCCAAAAATTTATTGGACAAGCTAAAAACAATCTAAAAACCGCATCAACCACATGTGGGTTTGTGTGGGCAAACAAACAAACTGCGTTACGAACGGAAGTGGCGTGTCACGTTCGGTAAGTCCGACTGGTTTTGTCAGTGCGTTCTGACGTCATCAGGGATCGTACGTACGGGCATGCTGCTTCCTTAAATACACACACCAAACAAAGTATCCAATCCGGTGACATCCCGCCTCGCAAAGGGATTAACAAAGATTCAAAAATAAAAATAAACACTGCCAAAAAACAGTAGAAAAATGTCAAAAAACAGTAGAAAACAGTATTCACCACCATCACCGGCCACACAGCCTACTCACCAGATTGTGGTGACTCCCATAACAGGAGTCAAAAACGCTTCAAGGACAGCCAGAGAAGCTTCACACGATCACGGCTTGGTTCAGGTGCTGGAACTCAGGTAACACTGTAGCTGCTTGGATGCATGCAAACGAACTCCCGAATAAAGATGGGTCATTGCAGACCATTAGTGCCATGAATGGGGAGAAAATGAATGGAGAACTCCCATCGTGAAGTAAGCCAAAAATGTATTGGGCAAGCTAAAAACAAGCTAAAAACCTCTTCAACCACATGTGTCATCAGGGATCATATGTACGGGCACGCCGCTTCCTTAAATACACACACCAAACAAAGGTATCCAATCCGGTGACATCCCGCCTCGCAAAGGGATTAACAAAGATTCAAAAATAAAAATAAACACTGCCATCTTGTGGCCAGCAAGCAGAATACGGTTATAAAAATAATAATAACGTCTAAACTGCCATCTTGTGGATAGGTGCCAGATTGCACAACTGAATAAAATGTCAGTTTATAGTGGATAAATAAATCAGGATACATAAATAAAATAAAATTAGATTAAATAGTGAAGTTAAGTAAATAAAATATCATTTAAATTTAAATGTGGAGAAAATGTAAATTTGAAGGCATGAGACATGAGACCGGAATGGATTGCCTTTTCTCAATATATATAAGTATGAGTCAATAATTGGACAGATAACAATTTAGATCGATGTCGACATTAATACCTGCCGGAATAAGTGTATTCAATCTATAAATCCATTCCGTTCATTTTTTCATATTCTCTGAACCATATTTCCTCCCCTCCAATTAGCATCCAGCTTGTCTATCCCAAAAATCTAGCCAAGCTAGGATCCTGCCGGTGGTGGATTCTAAAATGGTTAGAGAGACTGTGTTTGGGAAAACCGTTTTTTATGTTTGTGAGGTGTTCATTGATACGTGTGCAGAGGTTTCTCTTGGTACGTCCAACATACTGTAACCCACACGGGCAAATAATAAGGTATGTGACATGGGTAGATTTGCCGGAATAAGTGTATTCAATCTATAAATCCATTCCGTTTCATTTTTTGATATTCTCTGAACCATATTTCCTCCCCTCCAATCAGCATCCAGCTTGTCTATCCCAAAAAATCTAGCCAAGCTAGGATCCTGCCGGTGGTGGATTCTAAAATGGTTAGAGAGACTGTGTTTGGGAAAAACATTTTTTATGTTTGTGAGGTGTTCATTGATACGTGTGCAGAGGTTTCTCTTGGTACGTCTGACAAACTGTAACCCGCACGGGCAAATAATAAGGTATGTGACATGGGTAGATTTGCAGGTGATGAATTTACCTATTTTATAGTCTTTGCCCGTGCTGAAGGATGTGAAGTGTTCTACTTTTCTCATATTATTCCTAGTTAATTTGCAGGCTTTACACTTCCTACAGCAAAAAAACCCCTTTGAGATCCAAGAAAGTGGGAGCTCTCTTGGGGGGGTTTAGTTCATTCGGGGCCAGTTTATTTGGTGCACACTGATAGATGACCCTAGGACGTTCTGGTAGGAAACTAGACAGAGTCTTGTCTCCTAGCAAAACTGGCCAGTGTTTTGAAAACATTTTTTCAACACTTTTGTCATCCCTATTGAAACTAGTCAGAAAAGGAACATAGTCCAATTCACATTTTTCTTTGATATTATCTTTGAGGAGTTTATCCCTATCCATCCGTGAAATAAGTAATTGTGTGGTCCTAAGATCATTTTCCCGGTACCCTTTTTCTTTGAATCTATCAACCAATAGATTATATTGAGACAGGTAATCTGATATAGAATCACAATTACGTCTAATCCTTAGTAGTTGCCTCTTAGGTATCCCTTTGAATCAGTTGGGATGATGACAGCTGGCCGTGGGTAAGTAACTATTTCTATCGGTGCTCTTAAAATGGGTCTTAGTCTGGATTTTACCATTGTTCTTATATAGAGTTAAGTCAAGAAAACTAATCTCACTTGTACTCCAATTGCCTGTGAAACTTAGTCCATAGCAATTGTAGTTGATGTTATTAAGGAACGTTTCCAATGCCTCCACTGTACCGTTCCACAAAATCACAATGTCATCAATGTCCCTTTTGTAAAGGCAGATCTTGGGTATGTGGGTTCCAAATATGCTGTGGTCTTCCCAAAGACTAAGGAGTATATTAGCCACACTGGGAGCATACTTGGCTCCCATCGCCACTCCCTTTATCTGCCTGTAACAAGACCCCTCATGCCAGAAGTAGTTATTAGACATAGCCAGCTCCAAGATCTCAATCAGAAATTCTTTCTGTTCAACCTTGAGGCTGGACTTAGAATCAAGGGCCCTCCTTATTGTGAAAAGGCAATCCATTCCGGTCTCATCCCTTCAAATTTACATTTTCTCCATATTTAAATTTAAATTATATTGTATTTACTTAACTTCACTATTTAATCTAATTTTATTTTATTTATGTATCCTGATTTATTTATCCACTATAAACTGACATTTCATTTTATTCAGTTGTGTAATCTGGCATCTATCCACAAGATGGCAGTTTAGATGTTAGTATTATTTTTATAACCGTATTTTGCTTGCTGGCCACAAGATGGCAGTGTTTATTTTTATTTTTGAATCTTTGTTAATCCCTTTGCGAGGCGGGATGTCACCGGATTGGATACCTTTGTTTGGTGTGTGTATTTAAGGAAGCGGCCTGCCCGTACATATGATCCCTGATGACACATGTGGTTGAAGCGGTTTTTAGCTTGTTTTTAGCTTGCCCAATACATTTTTGGCTTACTTCACGATGGGAGTTCTCCATTCATTTTCTCCCCATTCATGGCACTAATGGTCTGCAATGACCCATCTTTATTCGGGAGTTTGTTTGCATGCATCCAAGCAGCTACAGTGTTACCTGAGTTCCAGCACCTGAACCAAGCCGTGATCGTGTGAAGCTTCTCTGGCTGTCCTTGAAGCGTTTTTGACTCCTGTTATGGGAGTCACCACAATCTGGTGAGTAGGCTGTGTGGCCGGTGATGGTGGTGAATACTGTTTTCTACTGTTTTTTGACATTTTGCTGAACTCCAGGAGGATTTATTCAGAAGTCTGATTTCTACACCATTTGAACACTTTTTTGAATATACAATATTTTTTTAATTTATTTTTGAATTTTTCATATTTTGAACTGTTGCTTTCGCTTGATTTTGATCTTTTAATGTTTTTGATGTTTGATTGTTTGCTGATTTCACCCAGTCGAAAGCTATTATTTGAGTATCATTATTGACACTATTTATATTTTTTTGCACTAGTGTGTGTTATTTGCACTTGCACTTTAAAGGGAGTGCGGTTTGTAATTAAATTGTTAATTATTGTCCTTTTCAATTTTGGTCTCATCTGACCAGAGAACCTTATTCCACATGTTTGCTGTGTCCCCCACATGGCTTCTCGCAAACTGCAAATGGGACTTCTTATGGCTTTCTCTTAACAATGTCCTTCTTCTTGCTACTCTTCCAAAAAGGCCAGATTTGTGGTGTGCACAACTAATGCCGTGTACACACGGGCGGACTTTTCGACCGGACTGGTCTGACGGGACAAATCCATCGGACAATCCGAACGTGTGTGGGCTTCATCGAACCTGCAGCGGACTTTTTTCGGTCGAAAATCAGACGGATTTTAGATTTGGAACATGTTTCAAATCTTTCCGACAGATTCAAGTTTGGTCGTAAAATCTGTATGCTAGTCCGATGGACGAAAACCGACGCTAGGGCAGCTATTGGCTACTGGCTATCAACTTCCTTATTTTAGTCTGGTCGTACGTCATCACGTACGAATTCATCAGACTTTGGTGTGATCGTATGTAGCCAAGTTCGTTCGTTCGAAAGTCCGTTGGAAGTCAATCAAAAGTCCGTTGGAAAGACCGTCGGAAAGACCGTCGGACCTTTGATGCTGAAAAGTCCGCCCGTTTGTACACGGCATAATAGTTGTCCTGTGGACAGATTCTCCCACCTGAGCTGTGGATCTCCCCAGCTCCTCCAGAGTTACCATGGGCCTCTTGGCTGCTTCTCTGATTAATGCTCTCCTTGACCGGCCTGTCAATTTAGGTGGACAGCCATGTCTTGGTAGGTTTGCAGTTATGATATACTCTTTCCATTTTCGGATGATGAATTAAACAGTGCTCTGTGAGACGTTCATAGCTTGGGATATTTTTTTATAACCTAACCCTGCTTTTTCACAACTTTATCCCTGACCTGTCTGGTGTGTTCCTTGGCCTTCATGATGCTGTTTGTTCGCTAAGGTTCTCTAATAAATCCCTGAGGACTTCACGGAACAGCTGTATTTATACTGAGATTAAATTATACACAGATGGGCTCTATTTACTAATTAGGTGACTTCTGAAGGCAATTGGTTCCACTAGATTTTAGTAAGGGGTATCAGAGTAAAGGGGGCTGAATTCAAATGCACGCCACACTTTTCAGATATTTATATGTAAACAAATTTGAAAACATTTATCATTTTCCTTCCACTTCACAATTATGTGCCACTAAGAGCCGGTTCATACTAGGACGACTTGTCAGGCGACTTAGCCGCCTGACAAGTAGCGTCCCGTTCTGTACAATGGAACCGTTCTAATCGGAGCGACGCAAGTCGCACCGACTTAGAAAAAGGTTCCTGTACTACTTTGGGGGCGACTTGAGGCGACTTGCATAGACTTCTATATAGAAGTCGTTTTGCAAGTCGCCGCTGCAGTCGTGTTCAAGTCGTCTGAGGCAGTCGCGCTGGAAGTCGTGCTGCCTCAGTGTGAACCGACTCTAATGCTCCGTACACACGGTCGGATTTTCCGATGGAAAATGTCCGATCGGAGCGTGTTGTCGGAAATTCCGACCGTGTGTGGGCTCCATCGGACATTTTCCATCGGATTTTCCGACACAAAGTTGGAGAGCAGGAGATAAAATTTTCCGACAACAAAATCCGTTGTCGGAATTTCCGATCGTGTGTACACAAATCCGACGGACAAAGTGCCAGGCATGCTCAGAATAAATAAAGAGATGAAAGCTATTGGCCACTGCCCCGTTTATAGTCCCGACGTACGTGTTTTACGTCACCGCGTTCAGAACGATCGGATTTTCCGACAACTTTGTGTGACCGTGTGTATGCAAGACAAGTTTGAGCCAACATCCGTCGGAAAAAATGCTAGGATTTTGTTGTCGGAATGTCCGAACAAAGTCCGACCGTGTGTACGGGGCATTAGTGTTGGTCTATCACATAAAATCCCAATAAAATACATTTACGTTTTTGGCTGTAGCATGACAAAATGTGGAAAGCTTCAAGAGGTATGAATACTTTTTCAAGGCACTTTATTGTGATAAAATAGAAATAGAAAGTAAAACATAAAAAGTAAATGTCCACGCTTAAGCGCCTCTGTTAACTGAGGTGGTGGGTGTCACTGAAGGAGATGCTACAAATTTTGATGTTGCAATCCTTAATGTATGCCCTAATGAATATTTTTTGAAGGATTTCTACACTACTACTTTTTCACCATTTTTTGGTTACCATTAGGTAACAAATATAAAGGGTTAAACCTGGGTGGCTAAATTCTAGTGTAAAAAAGCACATTAAAGAAAAAACTGTCCTTTAACCACTTCAATGCAGGGCACTTTCACCCCTTTTCTGCCCAGGCCAATTTTCAGCACTGTTGCACTTTGAATGACAATTGCACAGTTATGCAAGGCTATACATAAAAAAAAAAAAAAAAACGAAAAAAATACCAAACATTTTTTTTTTTTAAAGAAAGCTTTTCTTAGCTCTTGTTATAACATTTTTTAAATAAGTAATATTTCTCCTTCACTGACGGGCACTGATGAAGCTACAGTGACGGGCACTGATGAGGTGGCACTAATGAGGAGGCACTAATATGCAGCACTGATGGGCACTGATAGGTGGCACTGAAGGGCACTGATAGGCGGCACTGAAGGGCAGCATTTATGGGCACTGATAGATGGCAATGATAGGCACTGATAGGCGGCACTAATGAGCACAGATAGTTGGCACTGATCAGGAGGTACTGATGGGCACTAACAGGCATCACTGATGGGCACTGAAAGGCAGCACTGATGGGCAATGATTGGCCTCACTGATAGGCATTGATTGGCATTAATGGTGGGAATTACTGGGGGGCACTGGCAGGAATCACTGATAGTGATTGCATTGATTTTCAGTACAGATCTCCCCTGTGAGCTTATCAGCTTTCCTCTTCTCACCTGTTGTCAGCGTGAGGAGAGCAATGCTGATAACTGGCACTTCCTTTTTACACTGTGATAAACTGTGATTGGGCCCAGCTGATCACATGGTGATCACACGGTAAAGAACCTACACCATAGGCCCTTTACCAAGATCAGTCATGCGGTGTGTCCGAGGGGCACACTGCAACACAGATCGCCTGTTCTCAAGGACATCATATGACGTCCACTCAGAACTAAAAAGTCACCGCCTGGGCGTCAATCCCACTTCGGGAGAGAGGAAAAGCACCATGTTTTTTAAGGAAGTATGCTCCCAGTGAGGTCCCTTCTGGATTCTGGCAACAGCTAGTTACATAGAACTCTGTTTAAAGGAAACTGGGTGGTATTTCTGATTTTTAGCTCAACTGCAGTTTTGTAAAGGAGCATTAGGAGCTTTCTTTGGTTTACCTTGTCATCTGGAATTTTCTTTAGGAACAAAATTACTCAATCCTTTTGCTTTTTGGTGTAGTAGCTAGGAACTTTTTGTCTCATTCTTGAGTACATAATTTTGCATTTTTTTTGTATACCTTTTGAGATGATTTGCTTAAATGGCCAAGTGTAAAACATGCCATGAATTTGAGTGGGACTTGTCACTTCACTCTTCCAAATTATTATAGATTATTTAGCATCTGGTGTGAAAGAGCCAGTAGAAATGTTTTTGCTATTGAATTTTGGCTGTGCCCACATTGCATGGGTCAACTGCTGTGTTTATTTATTGATTTATGGGTGATCACAAAGTTTATACTCACCTGATCCGCCAATACTCCAAAAAACTGGAATCCCACATGGTCCAACGGTGGACTGTTCCTGTCTATGGAGACTGTGCTTTGGGCGTGCTGATATCAGGAACAGTCCATTTTCAAGACGACCTGAGCATGGGGGTGCTGGACCAGTCTTGTACGGGAAGGATCTGTGGATCAGGTAAGTATATCTCTGCTGTCCTCTCCTCTAGAATAAAACGATCAGTTAAACCGTGCAGTGCGGGCACAGCCCCATTGCACAGGAAAAAAATAATTGCCCAGAGTTCAGCTTTAAACATTTTAATACTTTTGTCCTAATAATAATAATTAAAAAATATATATACAGTATATCTCAAAAGTGAGTACACCCCTCACATTTTTATAAATATTTTATTATATCTTTTCATGTGACAACACTGAAGAAATTACACTTTGCTATAATGCAAAGTACTGAGTGTACAGCTTGTATAACAGTGTAAATTTGCTGTCCCCTCAAAATAACTCAACACACAGCCATTAATGTCTAAATTGCTGGCAACAAGTGAGTGAGTACAAGTGTGAATGGGGAGCAGGTGTGTAAAATTTGTTGTTATTGCTCTCACTCCCTCATACTGGTCACTGGAAGTTCAACATGGCACCTCATGGCAAAGAACTCTCTGAGGATCTGAAAAAAAAGAATTGTTGCTCTACATATAGATAGTCTAGGCTATAAGAAGCTTGGCAAGACACTGAAACTGAGCTGCGGTTTAACAGGACAGGTTCCACTCAGAACAGACCAAAGAAGTTGAGTGCACGTGCTCAGCGTCATATCCAGAGGTTGTCTTTGGGAAATAGACGTATGAGTGCTGCCAGAATTGCTGCAGAGGTTGAAGGGGTGGGGGGTCAGCCTGTCAGTGCTCAGACCATACGCCGCACACTGCATCAAATTGTCTGCATGGCTGTGGTCCCAGAAAGAAGCCTCTTCTAAAGATGATGCACAAAAAAGCCCGTAAACAGTTTGCTTAAGACAAGCAGACTAAGGACATGGATTACTGGAACCATGTGCTGTGGTCTGATGAGACCAAGATAAACTTATTTGGTTCAGATGGTGTCAAGCGTGTGTGGCGGCAACCAGGTGAGGAGTACAAAGACAAGTGCATCTTGCCTACAGTTAAGCATGGTGGTGGAAGTGTCATGGTCTGGGGCTACATGAGTGCTGTCGGCACTGGGGAGCTACAGTTTATTGAGGGAACCATGAATGCCAACATGTACTGTAACATACTGAAGCAGAGCATGGTCCACTCCCTTTGGAGACTGGGCCACAGGGCAGTGTTCCAACATGATAACGACCACAAACACACCTCCAAGATGACCACTGCCTTGCTAAAGAAGCTGAGGGTAAAGGTGATGGACTGGCCAAGCATGTCTCCAGACCTAAACCTTATTGAGTATCTGTGAGGCATCCTCAAACAGAAGGTGGAGGAGCGCAAGGTCTCTAACATCCACCAGCTCCGTGATGTCGTCATGGAGGAGTGGAAGAGGACTCCAGTGGAAACCTGTGAAGCTCTGGGGAACTCCATGCCCAAGAGGGTTAAGGCAGTGCTGGAAAATAATAGCGGACACACAAAATATTAACACTTTGGGCCCAATTTGGACATTTTCACTTAGGGGTGTACTCACTTTTGTTGCCAGCGGTTTAAACATTAATGGCTGTGTGTTGAGTTATTTTGAGGGGACAGCAAATTTACACTGTTATACAAGCTGTACACTCACTACTTTACATTGTAAAAAAATGTAATTTCTTCAGTGTTGTCACATGAAAAGATATAATAAAATATTTACAAAAATTTGAGGGGTGTACTGTATATAAAGAGTGTAATCATTCATTTATTGTTATATTGAAAGATCTTAAGTAACAATAATAGCATAACCAGGAAGTTGTATAGTTTACCTGTATTTTTTTTTTTCTTTTTTTTTTGTGTTTTTTTGTGTTTTAGCAGGCTTACTGCTATGCTGTGAATAGCATAAATAGGTATGTGGAGAATAGACCTGAATAGCAGGAGATTGAATTATGCACACACCTAAATGAGTCCCTGTGCACACTGGTGTACTGCTTTAGCTCACGTGTATTGATGTGTGTTATGCCGAACCGTATGTGACCTATGGTGTATTAGGCAGCCCATTCAAATGGCTAGGCTTATATTAAGGCAGACTATTAATTTGAATGGGCTGGCTAACACACCAAAAAGGTGCATGTACTATTTTATGTAATGCAGTGCAACACAATGCAGTACACATGTAGTATTGTATGACTGTGCGTCATCATGTACGTTCATTGACAGGGTGCAATAGGCTGCCATTCACTTGCATTTCCACAGTGCGATATTGCGAATGGCCCCTAAAAACATGTAAAACAAAAATTACCAAAGTTATCCTATTTTTTTCTCTAAAGCTGAACTTCAAGCAGACATAAATCAGTACCCTGAGCATGTCGGGATTGCTACATGCACAACTTGCTGAAAGAAGGTGAGAGGAGAGAGATGACCTATTCAGTCTGTTGCTGCTTCTTCGTTGTACAATCATAGACTAATAATGTTTGTATATCTGGCAACTCAGTCGTCCCTTTGGGTGGCTCTGTCAATAACACCTGGGCTTTTCTCCATCATTAACAAAGGCATCCTTAGACACTGCCTCTTCGTAGCCCTGGTCGCCATTCCCCATCATTGAAAATAAACCTGTAGAATGGGCCCAGTTTTTTAATGAAATTATGTCCACTGAAATCCTGGTAGCAGCTGGTAGAAATTACCTGGAAGGGACCCGCTCCTCTAAAACTTGGCACACACGCATGGTGGATAGAGGAATCCTCCCTGCTGTGCCATTGTATTCTAACAGTGGGGACTCCTCAGCTGATCTAACAAAAATATTCCAGCAAGTACATTCGTGAGAAGTTGATCGTTGGATCGGAACAGCCATAGGTGGATTGAAATTCAGCTGATCCTTGCTGAACCGGACAAATTTTGATCCATCTATGGATGGATCTAAATCCATATAGAGCCCAAAAAGAATCAGAGTTCTTATGGGCTAGCTAGCAAGTCTGATTTTGCAATAAGCTAGTTCCACTACCTCCACTGCACCTAAAGCGTGCTCCCCATCTATCCCCCTCCTTCACCCCAAAAATCTCAGCAATCTTGTCCTTCCCAGTCACTCCAAAGCCCTTGTACACATGGACCAATTGTTCGACAGGAACCGGACAACTTTCGGCCCATGTGTACAGCTGTCTGTTCTAGATAAGCTGGTCTTATGACTGGCTTCTGTTGAACAGGCATGCTGCAAAAATCAGCATCTGACCAGCATCTGATCAGCGCTGGCAGCCAAAAAAACCTTCTAGTGTAAACCAAGTTTAAATCCTTGATAATGCCTGACCATAACCATAATCAGGTGTATATCTTCTTACAATGTCTGGTATTGTTCATTAGTGCTTGATCGTTGCTTTGCTACCTTTCTCCCTTTTCCCTTATCTTCTTCCCCTGACCTTGCCCTCCCCTATCTTTATCCATTCTTACTGTTTAGTGAGAAAATCATTGTGTTGAACTGAATCTGTACCCCATGAAATAGAATAATATATTTTAACTAAAATTGCCCATGTAGTCATTGCTCCCCAGTCCTGGTGGTTAATTGCCTGAACAAAATGCACTCATCCAGCTACCTTTTACATTTTCATATCTTCTAATGATATCACATTGCATCTGGAGGTTTAAATCTTCTCACCCATTGTTATGTTAGGCTCTGAGATTTGTATTATTTTGATGAACTTTTTTCCTTGTCTCATGTAAAAGCTAGATGGCCCCCGCTAATGCCCCGTACACACGAGCGGATTTTCCAACAGAATTCCGCTCAAGCTTGGCTTGCATACACACGGTCACACAAAAGTTTTCTGAACTTTCGACCGTCAAGAACGCGGTGACGTACAACACTACGACAAGCCGAGAAAATGAAGTTCAATGCTTCTGAGCATGCGTCGAATTGTTTCCGAATTTGTACAGACGATCGGAATTTCCGATCGGAACTTTTTCCGACCGAAAAATTGAGAGCATGCTCTCAATCATTTGCTGGCCGAAATTCCGCCAGCAAAAGTCAGATGGAGAATACACACGATCGCATTTTCCAACCAAAAGCTCTCATCGGACTTTGGCGGAATTTCCGATCATGTGTACGGGGCATTAGACTACGATTATAAAAATTATACGATTATAAAAAAAAGCAACAGGAAAAATTGCAGATGTGGAAACACAACAAGAGGTGGAGAAATTTGAGAAATCTAAAGAACTAGTTGAAAGAGCATGTTCAATACTCTAGAAAATGATGTACATATTTAGCTTCTTTGAGTGGGACACGTCTGCACTTCTATAAGAAAAGTGTACTACCTATCTTACTGATGACTGAAAATCTATTCAGAGCAATTTTCACAAGTAGCTCTCTCAGGCTTTGCTTCCTAAACTAACCTAAGCCTGAGACAGCTAAGCCTGAGAGAGCTACTTGTGGAAATTGCTGTAGTGATGCCCCTGTAGGAGCCGCTGAGTGTTGTGGTCCACCTGTCAACCTGCCCAGCCTGGCATTCAATTCTTAGTCACTCTAAGACAATGAACAGTCCATGTGCTTGTTTTTCTTTGTTTTATTGAGGGAATTTAACTTGGATGGGGTAAGGGAAATATGGGATGCCCGGTGAATTCTATATCAATCAATTGGTGAATAGTATATCAATCAATTGGTGACGAATTATGTACACTCCCTATACACATCACTCCTCCAGCACTTTCCTTACTTGCAGACTATTCCTCTTCCTTCCTCCTGCACAACTCTTAAGCCCTGTACACACGATCGGACATTGATCGGACATTCCGACAAAAAAATCCATGGATTTTTTCCGACGGATGTTGGCTCAAACTTGTTTTGCATACACACGGTCGCACAAAGTTGTCGGAATTTCTGATCGCCAAGAACGCGGTCACGTACACCACGTACGACGAGACTATAAAAGGGCAGTTCAGAAACAAGCGCGACACCCTTTGGGCTCCTTTTGCTAATCTTGTGTTAGTAAAAGTTTGGTGAGAGATGATTCGCGCTTTTTCAGACTCGTGGTTTTCAGATCGTTTTCTGCTGTTCAGTTTGTGCCTGTGGGTTTGTATCTGGTCTTCAGTGCGTGCAGTGAGTTCGTATTTGATTATTCAGTGCATTCCTGTCCGCACGTTGCTGTTTTTAAGGTCGCTCTTCACAGGCCTTGCTGTTCGACCGTTTTCTAGCCATGTTGCGTATACGTACTGCTCGTAGAGTTCGTGCTGTGCGGAGGCTTGGTGTTGGGGCCCTTACCTTGACACAAGTCCAGTTCATGAACAGGGTGGGGAGGAGTTCATGGACCAAGAATTGGTCGCTCCAGCGTGACCAGTTCTGTCACATGCCTTTGCTCCGTGAGATCCGTGAGAATAATCCTGATGATTTCAGAAACTTTCTCCGGATGATGGACCCCGTATTTCACCGTTTGTTGGTTTTGCTGACCCCTTATATCAGCAGGCAGGATACCTGTATGAGGCAAGCCATCACTCCGGAGCAGAGGCTAGTAGCCACCCTGTGGTACTTGCCGATGGGGAGAAGCCTGCAGGACCTCAAGTTCTCGACAGGCATCTCCCCCCAGGCTCTGGGGATCATTAACCTAATCAGTTCTGTTCTGCCATCATCCAGGTCCTGCAAAAGGAGTATATTAAGGTAAGTTTTTTATCCTTTAAGATCAAATTTTATTGTCTAGAATGTTTGTTAATATATTGTATTTCTTTACTCATTCCCTAATTACCATGATTGTAATATGCTGTGAATGTCCCTTTTGTCCTCATACATGCTGGAATTTTAGGTATTTATTTTTTGTCATTTATACATATTTGAATTCACTTACCTCCTCAGCATGCTCTCCTGGGCCTATATTCACCTCATGTAGTCACTTAACAATGTATTTTGTCAGCTCCATAGTAGTGCTTTACCCTAAATACCCCCAAAAATGTACAAAATCGTGATGTGTGTTTGACATTCTGGCAGAGTGCCAGAGGTTTTTTTTTGGGTCCCAAAATCATTTGGAACCCTCCCCCCCAACTGCTAACTCAACTGATAACAATCCTCTATCTGCTGACTTTGCCAAACCCATACACACTATACCCACCTCTTTTGTGGTCAGATTTATGGATGAATTCCCCAAAGCATGTAGTGCAAGTGCCTACCTGAATACTTTCAAATGGTACTGTTTGATGTTTTTGTATCCTATTATTATCTTGATAAGTAATAGCAGAATGTAAAAATGTGCTCAAATGTGTACAGTGTGTATTTATCTCTTTGTATTATGACACTTCTTACCTGTCCAGTGGGCTGCCAATAGTGTAAAGTAAGGAGGGGCTGGCCAAAGTAATACACATTATTTAGGCATTCATCTCTCAATGAGGTGGAGAGGGTTACCTGTCCAAAACATCCCCCCTCATAAAATTTTACAAATGGCCCATGGGGGGGGGGGGATCTGATAGGTGGACCTTATACCTTGGTCTTTAAATACTCCCAAAAATAAATGTTATACTGATGTTGGCCAAGAATGTCTGTGTCTAATCTGCTTTCCATGTTTATGTGCAAAATGATTAATTTATTTTTCTTGTTTGACTCCACAGTTTCCTTTCACACCACAGGAATGGCAGACTGTGGCCTCCCACTTTGCCCAGCGGTGGGACTTTCCTAACTGCGGAGGGGCAATTGATGGGAAACACGTCCACATCGTCCCACCACCCAACTCGGGGTCATACTATTACAACTACAAGGGGTTCAATAGTACTGTGATGATGGCAGTGGTGTCGGCTACTTATGAGTTCCTGTATGTGGACGTGGGGAAGAATGGCCGGAAGTCCAATGGTGGAGTCATCGCCCACACGGAGTTCTACAGACGTCTCCAGAATGGCAGCTTGGACTTGCCACCTCCAGAAGACAATGTGGAAGGACTCCCATTCGTCTTCGTTGCGGATGAAGCGTTTGCGCTGGGGGAACATCTTATGCGGCCATTCCCTATGAGGACCCTCACCCCGGACCAGAGGGTTTTTAATTACCGGCTGGCCAGAGCCAGAAGAGTGGTGGAGAACACGTTTGGAATCATGGCCAGCCGGTTCCGCCTATTTCTTACACCCATACACATGGCGGAGTATAAACTGAATCATATCATCCTGGCATGCTGTGTTCTCCACAACTTTTTAAGGTGAAATTCTGCCAACTATGCTGCCTCAGTTGGGCCTGAGGCCGGAATTCAAGTAAATGAACCAACCTTGACCGCGCTTGAGGCTGACTGTCCTAGCTTGCCCCCCCTGAGTGCCCGCGAGGTCCGTCTTAGATACCTTGATTACTTTGCGGGTAGGGGGCCATCAATATGCCAGACAATGTCTGATACATTTTTAAAATAAAAAAATCATTTTAACTATTAAAATATTTGCTGACATTTACTGCTTGTGTTTCTTTTAGCTGACCCTGACAGAAATGTGGGGAGTCCTGAAAATGTCATGATTGTGTAACATTAAAAAGCACTGTTGGGTGTTATTTACTAAAGGAAAATACACTTTGCACTACAAGTGCACTTGAGCCTGCACTGAAACTGCACTTGTAGTGCAAAGTGGATTTGCCCTTAGGAAATAACCCCCATTGTCACTGAAAACAACAATTTTACCACCACAAAATTTTAGGAGCATTGAAACAATAATCCACACATTCTTGAGTATCACTCTTTTTAATACCAGCACAATCACATGTGCATTTATAAAAGGTTTTTAAAACAAACCAACATGTTTGTTGTATAACAATTTTTTGGGTCACATTAATAAAAGTAGAAATGTCCATTTAAGGGAAAACAGGCATGTTTAAAACCAACAAGAAATACACAAATCTGGAACTTACAAAGTTCCACTTTTGTAAAAATTGAAGGCAATATCAGACATGAGTATTTATAAACTTTGTTTGATATTCAGATGTGGTGAAGTCTCCCCTGGAAAAGCCAAATTTTGAAGATGCACACAAATTGCCAAATGTCAACATGTGCTAGCTGCCATCAAGGGACGTGTTTTGGGGGTGCAACCCCTTCCTCTCAGCTACTTTATTATTGAGGAAGGGGTTGCACCCCAAAAACGCCTACATTGATCTCCCGTGATGCCAGATAGCACATGTTGACACACTGTGTGCATCTTCAAAATTTGGCTTTTCTATAAAATGGCAAAAAATGTTAAAAATTCTTCCATTACAAATACCACAAAAAAGTCAGGGATTTGGAGGTGTTTTAAACTCTCCCTAAAACATCAACGATGTTCTTCATTTTGTTTTTAACATCATTGATGTTTTTCTGGATGTTTTCCAAGTCCCTATTACACCCCATGATCTCCCCGATCAGGATCTGTGCACTTTCACTGGTGAAATGACCTCGATCCACAACATTACGATCACCTAAAAATATAGAAAAAAAAACACACCATGTATTATAAATATGCCGCCATCCATCTCTTACCTAAGCCTGTGGTCGCAGACACTCACCTGTTGTGGTGACAATTTCCACCACGTCTCCTTCCTCCTCCTCCTCCTGTTGGCTTTGGGGGATTTCACCTTCTTCATGAGGTGGGGGGTCTGTGGTCTACTCGGATGAGTGGTGTTCTCCGCGTCTTTTCTCCCCTATGTAAAAAAAAAAATAGGTATACTTAGCACACAGATATTTTATGGCAGAAATAGGAATATGAAACATTGCTTGGAAGTGGGGTACAATTGTCTATTTTGCCAGAGTTCCAAGATGAAGAAATATTGTTTTCCTTTGTCAAGCTTGAATACTTACCTGTTTTGTACAAGCTTCACAGATGGAGTCACCCCTATAATATACACTGGAGCACCTGTGTGGGCCCCCTAATAAAAAGCGTGTTCTGGTGTCCTACACTAGTGCTCCAGCGTCCAGATGTGTAAACTGCTGCTGAGTGTCCTCTCCTTACACAGAATCTAGTTTGCGTTACATTCTAGTTACAAACCCATCTAGACAACAAAATTATTTTAACCACTTACCAACCGGCCCATAGCCGAATGACGGCTGCAGGGCGGTTGGATAACTCTGGGTGGACGTACTATGACGTCCTCCCAGAATTCCCCTCTTGCGCGCCCCCTGGGGCGCGCACCCGAACACATCCGTGACCGCCGGGTCCAGGGGACCCGGCGCATCACGGATCCCGGTAAATGGCCGCTGATCGCGGCCGTTTACCATGTGATCGAGCCGTCAAATGACGGCGGGATCACATGTAAACAGACCGGCGTCATCTGATGACGCCGGTTCCTCTCCTCCCCTCCTGTGTACAGATCGGTACACAGTGAGCGGGGAGGGGGATGGATGGATGTCTGCAGCGCTGTGGGCTGTATGTGTAGTGCCCACAGCGCTGCACAGAGACATCCATCCATCCATCCATCCATGCTCAGCCATCCCTCACTACTGCAATACTCTGCATTACCCCCACAATACTCTGCTTTACCCCCACAATACTCTGCAATACCCCCACAATACTCTGCAATACCCCCACAATACTCTGCAATACTCTGCAATACCCCCACAATACTCTGCAATACTCTGCAATACCCTCACAATACTCTGCAATGCTGTGCAATACTCTGCAATTCCCCCACAATACTCTGCAATGCTGTGCAATACTCTGCAATGCCCCCACAATACTCTGCAATGCTGTGCAATACTCTGCAATGCCCCCACAATACTCTGCAATGCTGTGCAATACTCTGCAATGCCCCCACAATACTCTGCAATGCCCCCACCATACTCTGCAATGCCCCCCGCCATACTCTGCCATGCCCCCGCCATACTCCGCCATACTCCGCCATACCCCGCCATACTCCGCCATACCCCGCCATACTCCGCAATACCCTGCCATACCCCGCCATACTCCGCCATACCCCGCCATACTCCGCAATACCCTGCCATACCCCGCCATACTCCGCCATACCCCGCCATACTCCGCCATACCCCGCCATACTCCGCCATACCCCGCCATACTCCGCAATACCCTGCCATACCCCGCCATACTCCGCAATACCCCGCCATACTCCGCAATACCCCGCCATACCCTGCCATGCTGAGCCATGCTCAGCTGTACTCGCCCTCTGTATGTGGCCAGGCTGTGGAAGTCTCACACATGGGGTATCGCTGTACTCAGGAGGAGCAGGAGAATCTATTTTGGGGTGTCATTTTTGGTATGTACATGTTATGTGGTAGAAATATTGTATAAATGGACAACTTTGTGTTAAAAAAAAAAAAAAGCGTTTTAACCACTTCCCGCCCGCCCGCCGTCATACAACGTCCTTGACTTTGTGCGGAGATATCTGAATGATGGTTGCAGCTGCAACCATCATTCAGATATCAGCTTTTTCAGCCGGCGATTCCCTACACCATGAGAATGATCATAGCAGCTGTTCCACTGCTTGATCGTTCTTACGGGAGGCGAGAGGGGATGTCCCCCCTTCCCGCCGCCTTGCGGTGCTTCTACCGACTCACCGCTACGATCGAAGCCAGGATCTTTTTTTTTTTTTTTTAATTTCAGGCTTCCCAGCCTAGAGGTGAGATGTGGGGTCTTATTGACCCCATATATCACTGTAAAGAGGACCTGTCATGCCATATTCCTATTACAAGGATGTTTATATTCCTTGTAATAGAAATAAAAGTGGTCAAAAAAATTTTTTTTTTGGAAAAAAGCATCAAACTAAAATAAATAAAGTAAAATGAACAATAAAAAAAAAAAAAATTTTTAAAGCACCCCTGTCCCTGTGTGCTCGCATGCAGAAGCGAACGCATATGTAAGTCCCGCCCACATATGAAAACGGTGTTCAAACCACACATGTGAGGTATCGCTGCGATCGGTAGAGCGAGAGCAATAATTTTGGCCCTAGACCTCCTCTGTAACTCAAAACATGTAACCAGTAAAAAATTTTAAAGCGTCGCCTATGGGGATTTTTGAGTAGCAAAGTTTGGCGCCATTCCACAAGCGCGTGCAATTTTGAAGGGTGACATGTTGGGTATCTATTTACTCGGCGTAACTTCATCTTTCACATTATGCAAAAACATTGGGCTAATTTTATTATTTTGGTTTTTGTAAAGCACAAAACAGTTTTTTTTCCAAAAAAAAGCGTTAAAAAAATTGCTGCGCAAATACTGTGCGAGATAAAAAGTTGCAACGACCGCCATTGTATTCTCTAGGGTCTTTGCTAAAAAAACATATATAATGTTTTGGGGTTCTAAGTAATTTTCTAGCTAATAAATGATGATTTTTACATGTAGGAGAGAAATGTCAGAATTGGCCTGGGTGCTCCAGAACGCCTGAAGGTGCTCCCCTGCATGTTGGGCCTCTGTATGTGGCCACGCTGTGTAAAAGTCTCACACATGTGGTATCACCGTACTCAGGAGTAATAGCAGAATGTGTTTTGGGGTGTAATTTGTGGTATGCATATGCGGTCTGTGAGAAATACCCTGCTAATATGACAATTTTGTGGAAAAAAAAAAAGTAAAAAAAAAACCTTGATTTTGCAAAGAATTGTGGGAAAAAATGACAACTTCAAAAAACTCACCATGCATCTTTCTAAATACCTTGGAATGTCTTCTTTCCAAAAAGGGGTCATTTGGGGGGTATTTGTACTTTTCTGGCATGTTAGGGTCTCAAGAAATTAGATAGGCCGTCAGTAATTCAGGTGTGATCAATTTTCAGATATTCGCACCATAGCTTTTGGACTCTATAACTTTCAAAAAGACCAAATAATATCCACCGATTTGGGTTATTTTTACCAAAGATATGTAGCGGTATAAATTTTGGCCAAAATATATGAAGAAAAATTACTAATTTGCAAAATATTATAACAGAAATGAAGAAAAATGTATTTTTTTACAGATTTTTCGGTCTTTTTTCTTTACGGCGCAAAAAATAAAGAAACCAGCAGTGATTAAATACCACCAAAAGAAAGCTCTATTTGTGTGAAAAAAAGGACAAAAATTTCATAAAGATACAGTGTTGCATGACTGAG
This sequence comes from Aquarana catesbeiana, assembly GCF_042186555.1. Lineage (NCBI taxonomy): Eukaryota > Metazoa > Chordata > Amphibia > Anura > Ranidae > Aquarana > Aquarana catesbeiana. Next base: position 251,695,507 of record NC_133329.1, read on the forward strand.
TAATTGTCATTCAAAATGTGAGAGCACCAAAAGCTGAAAATTGGTCTGGTTAGGAAGGGGGTTTAAGTGCCCAGTTGTCAAGTGGTTAAGAGAAGTAGGCCAGAAAAAATGTATTCAAATGCATATGGCCAAAACAATGGGGTTTTCTATGCCGAACGAACAATGTTTCATACGAACGAACAATGTGCCCATGAACAGCTGCCATTTTAAACTGTACAACAGTAAAGAAAAGCACATGGAGCAGCACGAACGTTAGAAAAATAAAGTATAGGAACACAGGACTACTTACTTTTTTGCAGCACTCTCCTGATTCTTCTGTACTGATCGTGCTCCCTTAATTTGAGGTCCGACCACCGCTTCCTGAGCTGATTCTTGGATCGTCGTACCCCGAAATTCTTCTGCAGACTTTTGACCACTTTCGCCATGATCTTGGCCTTTCTGACATTGGGGTTAGGTTAAGGTCCATACTTCCCATCATAGTTCATTATGTCGACCATCTCCAACATCTCCCCAAAGGATATATTTGAGGCCTTAAATCGTCTCTTCTGGGATCGGGACGTTTCTGGCTGCGGGCTTTCCTCCTCCTCGTTGCTGTAATTAGCACGCACCTGTTGTGCTCTTCTCCCACTGCGCCAAATGAGAAGGGGCGAGGAATAGACTAGAAAGAACGTCAGGGGCAGGCGGAGTTTCATGCATGTGCAGTGTATATAAAGCGTAACAAGCATGCGTAGTACTTACGATCTGTGAGCGGAGGAAGGAGTATCAGAGGCGCCGATCGTGATAACGAAGGTAAGATTTAAATTTGGGCCTATACTGCTTCTAGAATGAGGCCTGTATTTAGACAAGTTTATAAGACTTTAGGCTGACATTAGGGTTTGTCTGGTGTTGTGTCTTGCACTGAAAATGGATCTAGTCAATGATCAGGACTTGCCAATATTCATAGATATGTTCAGGGAGCTGCCTTGTCTGTGGCAGGTGAACCACCCTGATTATAAAAATCAAACAAAGAGGAAGGCAGCGCTGGATAATTTGCTGCAATTTGTGAAGCCGGTGATCCCCACGGCAGACATCACCTATTTGAAGATCCTAATTGGTGGGCCTATTTTGGAAGGCTACTAAGGCCCTCAGAACACCCCACAGTGTAGAAGATGATTTTGCAGAGCTAACTGCCTGCAAAATGATGCAGATGGAGGAGAGCCAACGACTCTTATGTGAGTTTGTAATTTTGGAAGCTCTAAATAAGGGGTTGAGGGGCCAACTCACATGTGAAACCCACATTTGTCAGCTCACCCATGGTCCTCCTCCTCTAGGTCCTCCTCCTCCTCCTCCAGGTCCTACTCCTCCTCCTTCCACATCTCCAACACCAGAGCCACAGCCGGGAAGGAAGCGTGTAAGGAAGACCAGAGAGTGATGGCCTGGGTTCAGTCTGGTCTGGCAAAAGATGCAACCTCTTGTATGACCACAGCCTGGGAACATACATGTCATCTGCTGCTGTTCATGATCTCTGGGACTTCTGGACCAGACTGCACTCCCTTAGATATGGACTCCTCAGGCCACCAATTTTGCTGTAAAAGAATTGATGTGTGCCCTGGGAGTCAAAGGCTTCACCAATTTCTGGTGTTTCTCCAGCGTTGCCTCCCTTTTTGTTTGGTTCTGAGCCTTAATAAAGGATTTTTTGTTTCAATTATAATTGCCTATGTGTGTTTTCCTTCAAAAAGGACAGTTTGTTTGTGAGGAGGCTGGTACATTTCAAACATACAATGTGAAATTAACAAGAGACACCAACACCAAGCAATCTCCTTGAGATTAAAGTGGATGTAAACCCAAATTTTTTTTTTTATATATCATACTGTAGAGTATAAGATTTCCTATCATTTGAGCCCAGTCTTGCCACAAAGAGTTAATCCATCTCTGAGCAATCTTCTTTTATTTTTCAGTGAGAAAAATCTTGACAAAGTGAGAAACACTTTGTCAAATACTCCCCCTTGCTGTGAGTGACAGCCTAAGACACATGCAGTATTTTTAAATTCCCTCCCCCACTCCTTTCTTCAGCAGCTCTACAAGGATTGGCTGTTCCACACCTCAGCATGATTTGGCATGCTGAAGTCATGTGGTTACTTTCCTGTCTTTTCACTGGATGTTAGAGATCATAGCAGAAGTTTAGTGTTAGAAATACACAGGGGAGTGTAGAGGTGGGCAGGGAGTCTACTGACATCATGACTCCACCCACCAAGCTCCAGACAACAGACCCACCCACAGAATATGCAGTTTTTCAGGTCTCATAACAGACAGAGGGGAGACATTTGACAGGTAAAAATACATGCAGGAGGCATGTATATCCTTATAGATAACCCCTATGGCAGTAGTTTAGAAAGGATGACATTGGGTTTACATCCACTTTAAATAATACAAGACAATAATGGTGTTGTGGTAACTTGACACACAAAACACACCCAAAAATATTCTGGAGTAAAATTTAAAAATAAATAAATAAATAAAAACACGATCAGGCTTGAAAAAAATACAAACCCCCCCCCCCCCAAAAAAAAATATCTTTTTTGTCAGATGTGACAAACCAAAATATATTGATGAAATCACGATAAATAATAAAGAAAGAAGTGTGTGAGAAGTCTGTGTGAATATCAGCAGCAAAACAACTTCATTCTTCTAGCATTATAAAGAAGAAGAGAGTGCGCTGCACATATGTGTGCGCAGCCTCTTGCATTAGGGTGTGCACCCCAAAGCTCAAATACATATGCATGTGTATATGTACAGATGGTGTCAGTAGGGCAGTGGACAGTGTCAGTAGTTTTATTGTTATTCTTTTTAAAGTATTTTATTTTGTAACATTTTTTTTTGGGATGAAATATCAGTGGTCTAAACAGGGGGGGATATGCACCACACACCCTGTGCGCACGCCTATGGCGCTGCATTAAACAATTTTAAACATTGCAGCCTAACGAAAGTGCTATATCCATTCCGAACGCTAATGTTACCAGACCGAGCTATTCCGTCTCGGAATTTCTTCTGAGCATGCGCGGCACCTTGTGCGTCGGAATTGTCCACACACGGTAGGAATTGACGCAATCGGATTTTGTTGTCGGAAAATTTTATAGCCTGCTCTCAAACTTTGTGTGTCGGAAAATCCGATGGAAAAAGTCCGATGGAACCCACACACGGTCGGAATTTCCGACAACACGCTCCGATCGCACATTTTCTGTTGGAAGATCCAGGGCATTAATCTTCAGGACCGGCTAGCACATGTAAGGTTAGGCCTGACACTGGCTCAGCCAGGCCTTACCAACTGCCCTTTGCAGGCAGGGACCGCGGGTCCCTTTAGTGTAGCAAGAAAATAGAAAGTCTATAGTGCTAGCTGTCCTACAGATAGACTATTGCTCCCAGTCAGGCCTTTTTAGGCCCTGCCAGCCCTACTGACTGCAGCTGCCCTACTCCACTGCCCATAACACCACAGTTCTCTCCATTGGATCTGCACCAAACCAGACTGCATGCTCCCAGTCCTCTCAGGTGTGCTTCCCCAGTCCTCTGTGCATGTCACTCACCAGCCCTCCTGGCTGCAACAGGTGGTTCCCTGTTGGCGAAGTTTGGCGCCACTCCACGAACGTGTGCAATTTTGAAGGGTGACATGTTAGGTATCTATTTACTCGGCGTATATTCATCGTTCACAAAAACATGCAAAAACATTGGGCTAACTTAACTGTTTTGTTTTTTTTAAGCACAAAACTAAGCACAAAGCACAAAACTTTTTTTTTTTCCCCCAAAAAAAGCGTTCAAGAAATTGCTGCGCAAATACCGTGCGAGATAAAAAGTTGCAATAACCACCATTGTATTCTCTAGAGTCTTTGCTAAAAAAAAATTTATAATGTTTTGGAGTTCTATGTCATTTTCTAGCAAATAAATGATGATTTTTACATGTAGGAGAGAAATGTCAGAATTGGGGAAAAGGAATGGCGCTGCCCTGTTTCACATGAATTAATTAATTGTGGGTATAAAATCCATATACCACAAACTGTGTACAGTGAAGTATATACATATAAATAAATAAATAAAAACTAAAAATTAAAAACAACTGTGTACCTCATTGTGATCAAAAAAGAAAAGAAAAATAACCATATGTGTAAAAACCCAAAGGATAGGTGAAACTCCTTGAGGTTAAACAATCTTAGTGTATTAAACCAGTGAAGAAAAGTGCCTCGTGTGTTCACAATTTTATAAATACATGTGTAGAAGTTGAGAGTAAATTTGTAAAAAGTTTTTTAAATGAAATTAACCCCAGAGTTCTAAAGTTTTGTGACAGTAGGGCGCCCCCTAAGGGACCAATGTCATTTTAAGTGAAAACAAATATATTAAATATTAAGTGTCAATACCAGAGCAAGTATATGGCTCCCAGAGCTATTAATTAATATGCCAGTATTTTGACCTCTAGCGAAGTTACAGTAAATTACAAATCCCATACAATCAGATATAAAAATTTTTCAGCTTTGTATATATATCAGCAGATATTGGTAAGGCTCTTAAAACGTAATGATCCAAATAAAGAACCAGAGAGTTTCTCTAGCCAAATAGTATAATGAGCAAAGTTCAATAAATGTGCAGTTTTTCAGACTCAGGAACATTAAGCAGTGACTTCTGTGTTCATTTCAAACGGTGACTTGAAGTGCTCGCCCCCCGTGCTCCCCCACTCACCAGAGACAATCACCCCCACAGGGGTACCGAGCGACAGAGTGGGTGGCTTGGGGTGGATATTTTCGATCCGATCCTGCTATTGTTCCTCTGCTCTGTGCGATCCCTCCAATGGTTTCAGATTACAGCTGTGCGTTCCAAAAAACCGGGCTCCTTCACTGCTTCCCACCGTATATCTGTTTAACTTCAGCGAATAGTGTACTCCGCGCCGTGTAGGCCGCAGCCTTTTGATCACACACACACACACAGACCTCCCTGCTGGTTGTTGAATGGCGCCTGGGCCAGGAATGCCAGGTACACTAGTGAAGAGGCCTACACGTTTCTGAGCATGACAGATAGTGAAGAGGAAGTCACTCATCTGTCAGATTCAGGCTCAGAATACGATCCTGTAGAGGACAGCGGCTCCATGACAGATAGCTCTGACGACGGAGTTGTGGTCCCTGCCAAGGTCAGGCGTACCAGACCCCAATCTTCTTCTTCTGTCCTTGAAGTGCAAGAACGGCAGGGCTCTCGTATGGAGCAGAGCAGTACTAGTGCCACTATTCCTTCTGGTGAACTGGCAAGCACCAGCAGCCTAGTACACCCTGGTCTTACATCCAGCACTGCAGTATCACGTGGTGACGTGGCGAGTCCCATAAGTGCAGTTCAAGCTGGCGAGGTGGCAAGCACAAGTAGTGTCCCGCTGCCACCAAAAAGACGAACACAGGCCCGTCGTGCCCATAGTGCCCTTCCTGCTGCATTCGCCAATCCGAAATGGGAACCCACCACTTCTGCAGCACCCGTACTTCCCCCATTCACTGGCCAACCCGGAATTCAGGTGGAAACAGTTGATTTTACGCCACTGGATTTTTATTCCCTGTTTTTCACCGAAGATCTCTATAGATCTATTGTGGACCAAAGCAATTTGTACTCTGGTCAACACATCGCCGCTAATCCCCAGTCCTCCCTTGCCAGAGATTGGAGACCAATTACGGTCTCCGAATTTAAGATCTTTCTGGGCCTTTCCCTCAACATGGGCTTGAATAAAAAGAGTAAGTTGCGGTCATATTGGTCCACTGACCCAATTTACCAAGCGCCCGTGTTCTCTGCTTCCATGGCCAGGGCACGATACGAGCAGATTTTGCGGTTCATGCACTTCAGTGACAATGAACTCTGTCGTCCTCGTGGAGACCCTGGATACGATCGACTCTACAAAATTCGGCCCCTCGTAAACCACTTCAACCAACGTTTTGCAGACTTGTTTACTCCCCATCAAGTTGTCTGCATTGATGAGTCCCTGATTAAATTTTCTGGCCGCTTGTCATTCAAACAGTACCTTCCCAGCAAGCGTGCCAGATACAGGGTCAAGATGTATAAGCTCTGTGACAGGGCCACAGGTTATACATGTAGTTTTATGGTTTACGAGGGCAAAGATAGTCACGTAGAGCCGACAAACTGCCCTGACTACATAGAAGCTCTGGCAAGATAGTGTGGGACTTGGTGTCAACCTTATTCGGAAAGGGGTACCACTTGTACATGGACAATTATTACACGAGCGTGCCACTTTTTAGTCACTTGTTTGATCAGCAGATTGGAGCATGTGGCACCGTGCGACCTAATCGCCGGGGCTTTCCCCAGCGGCTTGTAGATTCCCATCTTAGGCTGGGGGAGAGAGCCTGCTTGAAGTGTAATAACTTGCTCGCTATGAAGTGGAGGGACAATAAGAATGTTTTCGTTCTTACCTCCCTTCATGCAGACACGACGGTCCAAATTATTATGGGGACTGGTGTTGTGGAGAAACCCCTCTGTGTCCACGAATATAACCAAAATATGGGAGGGGTGGACCTCAACGACCAGTTGTTGGCGCCGTACCTAGTTGCCCGTAAGCCCAGACGCTGGTACAAAAAAGTGTCTGTTTATTTATTTCAATTGGCTTTGCTGAACGCTTATATGCTATACAGAGCTTCAGGACGGACTGGATCCTTCCTTAAATTCCAGGAAGAGATCGTCAGAGCCCTTCTGTATCCAGACGGTGCTTCACCTCACCTTCCCCAACCAAATGCAGTAAGCCGGCTGCATAAGAGGCATTTTACTTATGCCCTCCCGAGTACCCCTACCCAAAGAGCCCCCCAAAAAAGATGTCGTGTCTGCAGCAATCGCGGATTTAGGCGTGACACCCGCTGTTATTGTCCCTCCTGTCCTGGCAATCCTGGTCTTTGCATGGGTGAATGTTTTGAACGCTACCATACACTAGTATTAGCATAGGGTACAGCACTGCACAGACTAGGACACACTTTCACAGGGTCTCCCAAGATGCCATCGCATTTTGAGAGACCCAAACCTGGTACCAGTTACATAAGTTAAAAGTTACTAAAAAAGTGTAAAAATAAATAAATAAATAAATAAATTAAAAAAATAAAAACACAAAAAAAGTATAAAATAAAAAAAACAAAAATAGTTGTTGTTTTATTGTTCTCTCTCTCTCTATTCTCTCTCTATTGTTCTGCTCTTTTTTACTGTATTCTATTCTGCAATGTTTTATTGTTATTATGTTTTACCGTGTTTGCTTTTCAGATATGCAATTTTGTTATACTTTACTGTTTACTGTGTTTTGTTGGTAACCATTTTATTGTTTTCAGGTACGCCATTCAGTTGCAGCGCGGATTTATTTATCTTGACAGCAACAGCGTTTGCTCCCACGATATATAAAGCCGTGACTCCAGCGCTGTCGGAGGTGATTTCACCACCACAGTTACATACTTCAGCATATATGCCGAAGTGTGGGGGCAGCAGTGGGTGGAGGAGTGATTTGCTCCTGCCTTTTGTGGGAGGATGCCCCCATGCTTCGGCATATATAAATGGTGCATGTATGCCCATCATTAGAAGTGGGTGGATGAAGGGAGGTATTCTAATGGTGGGCATACCCACCGATCAATATCTTTTTTTCGTTCAGCCCACAGGCTGCATGAAAAAAAAGTTTACAATATATGCCCAACAAGGACCAGCAACGTACTGGTATGTTGCTGGACTTTGAGTGGTTATACCAGAATGATGCCTGCAGGTTTAGGTATCATCTTGGTATCATTCTTTTCAGCCAGCGGTCGGCTTTCAGGTAAATGCAATCCTAGTGGCTAATTATCCTCTAGACTGCTTTTACAAGCAGTGAGAGGGAATGCCCCCCCTACCGTCTTCCATGTTTTTCTCTGGCTCTCCTGTCCCAACAGGGAACCTGAAAATGCAGCCGGTGATTCAGCCAGCTGACCATAGAGCTGATCAGAGACCAGAATGGCTCCAAACATCTCTATGGCCTAAGAAACTGGAAGCTACGACCATTTCATGACAGATTTCGCCGGATGTAAACAGCGCAATTGGGAAATTGGGAAAGCATTTTATCACACCGATCTTGGTGTGGTCAGATGCTTTGAGGGCAGAGGAGAGATCTAGGGTCTAATAGACCCCAATTTTTTAAAAAAAGAGTACCTGTCACTACCTATTGCTATCATAGGGGATATTTACATTCCCTGAGATAACAATAAAAATGATTAAAAAACATAAAAATGAAAGGAACAGTTTAAAAATAAGATAAAAAATAATAAAGAAAAAAAAAAAAAGCACCCCTGTCCCCCCCTGCCCTCGCGCAAAGGCGAACGCAAGCGTCGGTCTGGCTTCAAATGTAAACAGCAATTGCACCATGCATGTGAGGTATCACTACGAAGGTGAGATCGAGGGCAGTAATTTTAGCAGTAGACCTCCTCTGTAAATCTAAAGTGGTAACCTGTAAAGGCTTTTAAAGGCTTTTAAAAATGTATTTAGTTTGTCGCCACTGCACGTTTGTGCGCAATTTTAAAGCATGTCATGTTTGGTATCCATGTACTCGGCCTAAGATCATCTTTTTTATGTCATCAAACATTTGGGCAATATAGTGTGTTTTAGTGCATTCAAATTTAAAAAAGTGTGTTTTTTCCCCAAAAAATGCATTTGAAAAATCGCTGCGCAATTACTGTGTGAAAAAAAAAATGAAACACACACCATTTTAATCTGTAGGGCATTTGATTTAAAAAAATATATAATTTTTGGGGGTTCAAAGTAATTTTCTTGCAAAAAAAAATGTTTTTATGTAAACAAAAAGTGTCAGAAAGGGCTTTGTCTTCAAGTGGTTAGAAGAGTGGGTGATGTGTGACATAAGCTTCTAAATGTTGTGCATAAAATGCCAGGACAGTTCGAAACCCCCCCAAATGACCCCATTTTGGAAAGTAGACACCCCATGCTATTTGCTGAGAGGCATGTTGAGTCCATGGAATATTTTATATTGTGACACAAGTTGCGGGAAAAAGACAATTTTTTTTTTTTTTATGCACAAAGTTGTCACTAAATGATATATTGCTCAAACATGCCATGGGGATATGTGAAATTACACCCCAAAATAAATTCTGTTGCTTCTCCTGAGTACGGGGATACCACATGTGTGAGACTTTTTGGGAGCCTAGCCGCGTACGGGACCCCGAAAACCAAGCACCGCCTTCAGGCTTTCTAAGGGCGTAAACTTTTGATTTCACTCTTCACTGCCTATCACAGTTTCGGAGGCCATGGAATGCCCAGATGGCACAACCCCCCCCAAATGACCCCATTTTGGAAATAGACACCCCAAGCTATTTGCTGAGAGGTATAGTGAGTATTTTGCAGACCTCACTTTTTGTCACAAACTTTAGAAAATTGAAAAAAGAAAAAAAAAAAAATTTTTCTTGTCTTTCTTCATTTTCAAAAACAAATGAGAGCTGCAAAATACTCACCATGCCTCTCAGCAAATAGCTCGGGGTGTCTACTTTCCAAAATGGGGTCATTTTGGGGGGTTTTGTGCTATCTTGGCATTTTATGGCCTTCGAAACTGTGATAGGTAGTGAGGAGTGAAATCAAAAATTTACGCCCTTAGAAATCCTGAAGGCGGTGATTGGATTTCAGGGCCCCGTATGAAGCTAGGCTCCCAAAAAGTCCCACACATGTGGTATCCCCATACTCAGGAGAAGCAGCTAAATGTATTTTGGGGTGCAATTCCACATATGCCCATGGCCTGTGTGAGAAATATATCATTTAGTGACAACTTTGTGCAAAAAAAAAAAAATTGTCACTTTCCCGCAACTTGTGTCAAAAAATAAAATATTCCATGGACTCAACATGCCTCTCAGCAAATAGCTTGGGGTGTCTACTTTCCAAAATGGGGTCATTTGGGGGGGTTTTGTGCCATCTTGGCATTTTATGGCCTTCAAAACTGTGATAGGTAGTGAGGAGTGAAATCAAAAATGTATGCCCTTAGAAATCCTGAAGGCGGTGCTTGGTTTTCGGGAGCCCCGTACGCGGCTAGGCTCCAAAAAAGTCCTAAATGTGTGGTATCCCTGTACTCAGGAGAAGCAGCAGAATGTATTTTGGGGTGTAATTCCACATATTCCCATGGCATGTTTGAGCAATATATCATTTAGTGACAACTTTGTGCAAAAAAAAAATGTGTTACTTTCCCGCAACTTGTGTCAAAATATAACATATTCCATGGACTCAACATGCCTCTCAGCAAATAGCTTGGGGTGTCTACTTTCCAAAATGGGGTCATTTGGGGGGGTTTGTGCCATCTTGGCATTTTATGGCCTTCAAAACTGTGATAGGTAGTGAGGAGTGAAATCAAAAATTTACGTCCTTAGAAATCATGAAGGAGGTGCTTGGTTTTCGGGGCCCCGTACGCGGCTAGGCTCCCAAAAAGTCCCACACATGTGGTATCCCCATACTCAGTAGAAGCAGCTAAATGTATTTTGGGGTGCAATTCCACATATGCCCATGGCCTGTGTGAGCAATATATCAATTAGTGACAACTTTGTGCAAAAAAAAAAAAAAAATTGTCACTTTCCCGAAACTTGTGTCAAAAAATAAAATATTCCATGGACTCAACATGCCTCTCAGCAAATAGCTTGGGGTGTCTACTTTCCAAAATGGGGTCATTTGGGGGGGGGTGGGTTTGTGCCATCTGGGCATTTTATGGCCTTCAAAACTTTGATAGGTAGTGAGGAGTGAAATCAAAAATGTATGCCCTTAGAAATCCTGAAGGCAGTGATTGGTTTTCGGGGCCCCGTACGTGGCTAGGCTCCCAAAAAGTCCCACACATGTGGTATCCCCGTACTCAGGAGAAGCAGCTGAATGTATTTTGGGGTGCAATTCCACATAGGCCCATGGCCTGTGTGAGCAATATATCATTTAGCGACATCTTTTTGTAAATATTTTTTTTTTTTGTCATTATTCAATCACTTGGGACAAAAAAAATAAATATTCAATGGGTTCAACATGCCTCTCAGCAATTTCCTTGGGGTGTCTACTTTCCAAAATGGGGTCATTTGTGGGGGGGGTTGTACTGCCCTGCCATTTTAGCACCTCAAGAAATGACATAGGCAGTCATAAACTAAAAGCTGTGTAAATTCCAGAAAATGTACCCTAGTTTGTAGACGCTATAACGTTTGCGCAAACCAATAAATATACGCTTACTGACATTTTTTTTACCAAAGACATGTGGCCAAATACATTTTGGCCTAAATGTATGACTAAAATTGAGTTTATTTGATTTTTTTTTTAACAAAAAGTAGAAAAAATCATTTATTTTCAAAATTTTCAGTGCCAAATTGGAAAAAGTCCTCTGGTCCATAATGTTCCCGGGGCTAAAGTGGTTAAAAAACTCACCATGCATCTTTCTAAATACCTTGGAATGTCTTCTTTCCAAAAAGGGGTCATTTGGGGGGTATTTGGCATGTTATTGTCTCAAGAAATTAGATAGGCCATCAGGACTTCAGGTGTGATCAATTTTCAGATATTGGCACCATAGTTGTAGACTCTATAACTTTCACAAAGACCAAATAATATACACCAATTTGTACTTATTTTTACCAAAGATATTTAGCAGTATAAATTTTGGCCAAAATTTATGAAGACAAATTACTAATTTGCTAAATTTTATAACAGAAACAAAGAAAACTTCATTTTTTTTACAGAATTTTCAGTCTTTTTTCTTTTATAGCACAAAAAATAAAAAACCCAACAGTGATTAAATACCACCAAAAGAAAGCTCTATTTGTGTGGAAAAAAGGACAAAAATGTCATATGGGTACAGTGTTGTATGACTGAGTAATTGTTATTCAAAATGAGAGAGCACTGAAAGCTGAAAATTGGTCTGGTTAGGATGGGGGTTTAAGTGCCCAGTGGTCAAGTGGTTAATCACTCCTGGGTTTTTTATTTTTTCCTAAAAAAAAAAAAAAAAAAAAAAAAAAAGACCAAAAATTTTGAAAAGAAATTTTTTTTCTTAGTTTCTGCCAGTAAATTTTGTAAATAAGTAATATTTCTCCTTCACTGATGGGCACTTATGTGTTAGCACTGATGGGCACTGATAGGCTGCACTGATGGGAACTGATGAGGTGGCACTTATGGGCACTGATTAGGTGGCACTGATGAGGAGGCATGAATATGCCGCACTTATGGGCACTAATAGGTGGCACTGATATGTAGCACTGATGAGCACTGATAGGCGGCACTGATGGGGGGCACTGGTGGGTACTGGGCACAGATAGGCAGCACTGGTGGGCACAGATAGGCTGCACTGGTGGGCACAGATAGGCGGCATGGATAGGTGGCACTGATGGGCATTGATGGGTGGCATTGATGGGCATTGATGGGCAGCAGTGATGGGTATTGATGGGCAGCACTGATAGCCAGCACTGACTGGCATCACTAATGGCCACTGATTGCTGGCACTTGTGGGCACTTATTGCTGGCACTTGTGGGCACCGATTGGTGGCAATTGTGGGCACTGGTTGGCACTGATTGCTGGCGGTGGTGGGCAATCATTGCTGGCAATGGTGGGCACTTAATTGTAATCAGGGCACCGATGATCAGTGCACTGATTACATACCTAGCTTTCCCCTGTGAGGAGATGCTGCTGATCGGCTCTCCTCTCCTCACACTCTGTCAGAGGTGAGGAGCGCCGATTAATAGCATCTCCGTGTTTACATGATTGGACACAGCCAATCACATGGTTAAGGAGCCGTGGCCACGGCTCTTTACAGAGATCGGGGTCGCACCATGTCCTAGCAACACTGCGTGCCCCCGGGGGCATGCGAGAGCGGTCGTTCTGGGAGGCCGTCACATGACATCCACCCAGAACAAGAGCTGCACCGCCCAGCCGTCATTTGATGGTGGGCGGGTGGCAAGTGGGTAAAGAACTAATTCATACATTGGCACTAAATATATGTTACACTATATGAACTTTCTTTGATTTTTTATGTTACATAGTTGGTAAGGTTGAAAAAAGACACAAGTCCATCAAGTCCAACCTGTGTGTGTGCGCTTTTATGTCAACATTACATTGTATATCCCTGTACATTGTTGTCGTTTAGGTGCCTATCCAATAGTTTTTTGAAACTATCTATGCTCCCTGTTTAAACCACTGCTTGTGGAAGAGAATTCCACATTCTTACTGCTCTTAGCGTAAAGAACCCTTTACGCAGTTTCCGGTTAAATCGATTTTCTTCTAATTTTAGTGAATGACCGCGAGTCTTTTTAAATGCCCTTTCGTGGAACAGTTTTGTCCCTATTGTGGGGTCACCAGTACAGTATTTGTACATTGAAATCATATCCCCTCTCAAGCGTCTCTTCTCCAGAGAGAATAAGTGCTTGTAATCTTTCCCCATAACTAAGATCCTCCAGTCCCTTTATTTGCTTTGTTGCCCTTCTCTGTACTCGCTCCATTTCCAGCACATCCTTCCTGAGGACTGGTGCCCAGAACTGGATGGCATACTCCAATCAGCTGGTACCATACCAGTCAGTAAACTGTTCATAAAAATTAGGAATAACAGTCTGGCAATTACTTGACTGAGCTCCTTAAGGACCCTCGGGTGCAAGCCATCTGGTCCCGGTGACTTATTTATGTTAAGTTTTTCAAGTCTGTTTCTGATTTTATTCTCTGTTAACCATGGGGGTGCTTCCTGTGATGAGTCGTGAGGATAAACATTGCAATTTTGGTTACTGAAGCTCCCCATTTCCCTCGTGAAGACTGAGGAGAAGAATACATTCACAACCTTTGCCATCTCACCATCCTTTGTAACCAGAATTACTTCATAATTCTTTATGGGGCCAATATGATCTGTCCTCCCTCTTTTACTATTTATGTACTTAAAGATTTTCTTGGGATTTTTCTTACTCTCCTCCACTATGTGCCTTTCATGTTCCATCTTAGCTGCGCTGTTTAAACCCTTACATTTCTTATTGCATTGAATGCATTCTTTATACAGTTGGAATGCTGATGATGATTCCTCAGTCTTGTATTTTTTGAAGGCCTTCTCCTTTGCTTTTATATTAATTTTTACGTTGGCATTAAGCCACCCAGGGCTTTTATTAGCTCTTTTAATTGTATTACCCTTTGGGATGCACTGGATAATACCCTTATTTAATATGCTCCTAAAGCACACCCATTTTCTCCTCCATGTTCTTTGTTCCCAGGATTTTATCCCATTTAGTATCTTCTAGCAAGGAGCGTAGTTTCTGGAAGTTGGCTCTTTTGAAATTCGGTGTCTTTGTATTCCCCTTATGTTTCCTATTTGTGTGATTTATGCTGAAGCTAGTTGACCTGTGATCGCTGTTTCCTAAATTGCCCCATATTTCTACATCCGCGATCAAGTCTGTATTGTTAGTAATCAGTAGGTCTAGTAACGCATTATTTCTTTTCGGTGCATTTACCATCTGTCCCATGAAATTGTCCTGTAAGACATTTAGCAAATGGCGAGCCTTAGATGAATGCGCGGTTCCTTCCTCCCAGTCTATGTCTGTATAATTAAAATCCCATTAATATGATACTTTCCATCCTTGCCGCCATTCCAAACTGTGATAGGAGGTCCATCTCCCCCTCTTCCCTCAGGTTAGGGGGCATACAGCATACTTGTATTTGTATGTACTGTATATAGAGGAGTCTAACACATTTTTTATGGAGTGATTATATGTAGTTTTACACAGAACTTTTGGTAGACAGTGCTGGGTTCACATATTTTTGTTTTAAAGGATATTGCACCTTTCACTACAGCAGCATCTACTTTTCACATTGGTATATATACTGCAGTGCGGGGACATCAACATTTAATTATTATTTCTTATTGGTTTACCTTAATTTGCAGCAACCCGATGATAACACATTCGTCGTATACAGCTTAGTATAAAGATAAGTGACCGTAGGGTAGCACAGGAGGCAATATGACAGCAGATGTGAGAGACTCAGGAAAAACATTTCCAGCACATCCTTCCTGAGGACTGGTGCCCAGAACTGGACGGCATACTCCAATCAACTGGTACCATACCAGTCAGTAAACTGTTCGTAAAAATTAGGAACAACAGTCTGGCAATTACTTGATTAAGCTCCTTAAGGACCTTCGGGTGCAAGCCATCTGGTCCCGGTGACTTATTTATGTTACGTTTTTTAAGTCTGTTTCTGATTTTATCCTCTGTTAACCATGGGGATGCTTCATGTGACGAGTCGTGAGGATAAACATTGCAATTTTGGTTACTGAAGCTCCCCATTTCCCTCGTGAAGACTGAGGAGAAGAATACATTCACAACCTTCACCATCTCACCATCCTTTGTAACCAGAATCCCTTCATAATTCTTTATGGGGCCAATATGATCTGTCCTCCCTCTTTTACTATTTATGTACTTAAAGAATTTCTTGGGATTTTTCTTACTCTCCTCTGCTATGTGCCTTTCGTGTTCTATCTTAGCTACCCTGATTAAACCCTTACATTTCTTATTGCATTCTTTATACAGTTGGAATGCTGATGATGATCCCTCAGCCTTGTATTTTTTGAAGGCCTTCTCCTTTGCTTTTATATGAATTTTTAAGTTGGCATTAAGCCACCCAGGGCTTTTATTAGCTCTTTTAAATGTATTACCCTTTGGGATGCACTGGATAATACCCTTATTTAATATGCTCCTAAAGCACACCTATTTTTCCTCCGTGTTCTTTGTTCCTAGGATTTTATCCCATGTAGTATCTTCTAGCAAGGAGCATAGTTTCCGGAAGTTGGCTCTTTTGAAATTCAGTGTCTTTGTATTCCCCTTATGTTCCCTTTTTGACCTGTGATCACTGTTTCCTAAATTGCCCCGTATTTCTACATCCGCGATCAAGTCTGTATTGTTAGTAATCAGTAGGTCTAGTAATGCATTATTTCTTTTCGGTGCATTTACCATCTGACCCATAAAATTGACCTGTAGGACAATTAGGAAATGGCAAGCCTTAGATGAATGCGCGGCTCCTTCCTCCCAGTCTATGGGGGTCATTTACTATAGCGCTATGGCGCTAATTCGCGCAAATTGCCGCGAATTAGCGCTAATTCGCGGTAATTTAGCGTGAATTAGCGCTAATAGCGCTAATTCGCGCTAAAACGGTATTCACTATAGCGCTGGTGAGAAAATACTCCCAAAATCGAATTTACTATAGCTCCCTGAAACTAAATAGAGCCCAAACCCTTACTCTGCTAAAACCTAGAGAATTGCACATGGAAATAATGTTTAGAGCATGATATAATTGCCTAAATGGTACTGAAATATGCTGTATATTATTTAAAGATTATCTGCTTTTAAACTGTGTGAAAAAGTGATTTCTACACTGAAATATCTTTAAAAGTCTGAAAAGTGAAAAATTCCCCATTTTGAACAACTAGGTGCCAACACAACTGAGCATGCTCAGACCTGAAAATAACTCTCATTTTAACTCAAGTGTCTTTTTTACCTGGAGGTATAGTATAGAGCATTTTTTGGGAGTTAAAATCTGCTCTAATTTAGTCCAAATGAAGTTTCAGTCATTGATTCTAATGGAACAATTCTAACTTTCACAAAAAAACTTTTAATGTTGAGATGAAATGTATCTTTCTGTGAAATAAATTTTCCTTTGCAACATTGTTGCTTCTACTTAAAATATTTTGATTTTAATAATGCTACAATGTGGAATGTTTTGATGTTTTGGTAAAATATATTTTTCTCTGTCACTTTCACTTGTTATTCTTCATCTCACAACAATCTTTACCCCAAACTCACACAGGTGTCTTTATAATCCACAAACAATACCATTGCTGATGAAAATTTAAAATGAATCACAATTTTTTGTGCTTTGTATTATTTCCAAATATTCATAATTTGAGCCCAAAAAATGTGATATGTTTTCCAACATCAGAAATCAAAATGTAATTCCCAAAAATTTGAGGGTAATATTCTACTCTCACCCACAAAAAAACACCAAATATCACAGAATAAATCAAGAAGAATAACTCTTGAGTAATGTAATTCCATCACCTGTATGTCCATAGAAATGCAGTATTAATGTGTTTTTATGTGTATTTATGTGTAGTTATGTGTAGGAGGGTCTCACACGTGGCAGCTCTGTGGCTTAGAGGTTAGAACTTCTGCTTAGTATCTCTGAGGGTCTGGGTTCAAATCCCAACCATGTTACTGCATGTGGAGAAGTTGTCTCATCTCCCAGGTCCTATAATTATGTCTAAATGTAGTAGTTATGTGTAGGAGGGTTCCACCACCATTGTAAGTCTTTTCCAGATACACTATATAGCCAAAAGTATTGGGACGCCTGCCTTTACACACACATGAACTTTAATGGCAGCCCAGTCTTAGTCCGTAAGGTTAAAATTTGATTTGGTCCACCCTTTGCAGCTAGAACAGCTTCTGGGAAGGCTGTCCACAAGGTTTAGTCTGCCTATGGGAATGTTTGATCATTCTTCCAGAAGTGCATTTGTGAGGCCAGGCACTGATGTTGGATGAGAAGGCCTGGCTTGCAGTCTCTACTCTAATTCAGCCAAAGGGTGTTCTATCGGGTTGAGGCCAGGACTCTGTGCAGGCCAGTCAAGTTTCTCCACCCCAAACTTGCTCATCCATGTATTTATGGACCTTGCTTTGTGTACTGGTGTGCAGTCGTGTTGGAACAGGAAGGGGCTTTCCCCAAACTGTCCCCACAAAGTTGGGAGCATGAAATTGTCCAAAATGTCTTGGTATGCTGACGCCTTAAGAGTTCCCTTCTCTGAAACTAAGAGGCCAAGCCCAACCCCTGAAAAACAACCCCGCACCATAATCCCCCTCCACCAAATCATTTGGACCAGTGCACAAAGCAAGGTCCATAAAGACATGGATGAGTGATTTTGGGGTGGAGGAACTTGACTGGCCTGCACAGAGTCCTGACCTCAACACAACAGAACACCTTGGGGATAAATTAGAGAGGAGACTGTAGGTCAGGCCTTCTCATCCAACACCAGTGCCTGACCTCACAAATGCACTTGGAAGAATGGTCAAACATTCCCATAGACACACTCCTAAACCTTGTGGACAAGAAGAGTTGAAGCTGTTATAGCTGCAAAGGGTGGGCCAAATGAGTTTTGAACCCAATACTAATACTGGGATGCCATTACAGTTCATGTGTGTTTAAAGGCAGGCATCCCAATACTTAGGCCAATATACTGTATATTGCTTGTGACACTGAGCATGGCTATGGACTTAGGGCTGGTTCACACCACAGAGATGCAGAGAACATGTGTGGGGTTGCCTGGTGGCTTAGTGGGTAGCAGTTCTGTCTAGCAGCACCTGAGATGTTGGTTCAATTCCCCAACATGCTAATACTTGTGTTGAAGTTTATATGTTCTCCCTATGTGTGTTTCTCACCACAATCTAAAGACATGCTGGCATCCTATTTGTCTCCTGTCGAAATAGGTTCTAATGTAAGAATGTTAATTTTGGACTTTATATTGGAAGCTCATTGCAGCCAGGGACTGATGTTAATGTTTATTAGCACTAATCATGCCCAGGGACTTGGACATTTCAAATTTTAGGGTTTACACTGCACAGGTACATATGCTTAGAAAACTGTTGCTTTGTTTATGTGGATGCAAATGGACTTTGGTCTTTGTCCTGTAGTTGGAGATTTGATGCACATAGCCAAGGGCTAACAGAGTTGCGAACACTATTATGTGTTCTAGCCCATCAGGTGCAATCACTTTAGACATACATGAAGAGACAGATTGAAAGATACTGGTGGGCGTGTACTTCTATTGGGTGTGTCAGTGTGCTAACGATACAACCTCTCTTATATAAAGGCCTGCAGTAGGGGTTCGTTTGGCTTGAGAAGGTCAGGTTTTTTGCTGTGATTTGTAGGGGAGAAGGAATGATATTGGGAGATTTGATGAAATTCTTGTGCATTTTTTCAATCAAAAGGGGGTTTATGTGGCCATGCTGTCAATGTTGTGTGTGTATTGTTCCTGTCTGATCATGCAAACATCCTTTGGAAGCATCTGCTGACCTACTCTTCTTTTTTTTTTTTTTTTTTTTTTTTTTTTTTTTTTTTTAATCTCGTTTAATCGTGTACACTGAAATGCAGCTTCCAGCAGGACATGGTCACCAATGTATGTATGTGCGGATTGTGGGCTGGTGGTGGGTGTTTTGAATAAGTCTTTTGTAATATTATGTGGGAATGCTGTGTAAGAATGACTTAAGTACGTTTCTATAATCTTGCAGATAACAATGTGATGTGTTGCCCATTATACACAAATTAAAGCTGTGTCCACTCTAAGGTTTTGTCTAATTTTAGATTGTAAGCTCCTATGAGCAGGGCCCTTAAAATCCCATTGCTAAATGTAGCACCATATATCCTGTCCAAAATTTTTTGAAGCTAGTAAATTAATGTAATTTTTTGTTTTTCTGTTGGTATAATAAAAGTACATTACTGAGCCTTGTTGTGGTGTTTTGGTTTTTTTTTTTTCTTCTACTTTCTTCTCTTTAGTTTGTGGGTGGTGGTTTTGGGAAAGTGCAATCTCTTATATTTTATTTCAATATGTATTTGTGCACCAAACAACTAATCTCTTTGCCCTGGTTCACATTGATGCTACTTTGAAATCGCGCTACTTCACTTGAAGTAGCATGATTTCAAAGTAGCAAGGTCAGCGTGATTTTAGGTGCTACTTGATAGACATCCGTGTGGCTTCATACACAAATGTCTATTGAAGTCGCACCAGAAATCGGCAAAAGTAGTGCAGGAACTACTTTAGCAAATTGGTGCGGTGCCACAAAAAAAAGTTGCATCGATTGGAACAGTGCCATTGCTGCCAATAGTCATGCGATTTGATCTCTCAAATTGCATGACAAATTGCTCCAATGTAAACCTAGGCTTCTGCACACCTGCAAGTAAATGATAAAGGTAGAATCTTTATATATAACAGCTGTGGAGAATTGCAGGTAATGCAGCTGGTGGATAGGTAGTGTTTGTGTCAGCTTTAGTTCACATTGGTGCGATTTGACATGTCAAAGC
This sequence comes from Aquarana catesbeiana, assembly GCF_042186555.1. Lineage (NCBI taxonomy): Eukaryota > Metazoa > Chordata > Amphibia > Anura > Ranidae > Aquarana > Aquarana catesbeiana. Next base: position 251,715,554 of record NC_133329.1, read on the forward strand.
GGTGACAATTGCACTGTTTTAATTGGTGTGACTTTGGGGTGCAATTTGTATTGATATCAGTGCAGAAACCTGCACAGATGTCTCTGAAATTGACTGACATGCGGGAAGGAAAGTGATTTCAGCTGAACGATTTCCTCCTGCTGCTAACCCAGGGACACCATTTCTTATTGAACGCCTTTAAATATCATAAGTAGAAATACAAATTTGCATATCTGCAAATAAACAAAAATAATATTCTAATAGTGGTTGCGATCAAATATTTGCAGCAGCGATCAAAAGAGTGTAGTTTCGCCTTCTGACCCAGAAATAAGTCATTGTAATCACCCAGAAGTCCCTGTGCTGGTCAAGATCTCCATCTAGGTGGACATGGCGAGGTCCCTCTTTAGCAAAGAGGAGGTGCGGCTCATTTTCCGGATAAGGGTAAGATATGTACTTGTGCTTAATCAATGCGGGGTGGATTTGGTAGTTAGATTTGGTGTGGGTGGGGTTCATTGATTTGTTTGGCATCCCCACACATTTGCTTCTGGCCCATGTGCACACATCACTTCCTGCATTTGTTCTGCTGATGTAAATGCAAGTATAAATGAGAGCTCCTTTCTATTAAAATATATATGACTTGTTTCACAGTTGGGCGACTTTGGACTTCCGAGTTGCTTGACAAGTTGTACCCCCATGATTCTTAATGAGAACTAGGGATGGGCCGAACATCCCCCCTGTTCGGTTCGCAGCAGAACATGCGAACAGACAAATCTATTAAATAAATTTGTGCGAACACCATTAAAACGGCTTCCCGCCTGCCGTACGCCAAATGATGTCCTTGGCTTTGAGCGGGGATATCTGAGTGATGCCTGTAGCTACAGACATCATCCAGATATCGTCTTTTAGAGCCTCCGAATCTGCATACCATAAGAATGATCATAGTGGCTGTTCCACTGCTTGATCATTCTAACAGGAGGCGAGAGGGGACATCCCCCCCTCCCGCCACCCTCCGGTGCTTGTACCGACTTACCGCTACGATCGGTGAGTCGGTCACAGGATCTGCCAGCCCTGGATGTTTAGCATAGAGATTTCTGGTGGACCAGATGGTCGCCGGAATCTCTATGATCGTTCGGAGGCCGGGCGTGATGTTATGACGTCACGCCCGGCCTCTGTATTGAAAAGAAAACGGCGCCGCTTCGGCTGGGATGCAGAGATCGTTTTTTTTTTTTTTTTTATTATTTCAGGCTTCTAAGCCTAGAGGTGAGATGTGGGGTCTTATTTACCCCACATCTCACTGTAAAGAGCACCTGTCATGCTTATTCCTATTACAAGGGATGTTTACATTCCTTGTAATAGAAACAAAAGTGATCAAAAAATTTTTTTTTGGAAAAAAAGTGTCAAGCTAAAATAAAAAATGTAAAATTAACAATAAAAAAAAAAAACTTTTAAAGTGCCCCTGTCCCTGTGAGCTCGCATGCAGAAGCGAACGCATACATAAGTCCCGCCCACATATGAAAATGTTGTTCAAACCACATATGTGGGGTGTCGCCGCGAACGTTAGAGCGAGAGCAATAATTTTGGTCCTGGACCTCCTCTGTAACTCAAAACATGTAACCAGTAAAAATTTTTAAAGCGTCGCCTAAGGGGATTTTCAAATAGCGAAGTTTGGCACCATTCCACGAGCGTGTGCAATTTTGAAGCGTGACATGTTGGGTATCTATTTACTTGGCGTAACTTCATCTTTCACATTATGCAAAAACATTGGGCTAACTTTCTTGTTTTTTTTTTAAAGCCCAAAACTGTTTTTTTCCCCAAAAAAACGCATTCGAAAAATTGCTGCGCAAATACCGTGCTAGATAAAAAGTTGCAATGACCGCCATTGTATTCTCTAGGGTCTCTGCTAAATTTGGGGGTTCTATGTAATTTTCTAGCCAAAAAATTATGATTTTTACATATAAGAGAGAAATGTCAGAATTGGCCTGGTAGGCAAGTGGTTAAAGTCTATGGGACACGAACATGAATAATCAAAAGTGTTAATTTTAAAGGCTTATATGCATGGTATTGTCATAAAAAGTGTTTGGGGACCTGGGTCCTGCCCCAGAGGACATGTATCAATGCAAAAAAGTTTTAAAAATGGCTGTTTTTTCGGGAGCAGTGATTTTAATAATGCTTAAAGTGAAACAATAAAAGTGTAATATTCCTTTAAATTTCGTTCCTGGGGGGTGTCTATAGTATGCCTGTAAAGGGGCGCATGTTTCCCGTGTTTAGTACAGTCTGACAGCAAAATGACATTTCAAAGGAAAAAAGTCATTTAAAACTACTCGCGGCTATACTGAATCGCCGGTGTCTTGCCGAGAAAGTTCCCTCGGCGGATAAGGTCCCCCCTGTACTGCGCAAGTGCTGCGCTTGCGCAGTACCAACGACTAGCAGCCGCCGAAAATAGGCAAAGATGAAAAAATCTTCAATCATCTGTACACGGCGCCTGCGCCCTGGGTCCAGGCTGAAGCCCCACCATCCAAGTGGACCTAGAGGGGGAATAAAAAAGTGCCGAGCAAAGCGAGGCCGTGCCCGAAGCGTGGCGAGCGAAGCGAGCCCGCGGGGGACCCTCTTACAGGCGCCGTGTACAGCTGATTTCTTCTCTATTTCACTTTGGCTATTTTCGCCGGCTCCTACTGCGCAGGCGCTGCGCAGTAGAGGGGGTCCTTATCCGCCGAGAGGAACTTTCTCGGCAGAACACCGGCCCGGCAATACACATAAAAGTTCATTGATAAAAACGGCATGGGAATTCCCCACAGGGGAACCCCGAACCAAAATTTTTTTAAAAATGACGTGGGGGTCCCCCCTAAATTCCATACCAGGCCCTTCAGGTCTGGTATGGATATTAAGGGGAACCCCGGCCAAAATTAAAAAAAAAAATTGTCGTGGGGTCCCCCTCAAAATCCATACCAGACCCTTCAGGTCTGGTATGGATTTTAAGGGGAACCCCGCGCCAAAATTTTTAAAAAAATGGCGTGGGGTACCCCCAAAAATCCATACCAGACCCTTATCCGAACATGCAACCTGGCAGGCCGCAGGAAAAGAGGGGGGGACGGGAGGGCCCCCCCCCTCCTGAACTGTACCAGGCCACATGCCCTCAACATTGGGAGGGTGCTTTGGGGGTAGCCCCCCAAAGCACCTTGTCCCCATGTTGATGAGGACAAGGGCCTCATCCCCACAACCCTGGCCCGGTGGTTGTGGGGGTCTGCGGGCAGGGGGCTTATCGGAATCTGGAAGCCCCCTTTAACAAGGGGGCCCCCAGATCCCGGCCCTCCCCCCTGTGTGAAATGGTAAGGGGATACAAAAGTACCCCTACCATTTCACCAAAAAAATGTCAAAAATGTTAAAAATGACAAGAGACAGTTTTTGACAATTCCTTTTTTTAAATGCTTCTTCTTTCTTCTATTTTCTATCTTCTTTCTTCTATCTTCCTCCATCTTCTTGTTCTTCTTGTTCTTCTGGTTCTTCTTGTTCTTCTGGTTCTTCATCCAGTCTTCTCGTCCGGCATCTTCCTCAGCGGCGCCGTCTTCACTTCATCTTCTTTCCTCGGGCCGCTCCGCATCCACGATTGGATGGGAGGCTCCCGCTGTGTGACGCTTCTCCTCTTCTGACAGTTCTTAAATAACGGAGGGCGGGTGACCCCGCCCCCCTCTGACTCAGGGCGGGTGACCCCGCCCCCCTCTGACGCACGGGGACTTCCCTGTGGCATTCCCCGTGATGTCAGAGGGGGGCGGGGTCACCCGCCCTCCGTTATTTAAGAACTGTCAGAAGAGGAGAAGCGTCACACAGCGGGAGCCTCCCATCCAATCGTGGATGCGGAGCGGCCCGAGGAAAGAAGGTGAAGTGAAGACGGCGCTGCTGAGGAAGATGCTGGACGAGAAGACCGGATGAAGAACAAGAAGAACAAGAAGAACAAGAAGAACAAGAAAGAAGAAGCATTTAAATAAAGGAATTGTCAAAAACTGTCTCTTGTCATTTTTAACATTTTTGACATTTTTTTGGTGAAATGGTAGGGGTACTTTTGTATCCCCTTACCATTTCACACAGGGGGGAGGGCCGGGATCTGGGGGTCCCCTTGTTAAAGGGGGCTTCCAGATTCCGATAAGCCCCCCGCCCGCAGACCCCCACAACCACCGGGCCAGGGTTGTGGGGATGAGGCCCTTGTCCTCATCAACATGGGGACAAGGTGCTTTGGGGGGCTACCCCCAAAGCACCCTCCCAATGTTGAGGGCATGTGGCCTGGTATGGTTCAGGAGGGGGGGCGCTCTCTCGTCCCCCCTCTTTTCCTGCGGCCTGCCAGGTTGCGTGCTCGGATAAGGGTCTGGTATGGATTTTTGGGGGTACCCCACGCCATTTTTTTAAAAATTTTGGCGGGGTTCCCCTTAAAATCCATACCAGACCTGAAGGGTCTGGTATAGATTTTGAGGGGGACCCACGCCAATTTTTTTTTTAAATTTTGGCCAGGGTTCCCCTTAATATCCATACCAGACCTGAAGGGCCTGGTATGGAATTTAGGGGGACCCCCACGTCATTTTTTTTTAAATTTTGGTTCGGGGTTCCCCTTTGGGGAATTCCCATGCAGTTTTTATCAATGAACTTTTATGTGTATTGTCGAGCCGGCAATTCAGTATAGCCGCGAGTATTTTTAAATAACTTTTTTCCTTTCAAATGTCATTTTGCTGTCAGACTGTTCTAAACACGGGAAACATGCGCCCCTTTACAGGCATACTATAGACACCCCCAAGGTACGAAATTTAAAGGAATATTACACTTTTATTGTTTCACTCAAAGCATTATTAAAATCACTGCTCCCGAAAAACGGCCGTTTTTTTAAAAAAATTTGGCATTGATCCATGTCCCCTGGGGCAGAACCCGGGTCTCCAAACACTTTTTATGGCAAAGAACTTGCATATAAGCCTTCAGTGAGAACTTTGGATTTTGCAGGTTCGAGCCCCACTGACTTCCACTATTCCAGCATATGTGATCTGACAGGCATTATTGCCGCAATAGCGCTGCTTTCCATTTGCATTAGCGCTGACTTTCTGAGAGTTGAAGTCTTCCTGGCCTTTTTTGAGAGTTATTTTTTGGTACTGCAGGAGAATTTTTTGGCGCTATAGTAAATGACCCCCTATGTCTGGATAATTAAAATCCCCCATTATAATGACACTTCCCATCCTTGCCGCCATTCCAAACTGTGATAGGAGGTCCATCTCCCCCTCTTCCCTCAGGTTAGGGGGTATATAGCATACTTGTATTTGTATGTACTGTATATAGAGGAGTCTAACACAATTTGTATGGAGTGATCATATGTAGTTTTACACAGAATTTTTGGTAGACAGCGCTGGGTTCACATATTTTTATTTTAAAGGATATGGCAGCTTTCACTACAGCAGCATTCTACTTTTCACATTGGTATATACTGCAGTGCGGGGACATCAACATTTATTATTATTTCTTATTGGTTTACCTTAATTTGCATGATAACACATTTGTCGTATACAGCTCAGTATAAAGATAAGTGACCATAGGGTGGCACAGGAGGCAATATGACAGCAGATGTGAGAGACTCAGGAAAAACTAGTCAAATATATAAATATGCTAACAAAATAGCAGTTATGGGGAAAATGTATAAATAAATAATTTGTCAAATCTTGTTTAAACCTTACCTTTGTTTTTTACTGTAATATATTAAAAGAGAAGTATTGCCAAAGTTTTATTGGCCATATTTCTCTTCTGGGTCACAGGAGTGCACTTACTTTTGCTCTTTTGTGATCCAGAATCAGCTGACAGAGGGCTAAAGCCTGCTATCAGCTGCTGTTACAGAGCCGCTCCAGGCCCTAAAAGGATCCCGACCATTTTGGCAGCTGGTTAAGCCACTCTGTGCACCACTGAGCCAGGTTCTCCTGCTCCCTCCCCAGCCCAGTACTCTAGTGAGCACTGGAAGGGCAGAGCAGAAAGTGGAGACTGAAAGTCCCAGTACTCTAGTGAGCACTAGAAGGGCAGAGCAGAAAGTGGAGACTGACAGTCACCACTCTCTGCTCAGAGTGGACTGAGATCTGAGCAATCATTGATCATGTGACCTCTCAATTCTCGGGCTTGGAGGCAGCGGGGGCAACTGTCACATCACAGCGATGCTGTAGCATAGAGGTGAGTATGTTGTTTTTTTGTTTTGTTTTTCAAATCCCACACTTTCCTTTAGATAAATAATTAATAATAAGCATCCCTAATCTAAAAAAAAATGCAACACGGTACTTTGCAACCAATGCTGCTGGTGGGTCACTAATATACACGAATAGACATGTAAGAAAGTTTACATAAGACATCCGCATAGCAATTATTTTTATAAATAGACCCCTTTGTTTGAAGGTTTCTGACAAACCATATTTGTACAAATGTATATGCCTTACCACACAAGTTACAACAGAATTTCATAGCCCTACCAATTAATGAACAGAGCTGAGGCCAGGACTAATGTATATTTTTCAGTATCCTCTATAAAGGGATGCAGAATATATTGATATTATACAAATATGGGTAATAAAAGTGGTTAGCATATTTTTGTTCATAACACTGTGGCTTTCTATGATTAAAGAGTGAAGGCAGATAAAATGGAGTTTAATGAAGCAACTTATTATATAGTATTAAAAATAATGCAGCTCGTGAGGACCCCATACAGCAAATTATATTTTCCCAACTTCCAGTAGATCCACCAGTCCAGCTAATAGAAGCTCATCACTTCAACAGTAAACTCTGTTTTCCTACATTTCATTTAATTCATAAAATTTGGACTACTGTTCAGTGGGATACCTTTCATGAAGGATACACCCAATATATGCCGATTTGGAAAAATTTGCAACTACCAGAGGTAGCGAAACTTGAAAATTTTGACCCATGGAAAAGGGCCGGTATATTGTTACTTCATCAACTTTTTGATAACAAGGTTTTACAACCATTTCACAAATTGGCAGAAAAATATAATCTGTCTAATAAATAATTCTTTCAATATCTACAGTTACGGCATGCTTTGCACAGCCAGGCTATGACTTTTCTATTAAAATTAATGATGGATTATATTTTAACTATGGCAGTAACTATAAGACGCTCTAAACAGGGACTTATTGGGGATATATACTCTTTCCTACAAAAGACAGTTAGAGCTAATATAAAAGATGGCAGTTTTGGACGATGGCATGGGGACTTGGAGACTCTTAGTGACAAGGAGTCGGAGCAAGCTTTGAAAAACGTATTCAGAGCATCCTTATTCTCCTCACAGTGTCTGACTCAGGTATTCATTATTCATAGATCCCATTACACTCCCTTAAATCTACATTCCTGGGTAAAGCAACTACAAATTGTCCAAGGTGCACTAATGATACGGGTACACTTATACATATGTTGTGTCGATGCCCCAAATTGCATCGCTACTGGGAGTGTGTATTGATACTTTAAATACCCAATGTTCTACACAGGTTCAGTCTGACCCAAAAATAGCATTGCTAGGGATTATGTCGGAAGACGTTCTTCCGACTGAGATGCCTGTGATGTGGTTAAAATCTAGGTATATAGCCCGTAAACCTATACTACAAAAATGGATATCAAATTCTCCGCCAACAATAGCTCAACGGTCCGAAGTGATTAATCTCAACCACTTCCCGTCCGCCGGCCATCATATGACGTCCTTGACTTTGAGCGGGTATATCTGAATGATGCCTGCAGCTACAGGCATCATTCAGATATTGTCTTTTTCAACCGGAGATTCCCTACACCATAAGAATGATCATAGCGGCTGTTCAGGCGCTTGATCATTCTTACGGGTGGTGAGATGGAATGTCCCCTCCCTCCCGCTGCCCTCCGGGGCTTCTACCGACTCACCACTGCCATTGGTGAGTCGGAGACAGGATCCGCCAGCCCCGGATGTTTACCATAGAGATTTCCGGCAGACCAGATGGTCGCCGGAGTCTCTATGATCGTTCGGAGGCTGGGCACAATGTTATGACGTCATGCCGACCTCTGCATTCAAACAACGGCGCTGCCTCGGCTGGGAAGCTGAGATCATTTTTTTTTTTTTTTTTTCTTGTTTTAGCCTTCCCAGCCTAGAGGTGAGATGTGGGGTCTTATTGACCCCACATCTCACTGTAAAGAGGACCGATCATGTCATATTCCTATTACAAGGGATGTTTACATCCCTTGTAATAGGAATAAAAGTGACCAAAAAAAAATTTATTTTAAAAAAAGTGTCAAACTAAAAAAAAAGTAAAATTAACAATAACAAAAAAAAAAAATTAAAGTGCCCCTGTCCCTGTGTGCTCTCATGCAGAAGTGAATGCATAAGTAAGTCTCTCCCACATATGAAAACGGTGTTCAAACCACATATGTGAGTTATCGCCACAAATGTTAGAGCGAGAGCAATAATTCTAGCCCTAGACCTCCTCTGTAACTCAAAACATGTAACCAGTAAAAAAATTTAAAGCGTTGCCTATGGGGATTACCGGAGTACCGAAGTTTGGCGACATTCCACGAGTGTGTGCAATTTTGAAGTGTGACATGTTTGGTATCTATTTACTCGGTGTAACTTCATCTTTCACATTATGCAAAAAATTTGGGCTAACTTTACTGTTTTGTTTTTTTTAAAGCATGAAACTGTTTTTTTTTTCCAAAAAAATGCATTTGAAAAATTGCTGCACAAATACAGTGCAAGATAAAAAGTTGCAACAACCGCCATTGTATTCTCTAGGGTCTCTACTAAAAAAAACTTATATAATGTTTGGGGGTTCTATGTAATTTTTTAGCAAAAAAATTATGATTTTTTTACACGTAGGAGAGAAATGTCAGAATTGGCCTGGGTGCCAAGTGGTTAAGCTATAACCGGAATTATTGGCATATAAATATAGGAGAAGCCCTAATACATTTTTTAAAATTTGGTCCTGGTGGTTAGCACCCAATTGATCTGAGCAAATAGTTGAGCATACCAATGATGCTGAGGAAAGTTAGTAATGTGATGGACTCATGGTGGAGGATAACTGTATATGCATATATATGTCACTAGGGGGTAATTATTTAAATTGAATATAATGGTTGGCTTTATATTGTTAGTCTCATGTAGGAAAAATGTAATTATTAATTGTAATTTGATGTGATAAAAGGTTTAAAGCAAAACTCAAAATGCAACTGCAAAGCACAATCTTTTGTTTTCTTTTGTTGTTGTTGTTGGGTGGGGTTGTTTTGTGGGAATGATTTGTGTGTTTTGAAGTTTTGTTTTTCTTTTTTTTTTGTAAATTTAAAATGAAATAAAAATTACTTGATTGGAAAAAAAAAGATGCAGAAAATCAGATTTCCGAAGTGTGCCACATCCAAAATAAACAAAGCAAAAGATGGCTCGCATGAAAAATCATGTGAGAGAAGGTGGACTTTTAGGGCACAACATGAGACACATACACATATATTTATAAAAAAATATGTTTTAGTTAACATAACGTTAAACGTATTAGATAAAAACAGGGTTTTACTAAGAAGCCGCAAAATAAGGGGCAAAAACCCCAAATGGTATACCCTCAATAAGTGCACAGACAAGAGTGGCTATAAATATTCAAGAAATATCTGATACATATACATATCATCCAAATGCTCTTGTCCGGTGTATAGGTTTTATTAAATATTGTTTCATTAACTCACAATTGTATCCTTTAGAAAAATTGGAACTTCTTATGCCCCCTTTTCTGACATATTTTGGATATATGAGTAATTAATCTGGTACTCTTTTGATCTTACACTGTAGGACTCCTCCCTGCCTTTGTATACTCTACCTCTGGTCTGGCCACACTTGGGTCCCCTGTGTCCGCCCCCAGACTGTTATCAGTGATCACTATATGCCGCCAAATGTAAGCCATACAAATTTTGGTTATATATCTTTTAAAGAATACAATTGTGAATTAATGATACAATACAGTGATACCTCGGTTCACAAAATGAATTTGTTCCATGACTCTGGTCATGAACTGAGGCAAATTTTCCCATAGGGTTCAATGTAAATCAGGTTAATCCATTCTGAACTTTTTTTGTTTCTTTTTGAACCACAAAAATATGAAACAAAGTACAGTACAGTATGAAGAGAGAGAACACTAACACAAACCTTGCTTGAGATGACTTCTGGCGTGGAGGAAGGCGGGTGGGAGGCGGATAGGGCGGCACAGTGGGGTAGTGGGTAGCACTCTCACCTAGCAGTAAGAAGGGTCACTGGTTCGAATCCCAACCACGACACTACCTGCCTGGAGTTTGCATGTTCTCCCTGTGCCTGCATGGGTTTCCTCCGGGTACTCCGGTTTCCTCCCACACTCCAAAGACATGCTGGTAGGTTCATTGGATCCTGTCTAAATTGTCCCTAGTATGCATAAATGTGAGTTAGGGACTTTAGATTGTAAGCTCCTTGAGGGTAGGGACTGATGTGAATGTACAATGTATATGTAAAGCGCTGCGTAAATTGACGGCGCTATATAAGTACCTTAAATAAATAAATATTGTTTGAAAGGAGAGTCCCCCTCCATAAGGACATTGGGGAGATCTCTTTCAGGGGTTTCCTCTCTTCTTGTCACCTTCATTACCTCTCTGCCCTTTCTTGTTACCTTCATTACCGCTCTGCACATTCTTGTCACCTTCATTACTGCTCTGCACATTCTTGTCACCTTCATTACTGCTCTGCACATTCTTGTCACCTTCATTACTGCTCTGCACATTCTTGTCACCTTCATTACCGCTCTGCACATTCTTGTCACCTTCATTACCGCTCTGCACATTCTTGTCACCTTCATTACCGCTCTGCACATTCTTGTCACCTTCATTACCGCTCTGCACATTCTTGTTACCTTCATTACCGCTCTGCACATTCTTGTTACCTTCATTACCGCTCTGCACATTCTTGTCACCTTCATTACCACTCTGCACATTCTTGTCACCTTCATTACCGCTCTGCATATTCTTGTCACCTTCATTACCGCTCTGCATATTCTTGTCACCTTCATTACCGCTCTTCATATTCTTGTCACCTTCATTACCGCTCTGCACATTCTTGTCACCTTCATTACCACTCTGCACATTCTTGTCACCTTCATTACCGCTCTGCATATTCTTGTCACCTTCATTACCGCTCTGCATATTCTTGTCACCTTCATTACCGCTCTTCATATTCTTGTCACCTTCATTACCGCTCTGCACATTCTTGTCACCTTCATTACCGCTCTGCATATTCTTGTCACCTTCATTACCGCTCTGCATATTCTTGTCACCTTCATTACCGCTCTGCACATTCTTGTCACCTTCATTACCGCTCTGCACATACTTGTCACCTTCATTACCGCTCTGCATATTCTTGTCACCTTCGTTACCGCTCTGCACATTCTTGTCACCTTCGTTACCGCTCTGCACATTCTTGTCACCTTCCTTACCGCTCTGCATATTCTTGTCACCTTCCTTACCTCTCTGCATATTCTTGTCACCTTCATTACCGCTCTTCATATTCTTGTCACCTTCATTACCGCTCTTCATATTCTTGTCACCTTCATTACCGCTCTGCACATTCTTGTCACCTTCATTACCGCTCTGCATATTCTTGTCACCTTCATTACCGCTCTGCATATTCTTGTCACCTTCATTACCGCTCTGCACATTCTTGTCACCTTCATTACCGCTCTGCACATTCTTATCACCTTCATTATCGCTCTGTACTTTCTTTTCAACAACATGCTTGCTCTGAACAGTCTTGTCACCTTCATTACTGCTCCGCACTTTCTTCTTACCACCATGCTTGCTCTGAATTTTCTTTGGAGTCATAATGAATGTCCGGTACAGTACAGTATGTGATAAAAAGCACACTCATGTCTACCAACAAAATCAGCCTCCCACTCACACTGCATCCCTCCCTGGCCACCTTCTCCAAAGCAAACTTCACCACTCCCTAGCCAACTTACCCTGTCCCACCCACCTCACCCTCACTCTCTGAACACTTCACCGCCACCAACGTCTAATAGTGTATTGCTCACTGACCACCTAAACCCTGTTCATAGCACATCCCTCACCAGCCAAGAACTCTCCCCTCATTGGTCATCTCATGCCACTGCCCTACCACCTGACCTACCACCCCCCAGACAGTTGTTTCAGGTTTTGCTGCATGCACATGCGCTGGCAGGGAACATACTAATAGGAAGAGACATGAGAGTAAAAAAAGAGAAGAGCTAATCAGTCTAATAATAATTCTTCACTCTTCAATCACAGACTGGGAGCAGGTAACTTAACTCTATCACTTAAAGGCTAAGTTTAAGTACAAGAAAAACACAAGGGCCAATACTTACCTTTAGGGAGATATGTCCCTTGTGCTGTCATGTCCTTGTTTAGCAAAAATCCTCCTCCTAATGCCTGCCACCCGTGCCACTGTAATTTTCTGGTGCAGCGGGAATTGTGAGAACTAAGGGAACTGCCTGCCCTTTCTGCCCAGCTCTGCCGTTCATTGAAGTCGTTACTACAGCTGCTATGAATGAAAAGCTATCTATGAATGGAGGAGACGGACCGATCATACATCCGCTCATCCTTCATTCACAGATCCTATTCCATTAAAGGCAGCTAAAGTGCAGCTTCTATGAATGGTGGAGTTGGGCATAAAGGGCAGGCATAGTTAGACAAACTTGATGAGTGCCTTGGACAGCTTCCTTGGTTCTATTAACCTTCACCACACTGGAGGATTATGGGGGTGGTTGTGCTAAAAGAGGACACAGCAGCACAAGGGACAAATCTTTTTTAACCAGTTCAGTACCGGGCACTTTCACCCCCTTCTTGCCCAGGCCAATTTTCAGCTTTCAGTGCTGATGCACTTTGAATGACAATTGCGCAGTCATGCAACACTGTAAGTCATTTTTTTTAGACAGATAGAGCTATATTTTGGTGGTATTTAATCACACTGGGTTTTTTATTTTTTGCTAAACAAATAAAAAAAGACTGAAAATTTTGAAAACAAAAATGTTTTTCTTAGTTTCTGTTATAACATTTTGCAAATGAGTAATTTTTCTCCTTCACTGATGGGCACTGATAGGTTGCACAGATTGGCACTGCAGGAGGCTGCACTGATAATCGGGACACTGATGATCAATGCCCTGATTATCAGTGTAAATGTCCCCTGGCACACTTGCCGGTTACCAGCTCTCGTCTCTTCGTGCTGTGACAGCGTGTGAGAAAAGGAATACCAATAACCAGCATATTTGTTTACATGTGATCAGCTGTGATTGGACACAGCTGATCACATGGTAAAGGGCCACTGTGATTGTCCCTTTACCGTGATCTGATCGGAGGTGTTCGGGGGCATAGTTCTTGGAGAACGTCCATGGACGCCCTCCCAGAACTGGACAACCGCGCTGTAGTCGTCTTTCGACTATAGTGCGGTCAAGAAGTGGTTAAAGGTAAGTAATGTCCCTTGTGCTCATTTTGTATTTTTTTAAAAGTAAACTTAGGCTTTAGCTGCAGTATGGAACAATCAGGTCACCAGGCAGAGATGTACAAATCTGAAAGCTGCTCCCCTGTGGCAGATAAAACAGCTTCCAAATATGTATTTTATCTTTGTATTAAGCTGCAGTTCACCCTAAACCTTCCCTGACCTTCCTAAATCAAATTATCAGTGCTGGGTACGTGTGGCTTGATTTTGGCAGGCAGAGCATTTTCAGTGATTTTAAGGTAATTGTGCAGGCCATCTCTTTCCCTCTTCATACATAATAATTAGCTAATTACATCACATATAGATTAATAGCTTGACCTGTATTGATATGAATGAGTTTATTGGGATGTGCTCATTTATTTCCCTTTCAATCAGCCGCAAATAACCTAAATCACATAGAAGATTCTAACTGGTGAGTTGAATTTGATTTTGATTTTTTAAAATCCTTGACCAGAATAAGGGGTTAGATATATTGGTTAGCAATAATGATCAATGAAACAGATAATTGTTTAGATAATATTTACTTCCAGTACGTCAGTGAGAAAGAAACTAAACATTGCCCCCTTATGGACATTCTTTGAACTGCTGTATCAGTTCACCTATCCCTCCGGACCCTCCATCTCCCCTATAGAGCAGCGGATGTCAGTGGACACATTTCCGCTGACACCTGCCACCATCTGATCAGATACAGCCTGCAAAAAATGGAGGGAGATCGGATGGAAACACACATACAGTCCGTTTCCACCGACTTCCTCATAGAGGAAAGCAGGACTGTGTCCGTGTCTGCTCTGCACACAGCGGACTCGCGGAGTGGAAACGCATCTGTCATCTGCTTGCTCAGCGAGGACCCCCATTAACCAAGCGGAGGCACCTGTGTGAAAGGGACCTTAGACAAAAGGAATTTTTTGACAAAAGGTTCATTTTCATGGTACTATATTGGCACAATTAGCATTTCTAATTATTTCCTATAACTTAGCAAATTTGTACTTTTTGGGTTCACATTCACTATACAGGGGCTCTTGTATGAAAAGGCAGCTTATCTGCTAGCCTCCCACTCAAATAAAATCAAGCAATGAACACGGTTAAAGGAAAAAAAAATAGTGAGATAAAGTAAAATATATGATTTAATTCACTGTACCTTCTTAAACAATCCCTAGAATACAGAGGATCTCAAATTCCACAAGAATTTATTCCTGTACACCGCAGTAGATAATTAGTGTGTTATTAATAATGTAGTTTGCCACAACTTATAGTAACCGCACTGCAATTCTAAATTGGCTGTGGACTCCTGTGCATAATGCTATATTACATACGCTTGATAAATAATAGTACTTTCCCATGCTTCATGAATGTCTTTCACTACCTGAAAAGCCCCTGCAAACCCAGCCATTTATTCCTTTCAAATGAATTGCAGCTTATTTTTTAGACCTATATGTGATCAGCATAACTTTTATTCAAACAATTGCGTTGTCATTCCCTAATACAATACGTTTTCACTATTTCATTTTTTGTTTAATCTCAAAGCTACTCATCTTCTGCAGCCTATTTGTAGCCGTAAAACCTGAACTGTAGCTGATTACTGCCACTGAACTTCTTCCTTTGTTGCTGCTTATCCTTCTACAGTCTGGACAGGGTTAAACTGAATATTCATTATTGCAAAAATGCAACAGCCATCTTTAAGTAGACTGCTTGGCAATGCTTGTCTATGGAGTGTCCCTGGTGCAGGGGGCAGCTATCTTGGCTGTATCTGGATTGACACTGAAGGACAGTGATTGGCTGATGCAACAAAGCAAGGTCTGAAGGCTGCTGAGAGGAAAAGAGAGAGGAGAGTCTTAAATTTGGAGAGGTGTGGAAAAAGACTGAACGGAACTCTGCTATAGCTGACCACAATTGGGAAAGAATGCTCATTGTGCAGTGTAAGGTGTGATTTAGATGTCTGGCAATACCAGACTGTGCTAGAGAACACTACCACCAATTTTAAGGAAGGAAAAGAGGAACTGTGTCAACAGGATTGAAAGAGAGCGATCACAGCAGCTTCTATCCCTGTCTTACTTATATTGACTTTTACTGAATCAGAGCATATGTCCAGAGACCCAGAAGAGGATACCCTGGGTCTGGTAAGAGACTAACATCATAGAACAGGGGTCCTCAAACTACAGCCCGCCAAGGTCTTTTACCCGGCCCTCACGGCCTTTCGGGCACTGGAGCCCCCACAACGGTCCGCCCGGAGAGATGCTTTCCCTGCGGACCCCGCTTCATGGGGGGAAACGGTACCAATTTCGGGCACTGTCCAGAGTGGGGGCGGAGACACAGAGCCCGCTCCAGCGCGGGAAAGCTTCACAAGGATTCTCGTCGCGGCTGCCTGTTCATAGCGGTAAGTCCCGCGGCGCTCCTCTCACTAATCCCCGTGCACTGGACAGGCTGGCTGCATTACTGGGCACAGATCACGCTGCATTACTGGGCACAGATCACGCTGCATTGCTGGGCACAGATCACGCTGCATTGCTGGGCACAGATCACGCTGCATTGCTGGGCACAGATCACGCTGCATAGCTGGGCACAGGTCAGGCTGCATAACTGGGCACAGGTCAGGCTGCATAACTGAGCAATGGAGAGGCTGGCTGCATTACTGGGCGCAGGTCAGGCTGCATAACTGGACAATGGAGAGGCTGGCTGCATTACTGGGTACAGGACAGGCTGCATTACTGGGCGCAGGTCAGGCTGCATTACTGGGCGCAGGTCAGGCTGCATTACTGGACAATGGAGAGGCTGGCTGCCTTGCTGGGCACTGGAGAGGCTGGCTGCCTTGCTGAGCACTGGAGAGGCTGGCTGCCTTGCTGGGCACTGGAGAGACTGGCTGCGCTGCTGGGCACTGGTCAGGCTGGCTGCACTGCTGGGCACTGGTCAGGCTGGATGCACTGCTGGGCACTGGTCAGGCTGCGCTGCTGGGCACCGGTCAGGCTGCATTGTTGGGCACCGGTCAGGCTGCATTGTTGGGCACTGGTCAGGCTGCATTGTTGGGCACTGGTGAGGCTGCATTGCTGGGCACTGGTGAGGCTGAACTGATTCGGCCCCCCAACAATCTGAGGGACAGTGGACTGGCCCCCTATTTAAAAAGTTTGAGGACCCCTGTCATAGAAGTTAATATCTTGTTGCTAGGTAAATGCTGTTCAGTTCTGTTAATTTTTGTTAAAGCAGCTATACATGGATTGAAATTCGACTAGTTCTGTGGGGACTGGCCAAATTTTGATCCATGTATTGGCACCCTGGTTGTACAGAATTTGGCTTTCCGATTGACCATGTACAACCATCCTGTCAGATAAATGCCACTCGATCAGCTCTGCCAGCTGTAGCCGGTACTGATGCCGGCAGTGTTGATCAGTGTGTTCTGACAGCAGCAAAGTCTCCCCACTGTCAGAATACAATAGCTAAGTGGGAGTAATTTATTTTCTTTTTTTATTGTTCAAAACGCTGGTTGAACGAAAAAAATTAACCATCTACAGCAGCCCTCAAATTTTCCACTAGCCTGCTCACATTAGGAAGGTGGAAATAAGCTGAGGGCGAGTGTGGAGCCGCATCAAAGGAGGGGGGGCGGCTGCCGCCCAGGGTCATCTTAATACATGGGGGGGCCCGACACTCTCCCTGTCCTCTTGCATCTTGACCAAGTTGATCGGGTGAGCAGGCGGCTCTGTGACCCTCCCCTGTCATCCAATAAAGTTAGGCTGTCCCTCAGGGATCTTCAATGTCTCCCGAGGCAGCCGGAGTTGGTGGGCGGAGCCAGGGGTGTGGCTGCCTCCTCCACTCCTCCCAAAGACTTGTTCACGCAAGCTGAGGAGGAGAGACCACAGCAGCCCCATGGGGTGTACATATCCAGCAATGCTGTAAGTGACTGAGCACATTGTCACAGCATACAGCCCTAAGCTGCCACTATTTTACCCTATACTCTCCAAACCTGCCACTATACTGCCCTATACTACTCACACCTGCCACTATACTGCCCTCTACTACCAAAACCTGCCACTATACTGCCCTATACTACCCAAACCTGCCACTATACCACCCTGCCACTATACCACCCTATATTACCCAAATCTGCCACTATACTTCTCTATACTACTCAAACCTGCCACTATACTGCCCTATACTATCAAGACCTGTCACTATACCACACTCTACTACCCTAACCTGCCACTATACCGCCCTATACTACCCAAACCTGTCACTATACCACCCTATACTACCCAAACTTGCCACTATACCACCATGCCACTATACCACACTATACTAGCCAAACCTGCCACTGTACCACCCTATACTACCCAAACCTGCCACGGTACTACCCAAACCTGCCAAACAGTGCCTAAAGTAGCCAATCGTATTGTATCCTTATTTTATTTAGATCAATGAAACATGCTTTATGTTAATATGGTAAAGTTGTTGTCGTTAATATTTGTTTTTCTAACTTAATTCTGCATAAAACATTTAACAGCGTAATTTCATGAGATAATTTATGAGGGTGTGTTTAGGGCGGAATTAGGGGCAGGGCAGGGTAAAGGTTGGGTGGGGTAACTGGTGGCGAGTAACTCTTAAGGCCTGGCTAGTAGCTCAGGATTTGAAATTTTGAGCCCTGGTCTATGGGCTGATTTAGTCAGAATTTTGCAGATGATTACTATATCTCTCAGAGTAATATTGTCCTATCTATTGCTTGTATAAATACACTTGCTAATCATCTCTTCTTTTAGTCTATGCTTGGACTAATCATTTTCTTTGAAACCCCTCAAGATATGTTGGTAGGTGCTGGGTGAGCGATGTGTGTCCTCTTCATGTGTTCAAAGATATCATAAAACAATTCTGCAACTCCTCTGGGGCTAGAGTTACAAAGCCATTTCCTGTCAAAATTCACTCCAGTGATGGCTGCATCACATTTCCCAGGGTAGGTTTCCCGATCTTGACAACAGTGGACCATGTGACAGGAGAACAATGCAGGAGCAAAATTAGGAAACCGGGACAGAACATTGTCATCCTATAACAAGAGGCGCCTTAACAAGGACTTTCATGGAATGATGACAAGGTATTGCTTTATTGGAAACTGCAGGTTTAAATGAGAGAGATGCGAAGATGACATCATCACATCAAACCAACACAAAGTGGCACATAATTGTGAAGTGGAAGGATAAATGGTTTTCAAATTAAAAAAAATAAATAAATATGTGAAAAGTGTGGCATGCATTTGTATTCAGCCCCTCTTAGTCAATACTTTGTAAAACCACCTTTCACTTCAATTTCAGCTGCAAGTCTTTTTGGGTATGTCTCTATCAGCTTTGCACATCTACAGAGTGATATTTTTGCCCATTCTTCTTTGCAAAATAGCTCAAGCTCTGTCAGATTGGATGGAGAGCGTCTGTGAACAGCAATTTTCAAGTCTTGCCACAGATTTTCGATTGGATTTAGGACTGGGCCATTCTAACACATTATTATGCTTTGATCTAAACCATTCCATTGTGGCTCTGGCTGTATGTTTAGGGTAGTTGTCCTGCTGGAAGGTGAACCTCCACCTCAGTCTCAAGTCTTTTGCAGACTTTTACAGGTTTTCTTCTAAGATTGCCCTGTATTTGGCTCCATCCATCTGCTCATCAACTCTGACCAGCTTTCCTGTCCCTGTTGAAGAAAATCATCCTCAAAACATGATGCTGCCACCACCATGTTTCACGGTGGGGACAGTGTGTTCAGGGTGATGTGCAGTGTTAGTTTTCTGCCACACATAGTGTTTTGCTTTTAGGCCAGAAAGTTCAATTTTGATCTCATCTGACCAGACCACCTTATCCCACATGTTTGCTGTGTCCCCCACATGGCTTCTCACAAATTGCAAACAGGACTTTTTATGGCTTTCTTTCAACAATGGCTTTTTTCTTGCCACTCTTCCATAAAGGTCAGATTTGTGGAGTGCACGACTAATAGTTGTCTTGTGGACAGATTCTCCCACCTGAGCTGTGGATCTCTGCAGCTTCTCCAGAGTTACCATGGGCCTCTTGGCTGCATCTCTGATTAATGCTCTCCTTGCCCGGCCTGTCAGTTTAGGTGGACAGCCATATCTTAGTAGGTTTGCAGTTGTGCCATACTCTTTCCATTTTTGTATGATGGATTGAGTAGTGCTCCGTGAGATGTTCAAAGCTTGGGATATTTTTTTATAACCTAACCCTGCTTTAAACCTTTCCACAACTTTATAACTGACCTGTCTGGTGTGTTCCTTGGCCTTCATGATGCTGTTTGTTCACTAAGGTTCTCTAACAAACCTCGGAGGGCTTCACAGAACAGCTGTATTTATACTGAGATTAAATTATACACAGGTGGACTCTAATTACTAATTAGGTGACTTCTGAGGGCAATTGTTTCCACTAGATTTTAGTTAGGGGTATCAGAGTAAAGGGGGCTGAATACAAATACATGCCACATTTTTCAGATATGTATTTGTAAAAAAAATTGAAAACAATTTATCATTTTCTTTCCACTTCACAATTACTGCATGTGCCATTTTGTGTTGTTCTATCACATAAAATCCCAATAAAATACATTTTTATTTTTGGCTGTAACATGACAAAATGTCGAAAATTTCAAGGGGTAGGAATACTTTTTCAAGACACTGTATCTGTACATGCGCTATAATGGCGGTGCCAGTGAGGGGCAGAGCCACAAATACAGGGGCTGAAATTGCTTTTTAACAAAAGTCTATTGTACAGGGCCTAAGTAGTGTATTTGAACTCATTTTGGGGAGGGAAGTAAAGTTTTTCCTTTTACAACACTGGAACAGGTGCACTAGAATGGCCCCTCTCATGTCTACAGAACAAAAATAGGTAAAGACTACGGCTGAGCCAATAGTTCAGTCTGAACCAAACAATGCTGTTCAGGCGCTCAGACATCACCTCTACGTTCATCCATTAATCTGCCTGTTCGGTGGGAGCCTAACAATATATACAGAAGTAGCATTTTTACTGCTTCTATGTATGACCACATCTCTAAGTCAATGGTTCCTAATGCTGCGTACACACGAGCGGACTTTCCGGCATACTTGGTCCGGCGGACCAGAGTCCGCCAAACAATCCGATCGTGTGTAGGCTCCGGCGCGCTTTTTTTTCCCAAAAGTCCGCCGTACCTAGATTCAAATCTTAGTCCGCCGGACTCGCTGGACTCCGTTCCTGACGGAAAGTCCGTCCGTCTGTATGCTGGTCCGACGGACAGGGTATTGCATCTCGCGCTCGCTGCAATGGAAAAAACTAATTTTCCTATTGCGGCAAGCGTGGGGCATACCAGGCCCTTAGGTTTGGTATAGATTTGAAGGGGAACCCCCTACACCGAAAAAACAGCGTAGGGTCCCCCCTAAAATCCATACCAGACCCAGATCCGAGCACGCAGCCCGGCTGGTCAGGAAAGGGGGTGGGGACGAGCGAGCGCCCCCCTCCCGAACCGTACCAGGCTGCATGCCCTCAACATGGGGGGTGGGTGCTTTGGGGGAGGGGGGCCCCCCACCCCAAAGCACCTTGTCCCCATGTTGATAAAGACAAGGGCCTCTTCCCGACAACCCTGGCCGTTGGTTGTCGGGGTCTGCGGGCGGGGGCTTATCAGAATCCGGGAGCCCCCTATAATAAGAGGGCCCCCAGATCCCGGCCCCCCACCCTATGTGAATAGGTATGGGGTACATGGTACCCCTACCCATTTACTTAGGGAAAAAGTGTCAATAATAAAACAACTACACAGGTTTTAAAAATAATTTATTAGACAGCTCCGGGGGTCTTCCTCCGGCTTCGGGGGTCTTCTTCTGGCTTTGGGGGTCTTCTTCCGGCTTCGGGGGTCCCTCCGGTTCCTCTTCTCCAGGCGTCCGGTTGGTTCTTCTCTGCTCTCTCTGGCCTCTTCTCCCGGTGTTCCAGTTCTTCTGCCAGCTCCTCCGCTGTCTTCATGCAGCTCTTTTTCCAGCGGAGGCCCGGACTTCTGGCTTCTTGTCTTCTTGGCTTCTTCCCTCTTCTCTTCTCCAGATGTTGACACGATGGTCTCTCTGGCTGGACTGCTCTCTGAGTGCTCCGATGTGACTTATATAGGCGGAGACCCCGCCCCCTTATGACGTCACAGTCCCTGGGCATGCTGGGACTGTGACGTTTTAGGGGGCGTGGTCACCGGGTGATATTGACACCATGCAAAAATCAAGAAAAAAAAGGAGTGGGGTCCCTTCTAAAATCCAAATTTTTTCTTTACTGTAGTAGGTTGTATACATTACACAGATGTACCACTTCACATGTAGAATCATCCCCCAGGTATGTTATTTAATTAGGTTTTGCTTTTTCTAATGTTTAATTGTAATCATTACTAAAATTGCTGCTCCCTGCCAAATGGAATTCTTTTTTAACAGAAGAGATTTTATTGGAAAAACAAAGACAGTGCAAACATATCCAGGACAACAAACAAAAGCCTGGCATGACATTACAAATCATGAAAATAGCACAGAGGCAAAATCACCATTCAGGTCAAAAGTCATACACAAAGCAGAATAAAGCTATGGTATATAATGCAAAAGATATAAAGAACTAATGAGTAGGGACATTGAGCTGATAAGTACCACTATTCCTACACTACCCCATTGGTGGCTGGTGAGAAAACCAATAGATATGAGGGGGGGTCAGGACGGGAGGGACGGGTGGGGGGGGGACGTTAGCATGTAGGGAGGCAGAGTGTAGGGAGTAAGAAGGAAAGAGATAGGACTAGAGTTCGCCTCAGGGGAAGATGGGGGGACGGGGAAAAGGGAGGAGGGAAGTAGAGGGGGGACCAGGAAGCATATATCCAAAACATGGGCCTGAGAGACATATGTTATAAGGGATCAGCCACAGGCACCGATCCAATTCGACCAGACCTTATCAAACTTCCCTGGGCAATTTCTATTCTCATAGGTGATCCGGTAGAGCGGAAACACACTGATAATTGTCTTCTGCCACGATTCTTTTGAAGCAACTTCCTTCAATTTCCACCTTAGTAAGATTTCCCTCCTAGCATAAAATAGAGTGTGATACATAACTTGACATAATGATCACCTTCAATGCCATTCAAATAGCTCAGTAATAAAATCAAAGGTTCCAGAGGTATGTCTATGCCCCAGATATCGCCTAGGGTGTTTGCCACCTGCCAGTATAGACGAAGCTTGGGACAGGACCAGACTATATGAAAAAAGGTTCCCAGTTCAAGGGCGCATCTAGTGCACAGCAGACTAAGGTAAATGCTAGCTAGTCTTTGTGGGGTGTAGAATGCTCTATGCAAGAATTTCAGCTGGATGAACCTGCCTTTGGCCGCGATCATAAATGGAATAAATGTTGAGATACAGTCTTCCCATTCCTCATCTCCCAGAGAGGGAATATCCACTCTCCATCATATGCCACTGTCAAATATAGGTACAGAGAAGACAAAGGTTCCCTCATCACCCCAGAGGTCAGGAGGTCAGGAACTGGGCCCTAAGGGCATGTCGCAGCTGCCAATATCAAAATTGAAAGGATCTGGGAAGTCGATGAGTTCGTTGCAGCTCCTGAAATGAAACAATTTCACCTCTCGGCATCACATGCCTGAGGCTAATGAGTCCTCTTGTAGCCCATACCCCAGGGTCAGGGATTTTTTAGAGGTGAGGAAGCAGAGGGCTACCCCAGAGCGATGTATACAGACAAATACAAGATGGATTCAGGCATGCTGCTCTAAATCACTGACAGACCCGGATCGTGGTTTTCATGGGGCCCGTCACAGAGGGGTGAGCCTTGCAACCCCGGTACACCAGATTAGACAGCACCTCATTAGATCCCAGGAGAGCCGCCTCCAGAGTATCTGCGGGGTTCTGCCTGGGTTGGGAAAACCACCACCGCACAGTGACAAGTACCGCCGCCCAATAGTATAATAGAAAATTGGGAAGTGCCAAGCCGCCGACAGACAATGGAATGTAAAGTATATGTTTTGCCACCCTTGTGGGCCTGCCAGCCCAAATGAAGGATATCACGACACTTTCCAATCGTCAGAAGAAGGACTTAGGAATAGGGGTCAGTGTATGCCTAAAAAAATACAAAAGTTAAGGCAGGTATATAATTTTAAGGAGATTACCACGACCAACCGGAGTCAGAGGGAGTTTTCGCCCAGTCGTACATCTGAGTGAGTTGCGCTAACACTGGGTACACATTCCTGTCCAGGTAACCCACCCACTGCACCACCCACCCTCACTCCCAAGTAAGTAAATTTGTCCACCCAACAAGGCGTGTGTGTGTCTATGCGGGGCAACGACGGCTGAAGTGGGACCAGAGTATCCGCCAGATTGGCCAACGCCGAGTGTAGGGAAGTGGAAGAATCGGCCAGATAAAGTAAGGAGTCGTTGGCATACAGGGAGAGCTTTTCTTCTATTGTACCCACCCTTATGCCCCTAACCGTCGGGTCAGACCTAAGGAGAATGACAAGAGGCTCCAATGTGAAGGCAAACAATGCCAGGAAGAGCAGGCAGCCTTGGTGTGTCCCCCTCCCCAAGGTGAAAACCTATGACAGGTTCCCACTGGTGCGTATGCGTGCTCGAGGGTGGGCATACAGGACAACCCTTAGATAACACCACTCTACCGAGTCGAAGGCCTTCTTGGCATCAAGAGAGGCTACTATCCCAGGTTTGTCAGGATCAGCTATGGCAATGTGTGTATGGAATCGTTGAATATTTATATATGTGCTGCAGCCTGGCATAAAGCCCATCTGATCAGGGTGTATTAAGGCCGTAATGACTGTCCACGTCCACGTCGAGGAGGGAAATAGGGCGATAGGAGGAGCATAGAGTAGGGTCCTTCCCTGGTTTGGGAATGACCACTATCACTGCATCACTCATGGTGTCAGGAAGTATTTCCATTTCCAAGGACTTGGTCAGTAGTGATTGGAGCTTAGGGACCAGGTCGTCTGCTTACATCTTATAAAAATTAAACCGGGATGCCATCTGGGCCAGGTGTCTGGCCCGTCTGCATCATTTGTAGCGCTTTCTGAATCTCATCTAATGAGGGCATCCAGCTTACCTGCATAAGTTTAAGTAAGGACTGGGATATCTACGGCTTCTAAATAAGCCTTCAAGTTACTAAGCTCATAATTAACCCGGAAGCTGTAAAGTGTTTGGCAGTAGGAAGCAAAGCACTGGTTGATCTCCACTGGGTCAAAAAGGAGGGTACCATCTGGACCAATAATCGGTCCAATGGACATTCCTCCTTATTGCTCCCTGGAGAGCCAGGCCAGCAGGCGCCCAGTTTTTTCCCCCTGCTCAAATATATGTTGGGTCTAATGGAGTAGTTTCTTCTGCGTAAAGGCCGTCCTTACAAGGAGGATCTCCGCCAAATGTAATTTTAATTTTTTTTTTGCTTTGGTGCATGTCCTCCAGGGCAGTGCCGAGGCTTCATGCCATTTGTTTGACAATCCCTTACCTATTAGCCTAGAAAATAGTCATAACTGATGTTTAACATACAGCTCCCGTTGACTTCAATTGAGTCTGGATTCAGCAGCTTAACTTTACAGTAAAACCTTGGTTTTAGAGTACCTTGATTTGAGAGCATTTTGCAAGACAAGCTACATTTTTTAATAAATTTTGACATGATATACAAGTGATGTCTTGATATATAAGTAGTGTCATGTCACAACTATGTATAAAAGAGAACAGAGGTGCCTCTAAGTGTAGCAATATGGTTCCATTCAATGACGGTACAACATTTAGCAACATATTGCTACACTTAGAGGCGTGTCTCTTTTCTTTTATACTCTGTAGCTCCTGCTGGATTTTGCTTAGAATCCCCTTGTGGAGGTTTCAATTTGTGGATGGACATTTTATGGTTAGACAGTGTGCATTCAGGAATGTGCACCTGCTCCCACATGCCTGTCAAATTGTAAATGTGCGTATATATATATATATATACAGTATATATATATATATATATATGTGTGTGTGTGTAAAAATTCAGAATGCTTCTTCTAGCATCCAGAATTGAAGGTGGTGTGATTTACATGCCTATTGACACAAATAAGTGTAGCATACTAACCTGTAACACAGATTTTTTTTTTTACTGATCTGAACTTGATACTAGTTTACCTAATCAGCCCAATTAAATATTCTCTGCTTATCCACAATTAAAGTGATATTAAAGCTTCAGCTTTTGAAAAAACAAACATGTTGCACTTACCTGCTCTGTGCAATCCTCTTCTCTCTCCCCCTTTGACCAGTGCCCCAATAGCAAGCAGCTTGCTATGCGGGCACTAGTGCATGCTCACTCCCAAGCTTTGCTCTATGCATCCATAAAACACTTAGAGCCGTGGCTCGGGCCCGTCCTTGCTCTCCCCTTATTGGCTCACTGGCTGCGATTGACACTGGCTCCTGCTGCTGTGTCAGCCAATGAGGAGAGAGAGATCCAGGATAGCCAAGGCTCTTGTGCACATCGCTGGATCAGGTGGGGCCTCAGGTGAGTATTGGGGGGAGCTATAGGGGGAGCAACACACAGAAGGTTTTTTACCTTCATGCATAGAATGCATGAAGGTAAAAAATCTTCAGCCTTTACAACCTCTTTAACTCCTCAGGCTGATCTGTTCATAAACTGAATGTGACTGAAAGTAAAGGAAAATCCAAAATTCTGGGTTTTCACTGGAACAGGCAAAAAAGGGGAAATCTCCAATAGGGAAGCCTGCTCTGGTTGTCTAAATGAGTGGTGCACAAAACTGCTGGTGTCATATAAATGCTGTATAATAAAAATAATCATCAGATAGGAAGTGGGGAAAAATCCCCCCAAAGGGGCACAGACAGCCAGAAAAAAAAAATGATAGGGGTTTTATTCATTTGTCCCCCATCCAAAAAAAGTGTTTAGCTTTAGACAGGGGCGGCCCATCCATTAAGGGCGCATGGGCGCT
Organism: Aquarana catesbeiana; assembly: GCF_042186555.1. Classification (NCBI taxonomy): domain Eukaryota; kingdom Metazoa; phylum Chordata; class Amphibia; order Anura; family Ranidae; genus Aquarana; species Aquarana catesbeiana. The sequence continues at coordinate 251,741,964 of NC_133329.1, forward strand.
GCCCCCTCTATCAACGCCACCCCCTATATGGTTAATGGATAGATTCATGCATAGCATGCATGAATCTATCCACGGCCGCCACGGCCACCCCCTTTTTTTTTGAAGGACCTGATTAGAGCCATAGGCTTTAATAGGCTTCAAAATAGGGTGGACTCGGAGCGCAGAACACTGCGCTCAGAGCCCACCCAGGTGAATCACCTCTCCGCCAATCAGGAAGCGCCTGATTCCCGTTTCCCAATTGGCTGAAATGTCAGGCTATCCTTTTGGATGCCTAGGAGGAGGAGGAGAGGGATGCAAGGCAGAAGGCACCATGATCCATACCACAGGAGGAGGAAGAAAGCCGCCGGACACGCTGCCCCTCCCGCTTCCTAGATTAGGTAAGTGTGGGGCTTTGATGTCCCGGCTGCCTACCCGGGGGAGGGCTGCTGCCGCTGACTGTCCGGGGGGGAGTGGGTGGCTGTTTGCGCCCCCCCCCCCAAAAAAAAACACTAGCTGCCACTGGATTTAGATATAATTTGCCCCCTTAATGACTAGGCCATTTTTTGCGATACGGCACTGCGTCGATTTAACTGACAATTGCGCAGTCGTGCGATGCTGTACCCAAACAAAATTGATGTCCTTTTTTACCCACAAATAGAGCTTTCTTTTGGTGTTATTTGATTGCCTCTGCGGTTTTTATTTTTTGCGCTATAAAAAAAGGCCAACAATTTGGAAAAAAAAAAATTTTTTTACTTTTTGCTATAATACATATCCAAAAAAAATATCTAAAAAAACTAATTCATTCATCAGTTTAGGCCGGTATATTTTCTTCTACATATTTTTGGTAAAAAAAAAATCGCAATAGGCGTATATTGATTAGTTTGCACAAAAGTTATCGTGACTACAAACTATGGGATAGATTTACAGACTTTTTTTATTTTATTGTTTTTACTGGTAATAGCGGCAATCTTTTTAGCAGGACTGCGACATTGCAGCGGACAAATCTGACCCCAAATGACACTTTTTGGAGACCAGTGGCATTATTATATTGATCAGTGCTATAAAAATGCACTGATCTATGTAAAAATGACACTGGCAGGGAAGGGGTTAACACTAGGGGCGATCAAGGGGTTAAGTGTCTTCCCTCAGTGTGTTCTAACTGTAGGGGGGATGGGCTGCCAGGGACATGACAGAGATCACTGTTCCCAATCACTGGGAACAGAAGATCTCTGTCATGTCATTAGGCAGAATGGGGAAATGCCTTGTTTACATAGGCAGTTTCCCATTCTGCCTGTGTACAAGATGATCGTAGGCCGCCGGCGGACATCGAGTCTGCGGGACCTCCTTGTACGAACTGACGTACAGGTACGTCAGTTCGTGCAGGACAGCCGACCTGCCACAGTATATCTGTTTGAGCAGGTCGGCAAGTGGTTAATACTACCTCCCAGTGACCCCTTAAGTGGGCTTTGTTGCCCCAGAGGCTACACAGCTTCTGTATCATGGGACCGGTATGATTGGCTCTCACAGTGGTCTTATGATTTGGAGCCTGTCCTGCTGGCTCCCGTTTAGCAGTCTTAATTGACAGCTGTCAGTGACAGTTCATTTTCAGTGTGCTGAGAGCACACAGTGAGCGCACTCTCAGCACGCAACTTCATGGCGCTGTGGGTGCATATGTGCGGCGTCTGGACATTAAAGCCTACCTTTCTTGCCATCGCATACAGCCGTGGCTAAAAGTTTTGAGAATGATACATATATTAATTTTCACAAAGTCTGCTGCCTCATTGTTTTTAGATCTTTTTGTCAGATGTTACTATGGTATACGGAAGTATAATTACAAGCATTTCGTAAGTGTCAAAGGCTTTTATTGACAATTACATTAAGTTTATGCAAAGAGTCAATATTTGCAGTGCAGTGTTAATTTCGTCAACAAAAATATTTTTGGCGGCTAAATTAATACTATTTTAACAATTCACCAACTAAAAAGTGAGTGAGTCAATTTGCGTCCTTTCTCTGCGTTGAGGGAGCAGTTTCGCCTCCCCCACTCAATGCTCTTCTGCTATATGCAACTCCGTGGGTCCTTTCTCTGACTCGGTGTTTCATTATATGGAGGAGGTATCTTTGCTCAGAGGCTTTATATCTAGATGCTACTCCATGATCCATCAAATTCATTAAGAGAGCATCCCTCAGGGGACGGCGAGTAGATGGGAAAAAGACGTGGGCACCTTCGAGGACGAACAGTGGGAGGAGGCGTTACAGGCCGTACAGCTTTGCTCACTCAACGTGGCCCAACGACTATCCCAATTGTTCATTGTCCTTAGAGTCCACTATACACCGGCCAGGCTATTTAGAATGGGGGTGAGAGCAGATTCGAACTGTCCTAGATGTGCGAGAGACCATGGTGACCTCATACACCTGCTATGGCGTTGCCCCAAACTGCATAGGTTCTGGACAGGAGTTGTGTCCACGATAAATAGTGCCTTTCAGGTCACGGTGCCGATGCACCCGAAGCCCTGTCTGTTGGGGATTGTGGATGATATCCTCACAGGTGATGAACAGAAGCAGGCCATTGCTAGAGCCTTATTTCAGCCTCGTAAATTAATCCTTAGGCACTGGAAGGCAGCTGACCCTCCGCCATTGAAGGAATGGCTAATACAGATGGGGGACACACTCCGGCTGGAGAAATATATATACCAACATAGGGGCGCCCTCAAAAATTTGATAAACTATGGTCACCCTGGCTAGATACCCCTGGTATATCACCTATAGACCTGGTGTTGGACAGACTGCTGCTTTAAACTGTTTAGATGACTGGGAAGTTACAATAGGTGCGTAAGCAACAGATATGAAGCCTTAGTAGCAGGTGGTGGACCTCATGAGTGGTGTTGCAGGCGGGAGCGGCCTGGGGTTAATGGTGGCTTGATTCCATTCTGGTTGTTTCCTGAGAATTGTGTGCACGGCAAGTTGTACTGCATCATATATGTACGGTCTTTATGAAGGTTGGTGCCTTATCCATGCAATTAATGTACAGATCGTTGCTGGTTCTTCTTTGAAAAATTGTATTGTTTTTCCTTGTTTTTGTAACAATAAAAACTTTATTTGATATAAAAAAATAAAAAAGTGAGTAAGTCACCGATATAAGATGGTATCTGTATATAATATTTACTGAAATAACAATAAAAGGAAAAAAAAAAATAATAATGTGGACTATTTAAAACAGAAAATGAAAAGTAAGCCCATGTTCACACTATAACAGGCTGCGGATCGCACAGTAGCGCTGTGCGTCCCTGTTCCCCGTTTCAGGGACGAATCAGGGCCGATTCTATGCCTGAATTCGGCCCTGAAACGGAGCCAAAGACGCACAGCGTTTTTGTGCAGTGTGCTCCGCAGCCGCCCCGGAGATATGTGAACCGGCTCCATAGGGAGCCGGTCACATTCTTCTACTATGCGAATTAGATGTGGGGAAACGCACATCTAATTCGCATAGGTGTGAACCCAGGCTTATAGACAATGATTCAAGTCCAACTAGTCCTTGAATAGGTAAGAAACCACAATATGACTCTGATCAATAGGAAAAAAAGGCAGCAGGTGGTGACTGGACAGGATACATACAAGCCGGCAGCTCCTTGTTGAGGTTTGAGATTCCCTCGGAAACAGAGCTAAAAAGGAGAAAAACAGGACACTGGGCCAGTCTAAGTAAAAACAACACTGCTTTATTCCAATATTCACTTACATCTAAGAAGCTTGCAAACTGCATGTAGAGGTGCCGGACGGGGGAGAGGGTGGCCTGGAGGTCTACTGTGAGTGTCCGGACTTGCTGGTACAGACAGCTGAGGCTGACAGCATCAGCAAACTCCAAAAGACTCAGTCGAAAAGCCGAAGGTGAACAAACCTGATGAAGGAACCACCGCCCACACTAGCCAGGACCCACCGCATAGGAGGGCAGAAGCCCAGCGGCCTCACTGGCTCTCACATACCTTTCGGAGCAACAGCAAACACAGGACACTCAAGATGTAGAGGGGGTGGGTTGCAACACGTTTCTGAGGCCTTGCCCCCCTCTTTAGGCTAACCGGCCCCTCCTGGATGAATGGAATATATACTCTCACACAGGCGATGATGGGTCTAATCAGGGAGGGAATGGGCAGGGAAAGACTGTCTAGCAGAACGTTCAACAGAAGAACTCCGGAAAGCCAGGGATCGGATAGCGATCCGGACAGAGCATGTGTGTGTGTGTGTGTGTGTATTGGGGGGGGGGGGCGCAAAGGGAATAATTTAAGATTGATAAAAATGATATATGTAAAAAGAAACAAGAAATAGGTGGACTTTCATAGTCCCCCCAATCCACCCATGTCTTGTATGTAAAAAAAAAAAAAAAAAAAAAATATATATATATATATATATATATATATATATATATATATATATATACAAAAGACATAGCATGTGGACACTAACAGACATTAGTTATCATATGACTATATCGGTGTGAGTGTATATAAAAATACACCCATATGTATATATAAAAAAGTGCAAATACAATAGTAATAATAAGTACGATAAATAAAAGCTGTTTTAGTAAAATGTAGCAAATAATTGCATAATTAACATACATGTAACACATTACTCTGAAGGTAAATACCCAAAAAGGAAAGTGATGGGAAAAAAAGGACTTCACAGATGGTATTGATCTCTATTTCCTCATTTTACCCTCTAGGTGCAAAAGAATTGAGGGTGAAAATCCAAAAAGTATCTCTGCGACACAATTTCTGAAATCGCTCAGCTAGAGAGTCACAGGGGGAATAGTTTCAATCACCCAAACTCGCAGCCCCTTAGTGGACTGACTGTGATGAGAAAGGAAATGCCTGGGGACACTGTGGTGCTCAGGCCCCTTCTCAATTAGCCTACTGTGGTCCCCACAGTGCGGCCCACATATAGGAGGCCACAGGGGCAGGACAGACACACCACAAACTCTGTGGAGCAACTGTAAAATTGTTTGAGGCGATAAATCTTCCCTGAATGATCTAGAAAGCTTTTTTGGCGATGCTGGACAAACAGGCACATTTTGCATTTGATTTTTTTGCATGGATGCATACCAACCAAATTGCAAAAGGTGACCAAAGAATTGGACGAAGTGGTAGCAGAGTGGGTAATTCTACTGGGGGCTGCAATATTCCTTACATTTCTAGATTTCCTATAAATAATCAGAAGTCTCTCTGACAGGACTGGGGTTAGTTTGGGATCCTGTAAAAGGATACCACAGTGACGCCTGATAATTTTTTCCATCTCTCTATGCGAATAGTGGTATTGTGTTATGAAATTAGCCTCACCATATGTGGATGGGCCAGCTCTGTAGGCTTAGAAAGAACTGCTCCTTGGATATTGATTACATCGCGCAAGGAAAGATCTTGACCAAAAAATTCCTTGACAACAGATATGATCCTGATTTGGTAAATATTGCATTCCAGGAATGCAGAGTCCCCAATAATAAAAACAGGAATCTACCTCCATCCTCCTCCTAGAGGCGTGTGAGAGCTGCCAGGCTTCTGCTTTCCTATGCGGCGGGTCCTGGATAGTGTGGGCGGTGGTTCCTTTATCAGGTATATCCACCTTCAGCTTTTTTGGTGGTGGTAGTCTTTTGGAGTTTGGTGATGCTGTCAGCCTCAGCTGTCTGTACCAGTGAGTCTGGACACCCACAGCAGCCCTCCAGTCCACCCTGTCCACCAGCCTGGATCACAACACACGATACCACAGGACCTCTACATGCAGTTTGCAAGCTTCTTAGATGTAAGTGGATATTGGAATAAAGCATTATTGGTTTTACTTACACTGACCCAGTGCCCTGTTTTTATCTTTTTAATACTTTTTTAGTCGACTTTATTACGACTAAAACTAAAACAATTCAGATGACTACAATATGACTAAAACTAAAATGACATTTTAGTCAAAAGACTGAATATGACTAAAACTAAAATGACATTTTAGTCAAAAGACTATGACTAAAACTAAATTGAATTTATATCAAAAAGGCTAAATCTTTGCCTGTAGTGCATGTTCAAACCTTAATACCATAAAAAATAAACATGTTATTAGATTTTTACTCCAGGAGTATATAATGTTTGGCAGTTGCATTAAAATTTAACTAATCCCATTCGATTTTAGTCGACTAAAATATGGCTAAAACTAAAATGGCATTTTAGTCAAAAGACTATAACTAAAACTAAATCGAAATTTGATGTCAAAAAATTTCATAAACTGTTGCAGTGTTGACCTTTCTTTTCCAATCAACCTCTGGGCCACATCCTGACTGATGGTAGCCCATTCTTGCATAATCAATGCTTGGAGTTTGTCAGAATTTGTGGGGGGGGGGGGGGGTTTGTTCACCCACCTCTTTTTTTTTTTTTTTAGAGGTCAAGGAATTGTACAAAACCACTTGCAAAAACAATAATCAGGTACAAAAAGGAGATGAAGGCACATGGTTAATACATAATAACCACCAAAGAATAACATATTCAACTTGAAACCCCCTTATATAATTCCGGATGAGCGACCTCTGATTTTGGCAAATTCCATGAACAATTTTATGGTTTTAAGATATCAGAGTGAGGAAACGGCCTCGGAGACCGGAGCTATAAAAAGAAAAGTACCGAAAAGGTTGAAGAAAGATGGGGAAACATAGACAGAAGGGAGAGAAAAAAAGGGGGGGTTGGGGAGTAAGGAAGGGAAGGGTTAGGCAAGCCCTTTTGACCAGATCACTCCCCAGGATGTTCCAGTGGTTGTGAAGCCAGTAGCGTCTGGTCTCCGTAGACACAATATGGAGTCCAGATCTTCCCATTTTTGTCCGCTTGCTCCTTCAAAGTCGATCACCCGCCTCTTGAGGATTGACCACAAGTTCTCAATGGGGTTAAGGTCTGTGGAGTTTCCTGTCCATGGACCCAAAATTTCGATGTTTATTCTCCAAGCCACTTAGTTATAACTTTTGCTTTATGGCAAGGTGCTCCATCATGCTGGAAAAAGCATTGTTCATCACCAAACTGTTCTTGGATGGTTGGGAGAAGTTGCGCTCGGAGGAAGTTTTTGTACCATACTTTATTCATGGCTGTGTTCTTAGGCAGAATTGTGAGTGAGCCCACTCCCTAGGCTGAGAAGCAACCCCGCACATGAATAGTCTCAGAATGCTTTACTGTTGGCATGACACAGGACTGATGGTAGCGCTCACCTTTTCTTCTCCGGACAAGGTTTTTTCCGGATGCCCCAAACAATTGGAAAGGAGATTCCTCAGAGAAAATGACTTTACCCCAGTCCTCTCACTCACACCTGCCTGCTGCCATTCCTGAGCAAGCTCTGCACTGGTGGTGTCCCGATCCAGCAGCTGAATCAACTGTAGGAGACGGTCCTAGTGCTTACTGGACTTTCTTGTGCAGCCTGAAGCATTCTTCACAAATGCAGTGGAAATTTATTTTATAAGAGTAAGTTAATTTTTATGGCAAAGAGGGACTTTGCAATTAATTGCAATTTATCTGATCACTCTTCATAACGTTGTGGAGTATATGCAAATTGTAATCATAAAAACTGAGGAAGCAGACTTTGTGAAAATGTATATTTGTGTCTTTCTCAAAACTTTTGACCACAGCTGTATGTTAAACAGTTAACAGGAGGTTATTTGTAGAAAGTAGAATGATACATTTGTGTGTGAATCATTTTTAGTCATACCTGAATAAATAACATGCATTATCAAGTACAGTACCTTCTTAGCCATAGCACTTTGAAACAGGAAGTATTAGCAATATGAAGTGTAACCACTGGGTGGCTCTATGTAACTTCTGATCTGACCACATCACAGCCCTGAAATTTTCAACCTTATCAGTGTTTACTGTGTGCAAGATGTGGCTTCTCAGGGAAATGAATTCAGTCAGCTCTATCAGTTCTGGCAAGAGAGCAAAGCAGATGCGTTTGGTTACACCTCTGAAGGTAATCCAGTGAACACATTTATTGTTTGTTAGCCATGCCAAGCAGGATCTGCAGAAGAAAAGCACAGGTGCAAGAACAGGAAGAACTGCTAGAAGAAGCTCAGCTCATTCTTCAACTTCAAGCTTTCTCTCCTTTCTACAATCAAAAAGATTGCTTGACCAGAACACCTTAAAGGAAGTCAAGTGACAAATGTGTGTGCGCCTGCTGACCCAGCTGTAGAAGAAGACAAACCGATGCAGACTGGGAGTTTCCTGCCACACAGCAGACCAGGTTTCATCCCCAGGTGAGAGATTCCAAATATGGAACATATGTACTTGCTGGGGGGGGGGGGGGGGGTGTTTCCTAAGACCCCACAATGCTGGGATTGTTAGAATTGTAACTTTTGGAAAATAAAACATACACAATCACAAGTTACTTTTCAAAACTCCTTTAGCTATAGTAACAGTTTGCTTTTATTTTTTTATGTGGTTTCTTTTTCAGTGACAGTGCAAGGAAGAAGGGGGATATATTATAGATTCATAGAAAGGTTTGGGGCAAAGTGTATAGGCCCGACATTACACAGTTTTCTTGTGTGGGTATCCCCCGAATTCAAATATTGTGGATTCAGGGACACATGGATGCCAAATTGGGTGGCCGCCGCATCCAATTTGACATGAATGGGACAGGATGCACAGAACACCTAGGCATCCCCTGCAGGGAAAACACAGCCCTCACATGGGTGTACGCTTAAAGGGTAACTCCACTTTCGTGGGGGGAAAAAAAAGAGCAAATAAAGAAAAAATAATATAGCACATATAATTGCGACACTAATCAATTGAATGTTATTAAAAATTACCTTTCTTTTTCAATCTGCATTCACTGTAATTTTCTGAGAATGCATTGCAATATGGCTACCTGGAGTTGTTCTGTACACAGAATGTACTGACCGCTCCCCAGAAACATCATTTCCTGCTTGTGTGATTAGCTCTCCAATTTTCCCAGAAGTCTGCCTAAAATACAAGTCAGATTTCTGGCACCACCTGTAACAAAAATGTCATTTTTGGAGAAATACTTTCAATAGGAGAACATCTAAAGGGATGCAGGCCCAGCAGATTTCCTCATTAGCGCCCTGCAGCTGCACACCTAACAGTTAATTATGAAACCACTCCCATTAGACCCACTCACTACAGAGGCACAGACAAACGCATGGATTTCTTCAGAATAACAAAAGGTAGGAATCGGCAACAACGTTTGTTATAATGCATCAAAATTGGAGTGACGCTTTAAGGCTGGGTTCACACTAATGTGAATTGGATGTGGATTTCTCCACATCCAATTCGCATAGCAGGAGATTGTGACCATCTCTCTATGGAGCCAGTTCACACATCTCCGGAGCCGCCCCGGTGCAAATTGCACAAGAGTCCTGTGCATCTTTTGGTTCGTTTCAGGTCCGAATTCTGCCCTAAATTCGGGCTGAAATCAGACCTGAACCGGTGAATGGAGACACACCGGACCCCTGCTGTGAGCTGCTTCGTGCCCTAGTGTGAACCCAGCCTAAGTATGCCCTTGTGAGCAAGGCATAATGACTAAATGAGAAAAGCTGATTATTGTGGGCAACATCTCAAGCGGGTCTGTGACAACAGGGGTCCGAGCTGCTCAAAGCTTCCAGAGGCGGGTGTTGGCCAATGTCAGGCCACATCTAACCCCAAACCGGAGGCTTGCATGTACTTTGAGTGGAGCTCCACCCGAAAGGGAAAGTTCTGCTTTAAGATATCCTTTCCCCCTCCTCTACCTAACTTGGCATGTCAATTTGGAGTGGGGGGGAGTGGGTAACTAGTTTTGACAGGTACCCACTCCCACTACTGCTCGGATTGCCTCCCCCCCTGCAGTCTTCTGGGACACGTCACAGGTCGAAGACTAGGGGACTATTCACAAAGCGCAGCGTAACTCGCACATGCACAGTGGGCAGCCGGCTGTGAAGCTGAAAGTTAGAATGTCGGCACCGGGAACCTATAGGCTAGTGCAAAACTAGCTCAGGTGAGGATGGTGCTGTATTGTTGGACAGGTAAGTGTCCATTTATTAAAAGTCGACAGCTACAGGATTTGTAGCTACCGACTACAGGCAAGAAAAACACTTTAAGCTGCACTCCAATGTACAGCACTCAAAAATGACTTTATTGCACTTTGTAAGGTCCCACTCTGCTAGACCCCCCCCCCCATCTGACATGCTTCTCTCTGTAAGAAAACCTAAAGCTTAAAGTCAAGATATTAGAAACCCCTCCCACCACTCCCTTTAATTAACTGCGCTCTTTCTCTCTCCCCGTACCCCCTGAACATTTCCCTTCATTTTATTTTTTTTTTTCTTTTGTACACAGGCTGTTCCCCTTTCCCTCGTTCCCGCCCCCCTTTCTGTCTTATGTTTAAACTTTGAAAAACTGACCTCAACAGGATAAAGATTTGGGCAGCTTGGCAATCTAGTACATACAGTATATGTTATGATATTGTCCTTTTTTTTTTTTTTTGCAGACTGAATGCTTTCTCTTGCCAATCCTCAGGAGTGTAATTTGTTTTTGGCCAATGTGTGGTTGGATTATTAGTTTGCTGTCACTAGATTTACACTGTAATCTGGTCGAAGTATAAAGTATATATAAATAAATGAAAAAAAAATCATGATGTGAAAAATAAATATTCAATTACCGATTTTACTTTTTATCTGAAACCACAGTCACGTAACAATCCCTCTCTCTTCTTTTGTTTAGTTTGGTCCTGGGGTCCTTCTTAAGGTGTCCACATCTCTGGCTGTATAATGTAGACACCTCCTATAGGTGGAGGAAACCCCTCCAGTTGCCAGGTCCTCTTTCATAGGCTTCGGAGGCATGAGAACTCATGGGGGCAGTGAGGAGACCAGTGCCTATGGAGATAACTAGCAGAGAAAAGTGTCTGGTCCTCAGGGCTGGATATTAGTTTGGCTTATAAAGGAAACTATGACTCTGATCCATTACACTGTAGGTTGGCAATGGAAAAGGTGTTTACCTGGAGTTTGGCTTTAATCATAGAAACATATCTGCAGAGAAATACATATTTGTAGTTCTACGAAGGTTCAATATAAAATGCAACCAGGGATAATGTTAAAGGTTATGGCTCTCCTTGGAGTAATATTAGCATTGGGTTTCCAAACTTCCCATTAAAGTTCAACTTGTTGCTGGCCACTTAACCAGCTGCTCATATGCCTATACACCTCGTACAGTTTGCACCTTCATTATTATTATTATTATACAGGATTTATAAGCTCCAACAGTTTGCGCAGCACTTTACAAAATGAGAGCAGACAGTTACAATATAATTCAATACAGGAGGAATCAGAGGTCCCTGATCGTTAAAGCTTACAATCTAGGAGGGAGGGTCAGGTGATACAAAAAGTAATAGCTGTGGGGGATGAGTTGATGGAGAAAAAAAAAGTACAGTTGTTAGGTAAGGGCAGAATATGCTACTCTGAAGAGAATGGTTTTCAGGGATTGTCTACAAGCAAACAGTGTAGGAGAGAAACAGATTAGGGTAGAGAGTTCCATAGGATGGGAGAGACTTGGGAAAACTCCAGGTGGCGAGCATGGGAGGAGGTGACGAGGGAGCTAGAGGGCAGGAGGTCTTGGGAAGAACGAAGAGAACAATTAGGTTGGTATTTTGAGCCTAGGTTAGTGACGTAGCTGGGGGCCGAGTTGTGGATGTTACTGTTGTACTTCATTACTGTTAAAGTGTTTGCACTGATGTTTTTTCAGGCCAGACTTCCTTTTATTGGGCAACAAATGACAACTGTGACTGAACAATGGAAAGAAGTTGGCACCACTGTCCCTAAACAACTTTATACTGCCAAGAATCTCAACAGACAACTACTTTCCTATTTGTTGGCCTAATTTTTACAGTATTGAATGGCCACCTTTCTTTCTAGGAAAGGTCTGAAAAGTTAGCATTTAGCAAATAAACCTGGATAAAATTAGAGCGTATATAATTTGGAAAACTATATAAAATGATATGCAAGCAATTCATATTGTGTAGGAATTGTCTTTAAGACGGAGGTTAGAGAGGCAGGGAGGCTGTTAGATGTTTTGTTATGGGATACCATCGTACATACAATAGTTATGGCCCTGAGACGTGCCAATGAAGAAGCACTTAGTGAGCACACATCCATAATTGTATTTATATTGATAGAGGGGGTAAAGCTGAAGTATAGGTATTTTTTTCTTGCACAGTTATATTGGTCTAGCTTATACCAAGGTAAGTATGCATATCTAATACCTGAGCGATCAATGGGGAAGATTCAATTCACTGTAGTGGTCGCCATGTTTACAGTAATAGCAGCCTTCCATGTCCCATGCCTACTGGCTGACCTTCTTTTCCATAAATACTCATAGTTGCCAACAGTCACGATTTTCCCGGGACAGTCCCGATTTTGGGACCCTCGTCCCGATTGGAGGCTGTCCCGAATCGGGATTTTCCATAAGGAAAATCGGGAATGTTGTTTTTTTTGTTTTTTTGGAGCAGCGGGCTCCAGCAAAATGGCGGCCGGCGCCACACTCTAGTGCTGAGTGGAGAGGGGAAGGGGGCTCGATCCGTGCAGCCAATGAAGCGGCTTCTTTAGCTGCACGGCCCCTCCCCTCTCCACTGAAGCGAGCAGAAGACACGGCGCCGTCGCCGGCCCCGTACTGCGCAAGCGCTGCGCCTGCGCAGTACAGGGGGTCCTCCATTGCCGAGGGGAACTTTCTTGGCAGAACACCAGCCACTCCTGCACTGAGCGGGGGCCGGGCTGCATTGAGGGGGGGCTGCACTGAGGGGGGGCTGCACTAACTGAGGGGGGGCTGCACTGAGGGGGGCTGCACTGAGGGGGGGGCTTCACTGAGGGGGGCTGCACTAACTGAGGGGGGGCTGTACTGAGGGGGGGTCTGCACTAATAGAGGGGGGTGCACTGAGGGGGGTCTGCACTAATAGAGGGGGGCTGCACTAATAGAGGGGGGCTGCACTGAGGGGGGCTGCACTAATAGAGGGGGGCTGCACTGAGGGGGGGTCTGCACTAATAGAGGGGGGTTTGCACTGAGGCGGGGCTGCACTAATAGAGGGGGGCTGCACTGAGGGGGGCTGCACTAATAGAGGGGGGGCTGCACTGAGGGGGGGTCTGCACTAATAGAGGGGGGGGCTGCAATAATAGAGGGGGGACTGCACTGAGGGGGGGTCTGCACTAATAGAGGGGGGGTCTGCACTGATGGAGGGGGTCTGTACTGATGGAGGGGATCTGCACTGATGGAGGGGATCTGCACTGATGGAGGGGGTCTGCACTGAGGGGGTCTATACAGACTCTGGCGGGGGCACCTGATGCAAGGACAGACTCTGGCGGGGGCACCTGATGCAAGGACAGACTCTGGCGGGGGCACCTGATGCAAGGACAGACTCTGCCGGGGGCACCTGATGCAAGGACAGACTCTGCTGGTGGCAGGCGACGTGGCTAGTGACACGCTCAGGGATCCCACTGATTCGGCATTATGGTGAGTTGAATGATTTAATTTTATATTACAATGTAATAATAGAAATAATGCGCTTCAATCATCCTGACACCATAACAACCATGGTGCCAGGATGATTGAAGCGTTAACACCAGGCATTTGGAGTATCTTTATCTGCTGATTGTTAAACTTTCTAGAAAACACATATTTCTATTGTGTAGGATCTGGGGCTGCTGTCCCGTCATTTCCCTCTCCCCCTTTCCTTCTCCCCCTTTCCCTCTCCCCCTTTCCCTCTCCATCCCTCATTCATCTCAGACTCTAACCACACCCTCTTGAGCCATGCCCATTTTTCGCCGCGAAGCGCGCCACACTTATGCTTTTTTTTTTTGCTAAGCCACGCCTACAAACGAATGCCCCACCCCCTAATTTTTGTACGGCTCCGCCTACAGCCAAAAAAGTGTCCCACGTATTTTTTTTTTCAATGTTGGCAACTATGAATACTGGGGTGTGGAAATTTTTTAAAAAACTACTTGTTTAATGACTAAATCAGGGTCCCAATCTACTTGTCCTGATGAAAAAAAAAATATGAAAGGTTGATGTTTTTTATTAGGCAGAGGTGCTTTTAAGAAATTCTGGGGCTTTTAAAAACGAAAGGGAATTTATGGTAACTTCAACTTTTATCTCCTGCCTGTCTCCAACACTGTACGCGAGGACTAGCAGGGAGGGGAGAGACCTTGCAGTGTGACAAGCACTGATTGGGTGCTCGTCAGGAAAGGGGAGTGTCGGGCTCTCTTAATGCTCTGAGGCGCCGGCCCCAATGAGAAAAAAAAAACTTTATTCCTTTAGGTTACCCTCGCACACTGAAGCACTTGGGGGCTCAGTACAAGCGCACGCTGAGCAGCCAAATCAAGCTCTGGTGTCTGTTCCATTCCCTGTTCACACCTGGGCATTTTGGGATCACAGCAGAATCGCTGTGATTCTACCCGCAATCTCAAACCGCACTACAATTACAAAACACAGGCTCGGGTGTCATTACTTTCAGCGGCACCTAAAATGCATTTGGGGCAAATTGCATCTCATGAAACTTGTCACCCAAAAAGGGGCAGGAGCTTCTTTTGGGTCACAAGCTTCAATTCGCCATGCGATAAAGCGCACAACGATCTTGGCAAAACCGCCCCGCAATTTAGGTGCCATAATGAACATAATGGCACCTGAACCAGCCTTTTTGCAACCGCGAGCAGAATTGCAGCGATTATGCTGCGATCCCAAAATGCCCAGGTGTGAATGGAGCCTAAGCCCTGGTTCACTCATGCGATTCAGGATGCGTTTTCAAATTTACAGATTCGCATGACAGGCTAGATATTATGTGTTTCTATCGAGCTGGTTCATATCGATATGAGAGAGAGAGATGGCAAAGAGAGATGGCAAACCTGTACGAAAATCGCACAGAAACCGGAATGGTAGTCACAAAGAAATGCATGCCTAAATCGCATTACGATTTCAGCATGCATATGTGAGAACCCAGGCTACAGTGCCTTGAAAAATTATTCATACCCCTTGAAATTTTCCACATTTTGTCATGTTACAACCAAAAATGTAAATGTATTTTATTGGGATTTTATGTGATAGACCAACACAAAGTGGCACATAATTGTGAAGTGGAAGGAAATGATAAATGATTTTCAATTTTTTTTTACAAATAAATATGTGAAAAGTGTAGCGTGCATTTGTATTTAGCACCCCTGAGAACCATCTTTCACTGCAATTATAT
The DNA here is from genome assembly GCF_042186555.1 of Aquarana catesbeiana. Lineage (NCBI taxonomy): Eukaryota > Metazoa > Chordata > Amphibia > Anura > Ranidae > Aquarana > Aquarana catesbeiana. The sequence continues at coordinate 251,757,150 of NC_133329.1, forward strand.
CTGCAAGTCTTTTTTTTCTTATGTCTCTACCAGTTTTGTACATCTAGAGAGAGTGAAATTTTTGCCCATTCTTCTTTGCAAAATAGCTCAAGCTCTGTCAGATTGGATGGAGAGTGTCTGTGAGCAACAATTTTCAAGTCTTGCCACAGATTCTCAGTTGGATTTAGGTCTGGACTTTGACTGGGCCATTCTAACACATGAATATGCTTTGATCTAAACCATTCCATTGTAGCTCTGGCTGTATGATTAGGGTCGTTGTCCTGCTGGGAGGTGAACCTCTGCCCCAGTCTCAAGTCTTTTGCAGACTCTAATGCCCCGTACACACGGTCGGACTTTGTTCGGACATACCGACAATGAAATCCTAGGATTTTTTCCGACGGATGTTGGCTCAAACTTGTCTTGCATACACACGGTCGCACAAAGTTGTTGGAAAATCCGATCGTTCTGAACGCGGTGCGTAAAACACGTACGTCGGGACTATAAACGGGGCAGTAGCCAATAGCTTTCATCTCTTTATTTATTCTGAGCATGCGTGGCACTTTGTCCGTCGGATTTGTGTACACACGGATTTTGTTGTCGAAAAATTTTATATCCTGCTCTCAAACTTTGTGTGTCGGAAAATCCGATGGAAAATGTGTGATGGAGCCTACACACGGTCAGAATTTCCGACAACAAGGTCCTATCACACATTTTCGGAAAATCCGACCGTGTGTACAGGGCATAACAGGTTTTCTTCTAAGATTGCTCTGTATTTGGCTCCATCCATCTTCCCATCAACTCTGACCAGCTTCCCTGTCCCTGCTGAAGAAAAGCATCCCCACAACATGCTGCCACCACCATGTTTCACGGTGGTGATGGTGTGTTCAAGGTGATGTACAGTTAGTTTTCCACCACACAGGCCAAAAAGTTCAATTTGGTCTCATCTGACCAGAGCACCTTGTTTCACATGTTTGCTGTATCCACCACATGGCTTCTGGTAATCTGCAAGTGGGACTTCTTATGGTTTTCTTTCAACAATGGCTTTCTTCTTGTCACCCTTCCATAAAGGTCAGAATGGTGGAGTGCACAACTAATAGTTGTCCTGTGGACAGATTCTCCCGCCCTAACAGTGGATCTCTGCAGCTCCTCCAGAGTCACCATAGGCCTCTTAGCTGCTTCTCTGATTAATGCTCTCTTTGGCTGGTCTGTCAGTTTAGGTCAGGGATCCTCAAACTATGGCCCGCAGGCCGAATACGGCCTGCCAAGGTCTTTTACCCGGCCCTCCCGGCCTTTCGGGCACTGGGGCCCCCACAATGGTCCGCCCGGAGAGATGCTTTCCCTGCGGACCCCGCTTCATAGGGGGAAACGGTACCAATTTCGGGCACTGTCCAGAGTGGGGGCGGAGACACAGAGCCCGCTCCAGCGCAGGAAAGCTTCACAAGGATTCTCCTCGCGGCTGCCTGTTCATAGCGGTAAGTCCCGCGGCGCTCCTCTCACTAATCCCTGTGCACTGGACAGGCTGGCTGCATTACTGGGCACAGATCACGCTGCATTACTGGGCACAGATCACGCTGCATTACTGGGCACAGATCACGCTGCATTGCTAGGCACAGATCACGCTGCATTGCTGGGCACAGATCACGCTGCATAACTGGGCACAGGTCAGGCTGCATAACTGGGCACAGGTCAGGCTGCATAACTGGGCTATGGAGAGGCTGGCTGCATTACTGGGCGCAGGTCAGGCTGCATAACTGGACAATGGAGAGGCTGGCTGCATTACTGGGTACAGGACAGGCTGCATTACTGGGCGCAGGTCAGGCTGCATTACTGGACAATGGAGAGGCTGGCTGCATTACTGGGTACAGGACAGGCTGCATTACTGGGCATAGATTAGGCTACATTGCTGGGCACAGATCAGGCTGCCTTGCTGGGCACAGATCAGGCTGCCTTGCTGGGCACTGGTGATGCTGCCTTGCTGGGCACTGGTAATGCTGCCTTGCTGGGCACTGGTCAGGCTGCCTTGCTGGGCACAGGTCAGGCTGCATTACTGGGCACAAGTCAGGCTGCCTTGCTGGGCACTGGAGAGGCTGGCTGCCTTGCTGGGCACTGGAGAGGCTGGCTGCCTTGCTGAGCACTGGAGAGGCTGGCTGCCTTGCTGGGCACTGGAGAGGCTGGCTGCCTTGCTGGGCACTGGAGAGGCTGGCTGCCTTGCTGAGCACTGGAGAGGCTGGCTGCCTTGCTGGGCACTGGAGAGGCTGGCTGTGCTGCTGGGCACTGGTCAGGCTGGCTGCGCTGCTGGGCACTGGTCAGGCTGGCTGCGCTGCTGGGCACTGGTCAGGCTGGCTGCGCTGCTGGGCACTGGTCAGGCTGCGCTGCTGGGCACTGGTCAGGCTGCATTGTTGGGCACTGGTCAGGCTGCATTGTTGGGCACTGGTGAGGCTGCATTGCTGGGCACTGGTGAGGCTGAATTGATTCGACCACCCAACAATCTGAGGGACAGTGGACTGGCCCCCTATTTAAAAAGTTTGAGGACCCCTGGCTTAGGTGAATGGCCATGTCTTGGTATGTTTGCAGTTGTGTCATACTCTTTCCATTTTCGGATGATGGAATGACCAGTGCTCCATGAGATGTTCAATGCTTGGGATAATTTTTATAACCTAACCCTGCTTTAAACTTCTCCACAACTTTATCCCTGACCTATCTAATGTGTTTCTTGGCCTTCATGATGCTGTTTGCTCATTAAGGTTCTCTTAACAAACCTTTGAGGGCTTCACAGAACAGCTATATTTATACTGAGATTAAATTACACACAGATAGACTCTATTTACTAATTAGGTGTCTTCTGAAGGCAATTGGTTCTACTAGATTTTAGTTAGGGGTATCAGAGTAAAGGGACTGAATACAAATGCACACTACACTTTTCAGATATTTATTTGTAAAAAATGTTGAAAACCATTTATCATTTTCCTTCCACTTCACAATTATGTGCCACTTTGTGTTGGTCTATCACATAAAATCCCAATAAAATACATTTAAGTTTTTGGTTGTAACATGACAAAATGTGGAACATTTCAAGGGGTATGAATGCTTTTTCAAGGCACTGTAAATTGGCTGCTTGCCCGCAGCAGGGCTAAATGTAAAAAAAACCCACCTGTCTGGCACCCGGGACTGCATGTCCTGTGCTTCGGGCGATATGATTTGTGCATCCCTGAAATATAATGCGTCCTCTGATCGTACAATCAAATTGTATAGTGTATGGTCATCTTAAGAGCAGGAGGTAGATGACTAGGATTTATCAAGCACAGAGGTTTTCATAACTTAATTTAAAAGAAAGCACACTTTTGCTTATTCACATTAAGGCTTCATTCACACTAGTGTGATTTCATATGCAACTTGAGATGCACAGACTCACATGACAATGGAAATCACATGTTTTCAATTGTGCCTGTTCACATCGATAAAACTCAGCACGGGACAATTTTGGAAAAGGTTCCTGTACTACTTTGGTGTGATTCTAGCCTGATTTTGGCCCCAAAGAACATGCAAACTGCATCCAAGTTACATTACATCAGTCAGTCACACTGAAAATCAGATCACAGCAGTGTAAACCTAGCCTAATAAGCAATGCACAAATTTCATAGAATTCCACTAAAACCTATTAGTCAGCAAGGCAAAGAGCTATTTACGAGTAGGAACCACTCAGAATGTAACCATAATTTGGTGATTTTAGTAACTGTAATCTGATTAGTTTCTTTTGTAGGCAGAACGGAAATATAGCATAATCCCACTATTTTAAAGAAACCTGCCAATCTTCCTATAAAACATACTTATTTGGTGAAAGATGTATATCCCTTTCATGACTATGTAAGCCTATTTCTGACATTTGGTGTTTACAAGTTAAAATCTGTATTTTTTGCTAACAAATTACTTAGAACCCCAAACATTATGTATATTTTTTTAGCAGAGAATCTAGAGAATAAAATGGAGATTGTTGCAATATTTTATGTCACACGGTATTTGTGCAGCGGTCTTTTAAACGCAACTTTTTGGAAAAAGATACTTTCATTAATTTAAAAAAAACGAAACAGTAAAGTTAGCCCAATTTTTTTGTATAAAGTGAAAGATGATGTTACGCCGAGTAAATAGATACCAAACATGTCACGCTTTAAAATTGCACACACTCGTGGAATGATGACAAACTATGGTACCTAAAAATCTCCATAGGTGACATGTAAAAAAAAAATAACGGTTACCAGGTTAGAGTTACAGAGGAGGTCTAGTGCTAGAATTATTTCTCTCGCTCTGATGATCGCAGCGATACCTCACATGTATGATTTGAACACCGTTTACATATGCGGGCGCGACTTCCGTATGCGTTTTCTTTGCTGCGCAAGCTCTTTGGGACAGGGGGCGCTTTAAAATTTTATTTTTTTTTAAATTTCATTTATTTATTTTTTTTAAAAATGTCATCACTTTCATTGCTGTCACAAGGAATGTAAACATCCCTTGTGACAGTAATAGGTGGTGACAGGTACTCTTTATGGAGGGATCGGGGTCTAAAAGACCCCAAATCCCTCCTTTGCACTTCAAAGTATTCGGATCGCCGGAAACAGCGATTCTGAATACTGTATATTTTTTAAAAACCGGCGCCATTGGCAGCCGAGTAAACAGGAAGTGACATCCTGACGTCATTTCCGTGTTTACAGAGAGAAAACTGGAACAAAGCCATTTCCGGCTTCGTGCCAGTCTGCCTCTAGCCGCTGGAAGTGGCGGATCGAGGATCGTGTCTCCCGGTGGGACAGGAGGCGCGGAAATCGGCTCTTGGTTGTTATCCCGGAAGAGCGGGAGGGGACATTCCCGGCTTTTAGCTGCATCAGTTGTTATCCCTGGATAGCCGATCGCTCGCTCTAAAAAACAGTACTGGGATGATGCCTGCAGCTGCGGGCATCATCCCAGTATATCCCCCTAAAGCCGAGGCCGCATATATGCGTGCGCTCGGCGGCAAGGGGATATAATAATCATAGAGCCTGAGATTTGAAATTTAGATTCTGTTTATTGCTTTGTCTGCATCTGAGGGCGTACATCCTGGATGCATTCCTAAATACACAAAATATAACTGCACATTAACATTTATAGGTTTAACATCAGTGATTGTTGATCCAGGGAACATCCAATTGCTTTCTGGGGATCAGGAAAGAATGTATTTTTCCCCTGCTGGAGCAAATTGTACTGTTCTTTGTTAGTTTTTTCTTTTTACCTTCTTCTGGATCAACTGTGGGTATAGGATTTTGTATATTGACATTTTTTTAACCTGTCTTTTTTCAACTTGACTTGTAATATAACTATGTATACAGTTGTGCTCATAAGTTTGCATACCCTGGCAGAATTTATGATTTTTTGGCCATTTTTCAGAGAATATTAATGATAACACAAAAACTTTTCTTTCACTCTTGGTTAGTGTTTGGCTGAAGCCATTTATTATCAATCAACTGTGTTTTTACTCTTTTTAAATCATAATCATAAAAGAAACAACCCAAATGACCCTGATCAAAAGTTTACATACCCCAGTTCTTAATACTGTGTATTGCCCCCTTTTACATCAATGACAGCTTAAAATCTTTTGTGGTATTTTGTGGATGAGGCTCTTTATCTTCTCAGATGGTAAAGCTGCCCATTCCTCTTGGCAAAAAGCCTCCAGTTCCTGTAAATTCTTGGGCTGTTTTGCATGAACTGCACGTTTGAGATCTCTCCAGAGTGGCTCAATGATATTGATGTCAGGAGACTAAAAAACGTCACTTTATTCTGCTGTAGCCAATGACAGGTCGACCTTGGCCTTGTGTTTTGGATCATTGTCATGTTGGAATGTCCAAATACATCACATGTGCAGCTTCCTGACTGATGAACGCAAATGTTCCTCCAGTATTTTTTGATAACACTGCATTCATCTTGCCATCAATTTTGACAAAATTTTCTGTGCCTTTGTAGCTCACACATCCCCAAAACATCAGCGATCAACCTCTGTGTTTCACAATAGGAATGGTGTACCTTTCATCATAGGCCTTGTTGACTCCTCTCCAAATGTAGTGTTTATGGTTGTGGCCAAAAAGCTCAATTTTGGTCTCATCACTCCAAATGACTTTGTGCCAGAAGGTTTGAGGCTTGTCTCTGTGCTGTTTGGCGTATTGTAAGTGGGATACTTAGTGGCCTTTGCGTAGTAATGGCTTTCTTCTGGCGACTCGACTATACAGCCACACCACATGTTGTCAGAGAATTTTCCTGGCAGTTGTGGCTGAAATTTTAGTTGGTCTACTTGACCGTGGTTTGGTTTGAACAGAACCCCTCATTTTACACTTCTTGATTAGAGTTTGAACACTACTGTTCTCAATTCCTTGGATATCTTTTTATATCCCTTTCCTGTTTTATACAGTTCAACTACCTTTTCCCGCAGATCCTTTGACAATTCTTTTGCTTTCCCCAAGACTCAGAATCCAGAAATGTCAGTGCAGCATTAGATGAGAGATGCAAGGGTCTGTCAGGAGTCCAGAAACTCATTGACCTTTTATACACACACACTAATTACAAGCAAACAGATCACAGGTGAGGATGGTTACCTTTTAATAGCCATTCAAACCCCTTTGTGTCAACTTGTGTGCATGTTATCAGGCCATTTCAGGCCATATCAGGCCATCAGGTTCATTTGGGTAGTTTCTTTTGTGATTATGATTTAAAAAGAGTAAACTCAGTTGATTGATAATAAATGGCTTCAGCCAAACACTAACCATGAGTGAAAGAAACGTTTTTGTGTTATCATTCATATTCTCTGAAAAATGGCCAAGAAATCATAAATTCTGCCAGGGTATATAAACTTATGAGCACAACTGTATATCAGATCTGCATTTACGAGTGTACAGTTACATCCTGTGGTTGATTTGTACAGGTGGTTGTAGGAAACACTTGTTGCTAGAGAAATAATACTGGTTATTACCCTGTGCCTGGGTACATAAACCTCAAAGTCAGTTCATTTCTAACAGCTTAGAAACACCTTATATTAAAGGGCTTGTAGCCTGCCAAGATGTGTTTTCAAAGAAAATAAGCTGTACCTCTGTGATGACATTTAAAAATGATTTTCTCCACAATGCTTACAGATACAGAGTTGAATGAGGGCTCATACTTTTACTGCTTGTTCAGAATACGTAAATACACTGGCACAATTCCATGCATGATCTGGGCAAGTTCATCTTAGAGTGTTAAACCAAAGAAATAAACTTAAACCCCAGTGCTCACTACTGCAACCAAATGGTGTCAAGAAGCACCAAAAACCTGTGGTGCGTGAACAGCGTACATTGTGTACAAAATGTACACTGAAAAATGTTCAAGCAAAGAGACTCACGGGCGACACAAGTAACAGTGATGATAACACATAAACAAGTGCTATCAAGGTATATAAATATATTGTGAATATGAAGGAGTCCCAAACAATATGCAGAGGTCTGAAACAGTCATTTCATTAATCCATGAACCCTCCAATAGACCAAGGAGCACTTCACAAGCACTGCATCAATCTGGCTCTCTAGCACAGTGATCTTCAAACTGCGGCCCGGGGGCCAAATGTGGCCCTTTGCTTGCCTTTTCCCGGCCTTTGGGCCACTTTTCCTTCCACTGATGCAAGACACCATTCCTCCCACTGACACAAACAATGGGGTGTAATTCCTGTTGCTGACATTAACAACAGGGCACTGTTACTCCGATTAACACCAAAACTGGGGCACTACTCCTCCCCCTAATGCTAAAGATGCACTGTTTACTCCCACTGACAGCAGGACACTTACTACTCCTGACTTGGTTAAATTGATGATAGGCAACTCCTATCCTCATATTGATTAGTGGTTCCAAATTAATAATAACTACTGCAGTAGGGAACAGACACAAAAGATACGCTCAGCATCTTTACAAATAACTGTAAAACAAGTAATCGGCGCAAAAGTTAACAGCAAAAACCCAGTTATGCAATTATGTACACAGATGAATTATAAATGAGAAAAAATTACCAATGGAATGAAAATAAGAGGTAAAGTCCGTGATGTAACACAACAAGTGGAAAAGACAAGGGTGATGTATATAGTCCACATTCACGGCAGCCTTCCGATGGGAGTGAAAGCCATTGTCCCAAGAACACTGTAAAACAAGGAAGAGGAGGCGCCTCTGGGTGCAGACCTTTAAAACAATTTATTAAAAAAACAGCAACAGCTGGATTTGCACTCACATTTGTGAAGAAAGTTTCAAACATAAAATAGTCCCAAGGCAATCCAGGGGGTCCGTGGAGCCATCTCTCTCGGCTGGTGGATGTGTACCTCTGGGTAGTCTGAAGCGCTGGATGTATACCGGCCGACAGCGAGGACAGACACCAAAACGAGGCTTGGATGGCAAACGATCCGGGCGAGGGACGATGACGTCACACATGCATCGTGTGACGTCATCGTCCCTCGCCCAGATCGTTTGCCATCCAAGCCTCGTTTTGGTGTCTGTCCTCGCTGTTGGCTGGTATACATCCTGCGCTTCAGACTACCCAGAGGTACACATCCACCAGCCGAGAGAGATGACTCCACGGACCCCCTGGATTGCCTTGGGACTATTTTATGTTTGAAACTTTCTTCACAAATGTGAGTGCAAATCCAGCTGTTGCTGTTTGTTTATTAAATTGTTTTAAAAGTCTGCACCCAGAGGCGCCTCCTCTTCCTTGTTTTACAAATAACTGTTCTGCTTTATTATGACACAATTGAAGGTTTTTATACACATGATTGCATAGGTATCACATTAATATTACAATTGTACGTTTATGGTAACAAGGGGCGTTACATAGTCAGACTAATTCTAATCAGCACTCGAAAGAATGTAGACATGTAATGAAAACATTATTAGTGCTGTGTGCACAGTGAGGGCAGTGTGCAATACATACAAAATAGAATACAATTATATACAGAACTTACAAATTTCCATTACAGTCTCCCCTCTTTTGATCAATATTTTGATCACTAACCACACCTGCTATCACCTTTAACCTGGAACCTCCACACACTTAGGTGAAGGTAGTCCTGGCCAAAGAGGCATAAACTCCATTGTGGAGAAAATAATAGCTGAGCAACTTTTTTCATTACAAAATGACTTTTCATTGTGAAAAACAAATGATTGATAAGACATACCGTATTTATCGGCGTATAACACGCATCGGCGTATAACACGCACCCCAATTTAGGAGGGAATTTTAAGGAAAAAAAAACTTTTAGGAGGGAAGTTGAAGGGAAAAAAACTTACATTTAAATGCCCATCATTGCAGCCTTCTCAGTGCAGCCTTGCCCCAGTGCAGCCATGTCAGTGCAGCCTTCCCCAGTGCAGCCTTGTCAGTGCAGCCATCTCAGTGCAGCCATCTCAGTGCAGCCTTCTCAGTGCAGCCTTCCCCAGTGCAGCCTTGCCCCAGTGCAGCCTGCCCCAGTGCAGCCTGCCCCAGTGCAGCCTTGCCCCAGTGCAGCCTTCCCCAGTGCAGCCTTGCCCCAGTGCAGCCTTCCCCAGTGCAGCCTTCCCCAGTGCAGCCTTGCCCCAGTGCAGCCTTCGATCCCCTGTCCCTGCTTGCTGGGCTTCAAAATCGCCGACCGCGATTTGAAAATGGCGCCGCCGGAGCCGAAATACACAGAGCCGGTCCTCGGCTCTTTCCGGCGGCTCTCGTTTACTTTCGGTTTCACTCGTAGCCCCGAGCGGAGCTATCCGAACCTACTCGGATAGCTCCGCTCGGGGCTACGAGTGAAACCGAAAGTAAACGAGAGCCGCCGGAAAGAGCCGAGGACCGGCTCTGTGTATTTCGGCGCCGGCGGCGCCATTTTCAAATCGCGGTCGGCGATTTTGATATTTTGACAGCTCGGGATCGCAGGGGATCGGCGTATAACACGCACCTGCGACTTTCCCCTGATTTTAAGGGGAAAAAAGTGCGTGTTATACGCCGATAAATACGGTATTTACAGAGTACTGGCTGTACACTCCTGTGTCCAGAATGGCCTTCTAGCCGAATTGTTGGCATGCTGACTTATCAGCACATGTTAACACAGACAATTATACATAAAATGGAAGACGTACAAAAGACAAATATGACTTCAACATGGCTAAATTACTTTTCATATATATATACCTTTAATATATAGATATCCTTTACAATTAAAGTAATTGAATCAAAAAGTACCCTAGACTGTGATTACAAGAGGGAAACAAATCAAACACAGAGATTTCATTAATTTAGTAATTTTTGCAGTGTCTGGTGTGGATCCAGGTGACTTTTCCTTCAAGTCTTGCAAAAACTGTACATGAAATAGATGCTGTATTGAGTCTCCAAAAATGTCCTTATATATAAATGTCTCTTAACAATCCACAAGTCACCTGGCTTTAGTCTTAGATCCTTCCAAACTTTTAGGATCTGGAATTGGGGAGAAAACACATAAGTAAGTTTGTCAAAAACCTTAAAAGATCAGCAACGTTCTCTGTGAGATCCGAATGGAGGACTTCAGCTGCTGAGACAAAATATAAGCAAGTGAGTTATGTCGTTGACCACGCCCCCTAAAACGTCACAGTCCCAGCATGCCCAGGGACTTTGACGGCATAAGGGGCCGGGGTCTCCGCCTATATAAGTCACATCGGAGCGCTCAGAGAGCATTCCAGCCAGAGAGACCGTCCTGTCAACATCGGAAGAAGAGAAGAAGCCCAGAAGTCTGGGCCTCCGCTGGCAAAAGAGCGGCATGAAGACAGCGGAGGAGCCGGCAGAAGAACTGAAACACCGGGAGAAGAGGCCAGAGAGACTGGAGAAGAACCAACTGGACGCCGGGAGAAGAGGAACCGGAGGGACCCCCGAAGTCGGAAGAAGACCCCCGAAGCCGGAAGAAGACCCCCCCGGAGCTGTCTAATAAATTACTTTAAAAACCTGTAGTGTGTTTTATTATTGACACTTTTTCCCTAGGTAAATGGGTAGGGGTACCATGTACCCCATACTCATTCACAAAGGGTGGGGGGCCGGGATCTGGGGGCCCTCTTATTATAGGGGGCTCCCGGATTCCGATAAGCCCCCGCCCGCAGACCCCGACAACCAACGGCCAGGGTTGTCGGTAAGAAGCCCTTGTCCTCATCAACATGGGGACAAAGTGTTTTGTGGTGGAGGGGCCCCGCAGGGCGCCCCCTCCCCCAAAGCACACCCCCCCATGTTGAGGGCATGCAGCCTGGCACGGTTCAGGGGGGGGTGCTCGTTCATCCCCACCCCCTTTCCTGACCGACCGGGCTGCGTGCTCGGATCAGGGTCTGGTATGGATTCTAGGGGCGACCCCACACCGTTTTTTCGGCGTAGGGGGTTCCCTTTAAAATCTATACCAGACTTAAAGGCCTGGTATGCCCCGCGACGGGGCACACAAGGTGTCAATCTCGCCGATAAAAGCGGCAAGATTGACTTCCTTTTCTAGTCCCGTTGTACCTGAGTCACGTTCAAAATGAACGGACTTGTCCGTGTGTGGGCAAGTCCGTTCATTCTGAAAGTCTGCCGTAACTCCGGCAAAAGTCCGTCGGAGAGACGGGCGGACCTAGCCTGCCGGAAAGTCCGGTCGTGTGTAGGCAAGTCCGTCCGTTCAGGTAGTCCTCTGGAAAGTCCGGCGGAAAGACTGTCGGACCAAGTCTGCTGGAAAGTCCGCTCGTGTGTACGAGGCATAACACACTCCCAAACCAAATCCCATAGGGAGAGAGTCCAACATCCCCCTTAGGGGCTTGATAAAATATAAGAAAACATTCAGGCAAAAGTTTTCTAGTTTCTTACTCTACTTTGTCCACTACATTGTAGACAATAGGGAGTGTAAAAATAAAACCTCAAAACTTCTAGTAGGCACTCCCTTATAAAAATGATTTCCTCTGTTACTCTCTGTACTTTCTGCACTCTGTACTTACAAACTACTTCTGATAACACTTTTTACTGTGGCCTTTGCAGTAACATTTGCCCCTTTACATCCAGAAAACATATCCATACAGACAAAATGCATACTCATAAGATCCTGAATTGGGCATCTGGATATATCTTTTTGTAATCTCTGGAAGGGATGTTCAGCTTCTGGTAACACCTTTGGTAACAGGTAAAACAAGAAGTGGTATGTTATAAAAACAAATGTGGAGAACCCTGGCTCTATCCCACGCTCATTTACTAAGGCAGCCATAACTTCTTGTGACTGATGACTCAGTCCATGTGTCAAGCTGGAGGGAAAAGAGTGGTTGGCAGACATAATGATCACCTTTTCTAAAGTCCTGTTTCATAAGAAGTTGCCCCCTGTGGACCACTTGTTCTTCTCGTTCTGGGGTCCTTAAAGTTGAAATATTAATCCCAGCTATACTGGGCCAGAACTAGGGTGGAATCTGTGAGTTGCACAGAGCCATTAAGTGTCTGGGGCTGTAATGCAGCATCCTTAGTCACCTGGTCTGCTTCCATGTATGAGTTTTAAAGTTAATATGGCTACCTCAGCCAGAACCTGGAAGGCTGAAAACAGCCAATCAAATTAACTTGGCATGCTTGATTGGTTTACCTGCCGAAGTAAAAACAAACTTCTGGCCCTTCAAATGGAACCAAAAGCTCTCGATATCTCGACTATCTATATAAATATACACTCTTTTTATAGATCACAGGCTTTGCTAAAACGGAGCTCTGCTTCTTGAGCTGGGGAAAAAAAGGATCCAATGACTTTGAATACAGAGTATCCTTCTGGGTGATAAACTGCATACTCAAATCTACAAAAAATTTAATATCTGGGTCTTCAGGGAGTGTGGTCACAGCAGCTGATTCCTACACCATCAATTTAACGCATGTGGTCTTTCCTTTCTTTTGAATAAATGTACACGTTTTTCATTGTTAGATTTGTACATAAACAAACTCATATTTTAAACCTTTTATTAGACAAACATTTAGTTAGCTGTATATTTGCTGCGCAGAATGTCGGACCATTAAAAATTAAATGTTTGACCAAAACAATATCTAACTTTGTTTAATAGCACCTTTGCATAAAAGCTACAGCTCCGATATATCGGGGTGAACCCTTCATTACTGGGTCCAGCTTGCATAAATATATTACAATGGCTTGTTTTCTATCACGCTGTTTGTGTAAGAACTCCAGTTTCAAAAGACAAACTTTTTCCTGGCAATATTATAATAAATGATAACAATACCCTGCGGTCATGGAGAGATGCCCATAAATCCAAAATATTCTTCTGCTTATACCACTGTACTTACAAGGAAAAGGGGCACATCATTTCACAATCCACACATTCTGCTTTGGATTTCAAAAATAAAAATAAATAAAACAAAAGGACCAACAATCTGTATGATGGACCAGAAAGCATCAAAAACTAAAAAACAACTGGCTGCAGGTGGCATCTATCCTAACAGGGTGTGTGGATTTGATGTGATGGGTCTGTTATATTTAAATTGTATTTATTATTACTCTTACATCATGGACCGCACATCAAGTTATTATCAAAAACCTTAACATTTCATTTTTGTAGAAAAACTTCTTATGTATCCCATCTATCTTGGCTTTGTTAAATATTATGGCAACTGTATTCCAAATAACAACCTCATCTTAATCTAAACTAATCCCATTCATTACAAATTTCCCCATTAACCTGGATTTAATTTCCAACCAAAGGTTGTCTAAACCAGTTTCAATATATCTATATTATTAATAAAATTGTTAAACTCATATTAGAAATGAATACTCATTATTACTTAATTTCCCTTTTTTTAATGCAGTTTCCACTATCAAAGAATATTCAATTTGTGTAATACACGGTTAAATGTAACCTTCATTTTACCATGTCTGGAAAACAGATTAAAAAAATAATTGTGATCACATTGTTTACCATTTGATTTGTTAACCCGGCACATTTTGTTATAAATGTTTTGTCTAAAAAACTGAAATTGGCATGGTGTCCTTCCAGCTTATCACTGATCTCTCATCCCAGCCACATTCTTTCATGAGAGCACAAAGGAGGGGGTCACATCTGCATACATGACACACACAAGCAATAGAATTAAAGGTCCCAGCATTCACACACATACACCAATATCTCTCTAAAATCGCTTACATTTTTCCCATTTGTACATAACACATGCATATCATTCTCTCACCTTCTTTTAACACTTTAATATTTCCCTGCTTAAATTCTGCATTCCTTATTTTGTTCAGATATCCTTTATATCTAGCTTCTATGATCAGACGGGCAGCCAGAGTGCTCATCCCATCTTCCCTCTCTGACAACATATAAAGTATTCTGTTTTGACTCTCATTTCTCTGTTTCTTGACTTTACTAGTTGGAGTGCCTGACCCCAAATTCATCCCACAACTTAACATGAAAATGTCCCTTTCTGTCTAGTGTTAATGTCACCCTTGATCCATCCTGCTCACATAGATAGCTGTTTATCTAGCTGTTTACTCTGCATGATTCTTAGTCCCTGTGGACCTTGGTGGTAACCCAGTTACCCATTGTGGATCCCTGTCCACTTTAACCATTAATCTAGGGGCTCAGTATAGGCGGAACCGCACCTTCGGTTCATATATAGCGCTCCTCTTGCGCTGGGCATTTTTGAGGGTCTTTTACCCTTCATTCCCTTACTTAATTTAATGCCCATAATGACTAGCCAGTCTTCTCTACGTGTGCCTATACCCTCTTGCCTCTAAACTACTTTATCTAGCAGATGTACTACATATACCTGTGAACAGCACTATTTTTCCGTTTCTTATCTATAACACTCCGATGGACAATAGACAGTGACAACATACAGTAACATATAACCACCAATCAATACATTCATGGGCGCCATTCATGGGCGGCACAGTGGTGTAGCGGGTAGCACTCTCGCCTAGCAGTAAGCAGGGTCGCTGGTTCGAATCCCAACCACGACACTACCTGCCTGGAGTTTGCATGTTCTCCCTGTGCCTGTGTGGGTTTCCTCCGGGTACTCCGGTTTCCTCCCACATTCCAAAGACATGCTGGTAGGTTAATTGGATCCTGTCTAAATTGTCCCTAGTATGTATGAATGTGAGTTAGGGACCTTAGATTGTAAGCTCCTTGAGGGTAGGGACTGATGTGAATGTACAATGTATATGTAAAGCGCTGCGTAAATTGACGGCGCTATAAAAGTACCTAAAATAAATAAAATAAAAAAATAAAATACAGTTCGATTAAGGGCAGTAAAATAGGTACCCTTTGTCCCAAAAATGCCTTACCGATCAAGGAAGTCTGATAACTCAAATGTAAGCAAAAGGCTTACCTCAGCTGGCTGATTATCAGAAATTCCCGGATCATCTCAAGCTCCTCGTTTCGGATACTCAGGGTCACCTGGAAACCCCTCCTGGCTGGCTCGCCACGCTGACTTGGTTAAATTGATGATAGGCAACTCCTATCCTCATATTGATTAGTGGTTCCAAATTAATAATAACTACTGCAGTAGGGAACAGACACAAAAGATACGCTCAGCATCTTTCCAAATAACTGTTCTGCTTTATTATGACGCAATTGAAGGTTTTTATACACATGATTATGTAGGTATCACATTAATATTACAATTGTACATTTATGGTAACAAGGGGCGTTACATAGGCAGACTAATTCTAATCAGAACTCGAAAGAATGTAAACATGTAATGAAAACATTATTAGTGCCGTGTGCACAGTGAGGGCAGTTTGCAATACATACAAAATAGAATACAATTATATACTTACAACTTACAAAGAACCCCGTGGTGTGGATTCCCAGGAGTCCGAGAAGTTGGACGACTGTGGGCAGCTAACTGGAGAGGAGGCTGTACCCTAAGGATTCGTTGTTCTATCCATCCAAAGAGGGACCCTTTGAAGACACTGATCTGAGGCATTATATCCAGTTTATGCTGTAACCTTACAGCAGTAAGGTGAGGGGTTAGTGCACATTTAAGTGCCACCACAGTGGATTGGCCAGGTATCGGCCGTTTTTATTTCATGGTTTATGGTGAAGGGAACATCACAGGTCTATCAGCTTTTGGACTGTTTTGTTTTTATTTTTATTCGTCACTGAAGTAGCAGCATTCATTCACAGTTTGGGACTGTTGTTCATCCACCACCTGAGCCCCGGAGTGGCTCATTGGATATTTGTTTGATTTGCATCCATATTAATGTTTCTCATCACCACCATATGCTAATTGTTTTAATCTTGTGTTGCACAGTATTTGCACTTTAGCACTTTTATTTGCATCATATGTCATTTTTTTATACATAGGTCATTTGGATTTATATTTTATATTTAACCTTGTTCCTTGCATGTTTGAGATTTACAGTGTAATTCCTTGCATTTGCATTTATTCTAGTTTCAGCACCCATTTTTGAATTCACAGCGCAGCACCATTATTATTCATACTACTCCCAATAGCCACAGTCCGGCCCTCCTAAAGTCTAAAGGAGAGTAAACTGGCCCTTTGTTTAGAAAGTTTACTCTAGCACATTATTTCTTCTTTATTTTTACCTGTTTATCCTGCCAGGAAACACTGTTGTCCCAGAATAACAATCATAGTGCACCTTAGGAAGGGAGTGTATTAGGACTGTATAACACCCCCCTCTCCATAACATAGGGAGAGGTGTTTTGTAGTTAACAGAAAGAGCTGGGAACAATAACTGATGACTGTCTACAGAGGAAGAGAGTACACGAAGTTGTCAGCTCATGCGATTTCTGTCTGAATGAACATTTTTTGTTGAACAGATAAAACAAAATGCTTTCAATGGCATATTTAACAGATCACAAAGGAGCAAATAAGATAAATGTATTGTTGGCATTTACAATTATTTTATTGACAATTTGAAATCTGGTTACCTGTGCTGCGACACCCAACTAAAATGTAACTCCTGAACAGATTTCTAAAGACTTACAGTGCTTTGAATAAGTATTCATACCCCTTGAAAATTTCCACATTTTGTCATGTTACAACCAAAAATGTAAAAGTATTTTGTAAGGATTCAGTGGTGGCTGGTGCTCAAAATTTTTGGGGGGCACAAACAAACTGAAAAATTAACCTGTTAGTAATGCAGGACTGTAAATAGCCATTTATCAGGTGATTATTTATCAATACTGCTAGATAAAACTGTTCCCATCATATGCAGCCTCACTGTGCCCATCAAATGCAGCCTCACTGTGCCCGTCACAGTAGCCCAATCACATCCACATTTCAAGGAAAAGAAAAAAAACACTTAACATAAGGTGTCCTCATCAGAGTCCTCTTTTACATCAGGTGTCCCAATCAGAGTCCCCCTTTACAGCAGGTGCCCCCTTTACATCAGATGTTCCAATCAGAGTCCCCCTATACATCAGGTGTCCCAATCAGAGCCCCTCTTTACAACAGGTGTCCCCATCAGCATCCCCCTATACATCAGATGTCCCCATCAGAGTCCCCCTATACATCAGGTGTCCCCATCACAGTCCCCCATACATCAGGTGTCCCCATCAGATTCCCCCTATACATTAGGTGTTCCCATCAGAGTCCCCCTTTACATCAGGTATCCCCATCAGAGTCCCCCTTTACATCGAGCATCACCATCAGAGTCCCCTTTTACATCAGGCATCCCCCTCAGAGCCCCCTTCACATCAGGCATTCCATCAGAGTTCCCCTCCACATCAGGTGTCACCCCTCCCCCCCCCCCGTACTCACAGCTCTCACAGCATCCACTTTCGGACCAGCCAGAAATCGGAATTGACACCGCGGGACCCGCCAACCACTAACTACAGCAGAAAACAATGCTATAGTGGGAGTGTTCAAGGCGCAGAGCTCTGCGCCCCGAGGACATTCTACAGGAAGCCAATAGAGCTTCTTGTTTGCAATCAAGAGATTGCAAACACACCATAGCACCAGTGTGTCTGGTGCCCCGCACACTCTTAAAGGACCATTATTATTATTATTTTATTTTTCAGTGATTGCAGCATGTCATGATTCCCATACACTTGTGTGTCCGACATCC
Organism: Aquarana catesbeiana; assembly: GCF_042186555.1. NCBI lineage: Eukaryota > Metazoa > Chordata > Amphibia > Anura > Ranidae > Aquarana > Aquarana catesbeiana. The sequence goes on from NC_133329.1 coordinate 251,775,167, forward strand.
CGCACACGCTTAAAGGGCTATTATTTTTATTTTTTTTAATGATGAGAATGTCAGGATGCACCCATCAGCAGACAGCCTCGTTACCCCAGAAGACTTCCAAGGCATAGAAGAATGCGCATTCCTGTTGCACACAGAAACCGGGCTTTGACACATAGATGTGCGCATGCGCGAACAGGAGCGCAAACAGCAGCCGCCGCGCATCCTCATGCGCGATCGGCACTTGCGCGCACCCGCGTGCGCCAGCGCACGCACTAGCGCGCACCCACGTTGGCGCCAAGCAATCTATTTAAGTCCAGCCAGTACCTGGTACGGTGCTGCTTTGTCTTCAGCTCCTGAGTATGCGGTATCCTGTGAACCTGTATCTTGCTTCCTGTTGTCTACTTGGCTCGTCTTTAAACCTCCCCTTGAACTCTGCCTGTACCAACCTCGGCTTGTCTAGTGACCAATCTACGGCTTCCTCCCTGGCACCTGCACTACTGATCTGGCTTGACCCGGCTTGCTCCTGACTTCAATCCTGCCTGCACCCAGTATACGATTTGACCTGCCGTGTATGACCCTGCTTGCCTGACTTCTCTACTTGCTGCTGTCATCTGCCACCTGCTGGTCTTCTGCTGAAGCTTTCCTGTGTCCTCTCCAGCACGATTGGAACCAGTCGTCCTGCTTCCAACAAAGGACTTTCTGGCACTCGTGCGACTCTGTACTTTGGTGCCTTCTGTTTGCTCTATCAGGGGCCCTAAGTCAGAGTGGTAAGGGAGGCCTTGCTCGTCCATTCAGGCTCTTCTACCAGGTACGTGATAGTACAAAGCAGCCATGACCGAGCCTGAACAAGCAACCTCCCCGGTGGAACAGCTGTGTCATCACCTGACTGCATTTACCCAAACAGTCAAGAGCCTGCAAGAAGGCTACAGTCAGCTCGAAGAACAGATCCATGAACTCTCTTCGACACTTGCTTTAATAATGCAGTCACCTGAACCCCGGGTTCCTATTCCAGAAAAGTTTTCAGGCGATCGTGGCAAGTTCAGGACTTTTCAGAATGCCTGTGCCCTTTACTTTTCGCTACAACCCCAGACCTTCTCTCAAGAAGCCACTAAAGTGGGGTTTTTGATCTCCCTCCTGCAGGGTGAGCCTCAGTCCTGGGCTCACCGTCTACTGGAACAAGGTAACCCCTGTCTGTCAAGCCTGACCTCTTTCTTTGCAACCATGGCTTGACTCTATGAGAACCCTCTGCGAACTGCCACAGCCGAGTCTGCTCTGCACGCGCTCCAGCAAGGCCACCGAGCCGCTGAGGACTATGTAACAGACTTTAGACACTGGAGCGCGGATGTTGAATGGAATAGTGCTGCTCTCCATTACCATTTTTGACTAGGGTTATCTGAACCCCCAAAGGATGAACTGGCTCGTGTTAGAGTACCTGAGTCCTTAGAAGCACTCATTCACCTGACAATTCAAATTGACAGATGCTTGAGAGAAGGCAGTGCCGAGAGGTCAGCTGGACGATTCCAGCCTTTAGGGTTGATACCACAAGAACCTGGTCAACCTAGCCCAACTCAACTCGGCAGGTCCCATCCATCCCTTTCTCCAAAGGAACGCCTGTACCGTCAACAGAATCACTTGTGTCTGTACTGTGGGAAGGATGGCCATTACGTGAGATCCTGTCCGGCCAAGATTCGAAGAGGCCTGACTTTCGTCTCTGCCAGCCAGTCATCTCTGCCTCCCAAATCTTCTCTACAGATTTCACTACAATTTCCAGAGAGAGTTATCCAAGGTCCTGCTATTGTGGATTCAGGGGCTTGCAGTTGCTTCATTGATTTGACTTTTGCTCTTCAACATAAGATTCCCCTGCAGCCCAAAGCTCATGGACTTTCTTTCTACCTGGCAGATGGGTCGCATATTAAATCCGGACCTGTTACCCAAGAGACTGTTCCGCTACCGGCTACCATTTCCAGCAACCACAGAGAACTGTTACGCTTGAATGTCATAGCTTCACCTCTGTTCCCTATCATTTTGAGTATGCCATGGCTCCAGGCGCATAATCCCTGCATCCGTTGGGATACCGGAAAGATAGAGTTTTCCTCTCTCTACTGCCAGCAATATTGCTTCTCCAAGACGTTCTGTCATCCATCTCCTCTGCTGTGTATGGACTCAGATGATGAAATTCGTTCTTCTATTCCTGCACCCTACCGAGACTTTGCCGATGTCTTCAGTAAGAAGGAAGCTGAGACTCTCCCTCCACATAGACCATACGACTGCTCCATCGAGCTCCTCCCTGGGGCCGAGATACCTTTCGGGCGAATATTTCCCTTGACTGAACCTGAACTTGCCTCCTTGAAAGACTATATTGATAACAGCCCGAGGAAGGGGTTTATCCGCCCCTCCACATCCCCAGCCGGAGCTGGAATTTTCTTTGTTGAGAAAAAAGACCGCTCCCTTCGCCCATGTGTGGATTACCGGGACCTAAATAAGATCACGATTAAAAATCGATACCCCTTGCCTCTAGTACCAGAACTGTTTCAGAGACTCCATTTTGCTGTCATCTTCACGAAACTAGACTTACGAGGGGCATATAACTTGGTACGTGTTTGTGAAGGTGCCGAATGGAAGACAGCTTTTCGTACCCGGTTTGGGCACTTTGAATATTTGGTGATGCCCTTTGGGCTTTGTAACGCCCCAGCAACATTCCAGCACTTTCAATAAAAAAAGGGGAGGATGGGATTATTACGGTGCCATCAATGAAATAGAACAATTTTGTTTGTAAAAATATCTTTTTTATTTCAATTGTATCAAAAAAGCTAAAAATGTACATTAGACATACATATGTAGAAAATTTCAAGAACACAAAAGCACAAGTACAAATCAAGGTAATGACCGTTACCAATGGTGTTGAAGGGTGATCGTTGGTCACTTGTTCCCAACTAGTTTCGCCAAAACATTGGCTTCATCAGGGGAATATATAGATAAACACAAAGAGTAAAAACACTGAAACAGAAGAAAAAGGAGTATATCATTAAATCCACATAATCTTGCATCGTTAAGGCGAACTGTCACATCGCAAAGCGGTCAAAAATACTGTTCCACCATGTCCCCGGCCTCCCAGTCCCCACACCCAGAACATACCATGCGGAAATTCCAGGACAAAAGGGGAACGCCACCAGAACACTTAGAATGGTAGTCACACTCAGCCCAGTATTTGACTACAGGGGAATCAAAAGGCGCCTGAAAAATGAAAATTAGCATATAAATATTCAGATATTCAATAATTGATAAAGGGAACTCAGCCTCAATTACATACCCTGATTATATGCAGGAAATAGCACTCAATGGTGCACAGAAGGAATTCACAGTACAATGATTAAGTACAAAAATCGCAGGATTAGAGTATAACCAAGAAAGCTGAAAAAAATATAAGATAACAAAATAATAGTATTAGTGGGATAACCTGGACTTCATATAAGTTAGATGAATCAATGGCGAATACTTGTAACAAATTTAGGGAGCGTATTAGATATTTAGTATATTGAAAATGCTTACCAAAAAGGTGCATATAGCTGGAAACAAAAGTGCGCCCTAAACATGAGGTTCCGCCAATGTATAGGCTAAGCATTGAAACCTCCCCAGCATATCCATCAGATAACACCAGATGAGTTAGATAATCTAAAAATCAATACAAGTGGAGATACTGTCAGCATGGAAACCAGCTAACATAACCGCATATAACAGCAAAGGTAAAGATAAAAAAGCTTAGGCGCCAACTAAGAAGGAAAGGGTTATAAAGTTATTACCTTTAACAAGTATCACCAGATCCCCACGGTTATCCCGCAGCAGATAGATATAAATTGCTGAAATGTGGCTGCCTTTTAAAACCCCCACCTGATCAGCATAAGGAAAATCAGCCAATCAGGAGCGGACGAGAAGCGGACGGGGCGCATGCGCAGTAGCCAAAGCCATCTGCCTACACTACCCAGAGGGCCGAGCGTCGATCGCGTCACATGGCCGGACCTGCCAGTGACGTGATCTATGTAGGTGTAATTAGGGCATTGGAGCTAACCAAGGGAAGGGGGAGGAGAGATAGAAACCTCACAACCATCCATGAAGAGAGGGGAGGAGGCGACGGGATTGGCGATGGAAGTTCTGCGATGGTCCCGGCCGAAGGGGCGGGCTGACAATAGAGTCAGCCCTTGGGCGTCCATGCAGCCAAAGGCAGTAGTGGGACAGATTCTCAAGCGAGATGGGGGCAGGACAACCGAGTGTACTAGATCCACATAGCAGACCCGAATGGGAGACTGGAACGACCAGGGACATAGGCAAGACAGTCTATACAGTGGATAGTAGTTGACACCACAATGACCGAACAATAATAGAAAAGTGGATTAAATACCGGAGATACACTGATTAAATCAATATAATAATTCAACAGTAGATTTAATATCTCTAGCTTCATATAACTCTGCACAAATAGGCAGTTTAATTACTACATCAGAATAACAGTACATTCCAATAGATACAAAAAAAAAGAGAAAAAATACACGGATAAATGTAAAAAATAAATGTTATTTTTTATATAACAAAGAATATGAAAAGACACAAATTAATAAACAATTCAACATACAGCATTAAACTAATTATAAAAGAGCAAGCCCAGCAGTGGGCACAGGATGAGGGCAGGAAATGAGGACAAAATAGATCACCAAACAATGGGGACCCGACTGACCAAAAAAACGGTCAGTCAATGAGGAGACAATCAATGGAAGGACTGACTGAACAGCAAAAAACTCAAGTAATCAATGGAGGCAAATAAGTACCGTTCTAAAGAAAGGATTTAAAACTGATATATTCATTTAAGCCAGGATGTTTTACAGCGTCCAATAGGTATATCCATCTGGTCTCCATCTGAAGCAAAGAGTTATCGATATTGCCACCCCGAGCATGAGGAGGAATATGCTCAATCTAAGATACATTTTCTGGATTTACAAATACATTTAGGCAAGGACGGTATCTTACATTCATCGCTATATCGTAAGCCCTCTCGGGCAACACGATTCTACATGCAGCTAGTGCACACCCTCAGCCATTATTAGACAGCATACCCTATAGCCAATTTTTAAGGCTTAGAAGGAACTGTACTCAGGATTCAGATTTTCATCTGGCAGCCAGTGACCTGTATGAGAGACTTCGTCTGCGGGAATACAGCCGTTCCCTGCTGAAGAGGTCTTTCAACAGAGTCATTAAGCGAAACAGACATGACCTCATTCACTCAACCAAATCTCGGAAAGTAAATTCTTCTGTAAGGATTATTACCCAATTTTCCAAGCAACATGGTCAGATGAGAGGGATTCTTCAAAAATATTGGCCACTTCTGACGGCCGACAGTACTATCAAAAAATTCCTTAAACCATACCCTGAAATTACCTATAGACGGGCTCCATCCATGAGAGATTTATTAGTTCATAGCCACCACGAGATATGAGGTCCCTTGGACCACTCCAATGTTGGTACTTTCTTGTGTGGCGCATGCGATTTCTGTCCTTTCATCCATAACTCTAGGAACACCCTTCTCCCAAACGGTAAGATTCACCGTTTGAGACATAGAGTTACTTGCAAGACAATTGGTGTTGTGTATTTAGCCCTATGCCAATGTGGTTGCTTTTACGTAGGGAAAACTAAGCGTCCATTTCTTAAATGCATCAAGGATCATATTGCACCTTTATACAAACATTTGACCACTACAGCCTTGAATAGACACATTGCAACGGAACATAATTATGACCCCTACGCTGTCAGATTTGCGACCCTTGAGCATATTCCTCCTCATGCTCGGGGTGGCAATATCGATAACTCTTTGCTTCAGATGGAGACCAGATGGATATACCTATTGGATGCTGTAAAACATCCTGGCTTAAACGAATATATCAGTTTTAAATCCTTTCTTTAGAATGGTACTTAGTTGCCTCCATTGATTACTTGAGTTTTTTGCTGTTCAATCGGTCCTTCCATTGATTGTCTCCTCATTGACTGACCGTTTTTTTGGTCAGTCGGGTCCCCATTGTTTGGTGATCTATTTTGTCCTCATTTCCTGCCCTCATCCTGTGCCCACTGCTGGGCTTGCTCTTTTATAATTAGTTTAATTATGTATGTTGAATTGTTTATTAATTTGTGTCTTTTCATATTCTTTGTTATATAAAAAATAACATTTATTTTTTACATTTATACGTGTATTTTTTCTCTTTTTTGTATCTATTTAATGTACTGTTATTCTGATGTAGTAAATAAACTGCCTATTTGTGCAGAGTTATATGAAGCTAGAGATATTAAATCTACTGTTGAATTATTATATTGATTTAATCAGTGTATCTCCGGTATTTAATCCACTTTTCTATTGTTGCAGGCATCCTGTCAGGTATATCGCATTTCGGTCATTGTGGTGTCAACTACTATCCACTGTATAGGCTGTCTTGCCTATGTCCCTGGTCATTCCGGTCTCCAATTCGGGTCTGCTATGTGGATCTAGTACACTCGGTTGTCCTGCCCCCATCTCGCTTGAGAATCTGTCCCACTACTGCCTTTGGCTGCATGGACGCCCAAGGGCTGACTCTATTGTCAGCCCGCTCCTTCGGCCAGGACCATCGCAGAACTTCCATCGCCAATCCCGTCGCCTCCTCCCCTCTCTCCATGGATGGTTGTGAGATTTCTATCTCTCCTCCCCCCTTCCCTTGGTTAGCTCCGATGCCCTAATTACACCTACATTGATTGCGTCACTGGCAGGTCCGGCCATGTGACGCGATCGACGCTCGGCCCTCTGGGTAGTGTAGGCAGACAGGTTTTTCTACTGCGCATGCGCCCCGTCCGCTTCTTGTCCGCTCCTGATTGGCTGATTTTTCTTATGCTGATCAGGTGGGGGTTTTAAAAGGCAGCCACATTTCAGTAATTTATATCTATCTGCTGCGGGATAACTGTGGGGATCTGGTGATACTTGTTAAAGGTAATAACTTTATACCCCTTTCCTTCTTAGTTGGCGCCTAAGCTTTTTTATCTTTACCTTTGCTGTTATATGCGGTTGTGTTAGCTGGTTTCCATGCTGACAGTATCTCCACTTGTATTGATTTTTAGATTATCTAACTCAGTTGGTGTTATCTGATGGATATGCTGGGGAGGTTTCAATGCTTAGCCTATACATTGGCGGAACCTCATGTTTAGGGCGCACTTTTGTTTCCAGCTATATGCACCTTTTTGGTAAGCATTTTCAGTATACTAAATATCTAATAAGCTCCCTAAATTTGTTACACATATTCGCCATTGATCCATCTAACTTATATGAAGTCCAGGTTATCCCACTAATACTATTATTTTGTTATCTTATATTTTTTTCAGCTTTCTTGGTTATACTGTAATCCTGCGATTTTTGTACTTAATCATTGTGCTGTGAATTTCTTCTGTGCACCATTGAGTACTCTTTCCTGCATATAATCAGGGTATGTAATTAAGGCTGAGTTCCCTTTACCAATTAATGAATATCTGAATATTTATATGCTAATTTTCATTTTTCAGGCGCCTTTTGATTCCCCTGTAGCCAAATACTGGGCTGAGTGTGACTACCATTCTCAGTGTTCTGGTGGCGTTCCCCTTTTGTCCTGGAATTTCCGCATGGTATGTTCTGGGTGTGAGGACTGGGAGGCCGGGGACATGGTTGAACAGTATTTTTGACCGCTTTGCAATGTGACAGTTCGCCTTAATTATGCAAGATTATGTGGATTTAATGATATACTCCTTTTTCTTCTGTTTCAGTGTTTTTACTCTTTGTGTTTATCTATATATTCCCCTGATGAAGCCAATGTTTTGGCGAAACTAGTTGGGAACAACTGACCAACAATCACCCTTCAACACCATTGGTGACTGTCATTACCTTGATTTGTACTTGTGCTTTTGTGTTCTTGAAATTTTCTACATATGTATGTCTAATGTACATTTTTAGCTTTTTTGATACAATTGAAATAAAAAAGATATTTTTACAAACAAAATTGTTCTATTTCATTGATGGCACCGTAATAATCCCATCCTCTCCTTTTTTTATTGATTTTTTCTCAGCAGGGATGAGGTGCCGTATTTATTAGGACATACCACCTATCACCTATATTCCAGCAGTTTGTTAAAGCGGTTGTATAGTCTTTTTTTTAACTTTTACCTACAGGTAAGCCTATAATAAGGCTTACCTGTAGGTAAAAAAAATATCTCCTAAACCTTTACGGTTTAGGAGATATTCCCCTTGCTATGCGCCGCTGACTGCAGCGGCCCATGCGCACAGGGGATTCTCGGCTGAAGCCCGGCAGCTGCCGGACCTTGCCGAGTAAGAAATCTCCCGCGCGCATGCGCGGGAGTGATGACATCGTGGCTCCAGCCACTCACAGCGCTGGAACCGCGATACCCGGAAGACACGCCGAGGCAACATGACAGCTCCCTCGGCGTGGACCAGGTAAGATACTGACGTCTCGTTCTAAGGTAAGTATTTCATAATGAGCTAGTATGCGGTGCATACTAGCTCATTATGCCTTTTGCTTTACAGGGTTAAAAAAAAAAAAATTGCGGGTATACAACCGCTTTAATGATGTCTTCCGGGACTATTTAGACCTGTTTGTTATTGTGTATTTAGACGATATCTTGATTTTTTCCTCTTCTCTAGAAGCTCATCAAGAACACGTCAGAAAGGTCCTGGCCCGACTTAGACAGCACGGCCTGTATGCAAAAGTAGAAAAATGCGAGTTTGAATGCCAAAGTATCCAGTTCCTGGGCCTTGTCCTCTCCACAGGTGGCATTAAGATGGGTCCCCAGAAGGTCTCTGCCATCCTGGATTGGCCAGCTCCAACAGACAAGAAAGGGGTGCAACGGTTTGTAGGATTCGCAAACTTCTATAGGAAGTTTATCAAGGGGTTTTCTGCAATAATTTCTCCCATAACTCAACTGACAAGACAAGCCCAACGATTCCAGTGGTCTTTCGAGGCGCAAACCGCATTTGAGACCTTGAAGGGTCTTTTCACTGCTGCACCTATATTACAGCATCCAGACCCTGCACTGCCGTTCGTCTTAGAGGTAGATGCCTCAGAGACGGCAATAGGGGCAGTTCTGTCTCAACAACAAGGGGCCAAGTCCATACTGCACCCTGTGGCATTCTTTTCTCGCAAGTTGTCCCCGGCAGAAAAGAACTATGATGTGGGAGACCGTGAGCTTCTGGCAATTAAAACTGCTCTCGAAGAGTGGAGATACCTGCTGGAAGGGGCAGCCCATCCAATCCTGATCTATACCGACTACTGGAACTTAGAGTATCTGTGAGTCGCAAAACGGTTGAAACCCCAGCAGGCCAGGTGGGCACTCTTCTTTACGAGATTCATTTTTCACATCACCTACAGGCCAGGATCTAAGAACGTTAAGCCAGATGCCTTGTCTCGGATGTTTGACATGACAGAAGAACCAGCTCCCCCAGACACCATTCTTCCTCCCGGAAGTTTCCTTTTGTTACAGGAAGATTTCTTGTCACAGATTAGGCAAGCCTCTATTGATATCCGGCCCCCTCCTGGGATGATGCTACAAGCTAAAGATGTTTTTTTTTGGCACAACAATAAAATCTTTGTGCCTGAAAGTTTGCGAGTCTCAGCCTTGGGTCTCTGCCATGACCATGCCCTTGCAGGACACTTTGGAGTCCACAAGACAACTGAACTCTTACAGCGTACCTTTTGGTGGCCATGTTTAAAAGAAGATTGCAAGAAGTACATTGAAACCTGCCCTACCTGTGCCAGAAATAAGTCTAGCAGGACAAAATCCTGGGGGTTGTTGAGACCCTTACCAGTTCCAGAAAGACCCTGGCAAATGATTTCAATGGATTTTATTGTCGAACTTCCTCCTTCCGAAGGTTACTCTACCATCTTTGTAGTCATTGATCGGTTGTCCAAGATGGCGCTTTTCCTACCCATGAAGGGTACCCCATCAGCTTCTGAGACTGCGCAGATCTTCATTAAAGAGATTGTGCGACTGCATGGACTCCATGCCAATATCGTGTCGGACCGCGGGGTACAGTTCACATCCAGATTCTGGAGAGCCTTGTGTAAAATCCTGAAAATCGAACTGTCCTTTTTCCTCAGTCTACCGTCCACAGACCAATGGTCAAACTGAAAGGACCAACCAAACATTAGAACAATACTTACACTGTTTTTCTTCCTTCTCGCAGGATGACTGGGTGGCGCTATTACCTCTGGCGGAGTTTGCGTACAACAATTCAGAACATTCTGTCATCAGACAATCCCCGTTTTTCGCCAACTACGGGTTCCGCCCTTCATTTTTGATTACCTCTGCTCCAGAATGCTCTGTTACGGCAGTTCAGGACACAATACATTTTTTCAATTCCAACAATCAGTTGTTACAGAAGACCATGACCAAGGCCCAGGAGGACTATAAAAGATCCTTTGACAAGAAGAAGCGGGGAGATTTGATCTTGGAACCTGGTGATCAGGTCTGGTTAGCTACGACTAATCTGAAATTAGCCTGCCCATCTAAAAAACTGGGCCCTAAGTTTGTGAGACCCTTCAGGGTGAAGAAAAGGATCAATAGCGTGGCTTATGAGTTGGCACTTCCAGATTTCTTCAGAATTCACCCAGTTTCTCATATAGTTCTACTGAAGCCTGCTGGTGCGGATCCATTTCCACAACGGAGTAATAGTCCTCCTGCAACTGTAATGGTAAACGGGGAAGAAGGGTACGAGGTCGAGGCGATCATGGATTGCAGGAAGAGACAGAATCAGGTCCAGTACTTAGTCAAATGGAAAGGGTACGGACCTGAGGAAAACTCATGGGAACCGGAGGGCAACATTCATGCCAACAGACTTGTCCAGGCGTTCTGTCAGAACCATCCAGAGAGACTAGCTCAGTTGGGCATCCGGAGGCTGCCCATTGGAGGGGGGCAATGTCAGGATGCACCCATCAGCAAACAGCCTCGTTACCCCAGAAGACTTCCAAGGCACAGAAGAATGCGCATTCCTGTTGCACACAGAAACCAGGCTTTGGCACTTAGATGTGCGCATGCGCGAACAGGAGCGCAAACAGCAGCTGTCGCGCATCCTTGTGCACCAGCGCACGCACTAGCGCGCACCCACGTTGGCACCAATCTATTTAAGTCCAGCCAGTACCTGGTCCGGTGTTGCTTTGTCTTCAGCTCCTGAGTATCCGGTATCCTGTGAACCTGTATCCTGCTTCCTGTTGTCTACCTGGCTCATCTTTAAACCTCCCCTTGAACTTTGCCTGTACCGACCTCGGCTTGTCTAGTGACCATTCTACGGCTTCCTCCCTGGCACCTGCACTACTGATCTGGCTTGACCCAGCTTGCTCCTGACTTCGATCCTGCCTGCATCCAGTATCCGATTTGACCTGCCGTGTATGACCCTGCTTGCCTGACTTCTCTACTTGCTGCTGTCATCTGCACCTGCTGCCACCTGCTGGTCTTCGGCTGAAGCTTTCCTGTATCTTCTCCAGCACGATCGGAACCAGCCGTCCTGCTTCCACCAAGGACTTTCTGGCACTCGTGTGCCTTCTGTTTGCTCTATCAGGGGCCCTAAGTCAGAGTGGTAAGGGAGGCCTTGCTCGTCCATTCAGGCTCTTCTACCAGGTACGTGATAGAGAAGCTTTGGGGGGAGGGGCGTCCCTGTGCCCCCTATTGCTGGGATGCCACTGTTGGGACTTTATGTGATAGACCAACAAAAAGTGGCACATGATTGTGAAGTGGCTGAAGAGCTGGTGTAGTAAGGAGGGGTTTGGGTTCCTGGAGGACTGGGCCAACTTCTAAGTCGATAACCAGTACTATAGAAGGGACGGACTGCACCTAAATGAGGAGGGTGCAGATCAGTTGGGAATGAAGATGGCCAAAAAATTAGAGGGATTTTTAAACTAGGTGATGAGGGGAGGGTCCAAAGGTAGAGAGAGTCAGTGCGGAACATATTCCAGAGGGTAGTATTGGGGGCATTAGTGGTAGGTTGACCAAAGCACATAAACCCAAGGTAAGTATAGTAGCAAGTCCTAGTTGCAATCTTGGAACACCCAACAAAAGGATAATATGCGACCGGTCTAAACTACGTGGCATGTTCACCAATGCCAGGAGCCTGGCAGACAAGCTGGGTGAACTAGAGATACTGTTGTACGAGGAGGATTTGGATTTTGTGGGAATTTCAGAGACCTGGTTCAACAGCTCTCATGATTGGCTGGCAAACATTCAAGGGTATACCCTTTATTGCTAGAAGGCATAAATTGGGCTAAAATCTTAGGAACAGAGAACACGGAGGATAGATGGGTTTGCTTTAAGAGCATATTAAATAAGGGCATTAGCCAATGCATCCTATTGGGTAATAAATTTAAAAGAGCGAACAAAAGTCCTGGATGGCTTAACTCCAATGTAAAAATGCATATAAAAGCAAAGGAGAAGGCCTTCAAAAAATACTAGGTTGAGGGATCATCATCAGCATTCAGATTTTATAAAGAAAGCAACAAGAAATGTAAGGATGCAATAAGGACGGCTAAGATAGAACATAAAAGACACATAGCGGAGGAGAGCAAAAAAAAATATCAAGAAATTCTTTAAGTATGTAAACAGTAAAAAAGGGAGGACCGACCATATTGGCCCCAAAAAGAATCAGGAAGGACATCTGGTTACAAAGGATGGGGAGATGGCGAAGGTATTGAATTTATTCTTCTCCTCAGTCTTCCCGAGGGAATCGGGGGGCTTCAGTAACCAAAACTGCAGTGTTTATCCTCATGACACATCACAGGAAGCACTTCCATGGTTAACAGAGGACGGAATTAAAATTAGACATGAGAAACTTAACATTAATAAATCACCGGGACCAGATGGCTTGCACCCGAGGGTACTTGAGGAACTCAGTAAAGTAATTGCCAGACCATTGTTCCTAATTTTTACTGACAGTCTACTGACTGGAATGGTACCAGCTGATTGGAGAAAAGCCAATGTAGCACCAATATTTAAAAAGGGCTCAAAATATATCCCTGGGAATTACAGACCAGTTAGCCTAACGTCAATAGTATGCAAAATCTTGGAGGGGATGATAAGGGACTATATACAAGATTTTAGTAATGAGAACGGTATCATTAGCAGTAATCAGCATGGATTCATGAAGAATCGTTCTTGCCAAACCAATCTACTAACCATCTATGAGGAGGTGAGTTGCCAGCTAGGAAGGCCCGTAGACGTGGTGTATCTGGATTTTGCAAAAGCATTTGACACTGTTCCCCATAAACGTTTACTGTACAAAATAAGTCAGTTGGCATGGACCATAGGGTGGGTACATGGATTGAAAACTGGCTACAAGGACGAGTTCAGAGGGTGGTGATAAATGGGGAGTACTCGGAATGGTCAGGGGTGTGTAGTGGGGTCCCACAGGGTTCTGTGCTGGGGCCAATCCTATTTTATTTGTTCATAAACGACCTGGAGGATGGGGTAAACAATTCAATCTCAGTATTTGTGGACGATACTAAGCTAAGCAGGGCAATAACTTCTCCGCAGGATGTGGAAACCTTGCAAAAAGATCTGAACAAATTAATGGGGTAGGCAACTACATGGCAAATGAGGTTCAATGTAGAAAAATAATGCATTTGGGTGGAAAAAATATGAATGCAATCTATACACTGGGGAGAGAACCTCTGGGGGAATCTAGGATGGAAAAGGACCTAGTAGATGATAGGCTCAGCAATGGCATGCAATGCCAAGCTGCTGCTAACAAAGCAAACAGAATATTGGCATGCATTAAAAAGGGGATCAACTCCAGAGATAAAACGATAATTCTCCTTCTCTACAAGACACTGGTCCGGCCGCACCTAGAGTATGCTGTCCAGTTCTGGGCACCAGTCCTCAGGAAGGATGTACTGGAAATAGAGCGAGTACAAAGAAGGGCAACAAAGCTAATAAAGGGTCTGGAGGATCTTAGTTATGAGGAAAGGTTTTGAGCACTGAACTTATTCTCTCTGGAGAAGAGACACTTGAGAGGGGATATGATTTCAATATACAAATACCATACTGGTGATCCCACAATAGGAATAAAACTTTTTCGCAGAAGAGAGTTTAACAAGACTCGTGGCCACTCATTAAAATTAGAAAAAAAGAGGTTTAACCTTAAACTATGTAGAGGGTTCTTTACTGTAAGAGCGGCAAGGATGTGGAATTCCTTTCCACAGGTGGTGGTCTCACCCGGGGGCATTAATAGTTTCAAGAAACTATTAGATAAACACCTGAATTGCCGCAACATACTGGGATATACAATGTAATACTGACATATAATCACACACATAGGTTGGACTTGATGGACTTGTGTCTTTTTTCAACCTCACCTACTATGTAACTATGTAAAAATGCCATGCCAAACTATCCCCTATTTTGTAGATGCTATAACTTTTGCACAAATCAATCAATATACGCGATTGCGATTTTTCTTTACCAAAAATATGTAGAAGAATACATATTGGCCTAAACTGAGGAAAAAAATAGTTTTTTATATATTTTTGGGGGATATTTATTATAGCAAAAAGTAAAAAAAAAATGCGTTTTTTTTCAAATTTGTCGCTCTTTTTTTGTTTATAGCGCAAAAAATAAAAACCGCAGAGGTGATCAAATGCCACCAAAAGAATGCTCTATTTGTGGGAAAAAAAGCACATCAATTTTGTTTGGGTTCAACATCGCAGGAAAGCACAATTATCAGTTAAAGCGGCGCAGTGCCGAATTGCAAAAAGTGCTCTGGTCGGGAAGGGGGTAAAATCTTCCGGGGCTGAATCGGTTAAACGTCAAAAAATTAAGTCTTCAAAAGACTCAGTATACCTCTTAGAAAATACTTTGGGGTGCTTACTCTCCGAAATGTGGCCATTTTGTGGGTGTTTCCACTGTCCTGGTGCTCCAGGGCCTCCAAAAATGTGATAGATAGTCAGGAAATAAAATACATGATTTATGTCCTTAGAATGCCTGAAGGTCCTCCTTGAATTTTGAGCACTTCTGTTGCCATACTCAGGAGGAGTAGCTGAATTTGTTTTGGAGAGAAATTCTAAGTATGCCCATGCTGTGCATTAGACATATCTTATTATTGATAACTTTGTGTAAAAAAAATGTTTTTATTTCATTTCCTGTAACTTGTGGCAAAAAATAAAATTTCAAAAAAACTTGCCATGCCTTTCAGAAAATACCTTGGGGATGCCTGCTTTCCAAAATATGGTAATTTTGTGGGTGTTTCCACGGTACTGGTGCCCCAGGACCTCCAAAAATGTGGTAGGTAGTTAGAAAATTAGATGCAAAGTTTATGCTCCTTGATAGCTCAAATGTGCTCCTTGGATTTTGGGCCCCTGAATGCATCAAGGGTGTGAAAAAGTCCCACACATACGGTATCCCTGTACTCAGGAGGAGTAGCAGAAAGTGTTTTGGGGTGTAATTATAAGAATGCCTAGGTTGTGTGTGAGAAATAACTTGTAACATATTTTATTTAGTTTCTTCATTTTCCAAAAAATTGTGACAAAAAATTACAACTTAAAAAAAAAAGCTCACCATGCCTCTTATTAAACACCTTGGACTTTCTACTTTCCAAAAGTAGGTCATTTGGGGGGTATTTGTACTTTCTTGGTATTTTAGGGTCTCAAGAAATAAGATGAGGCAGGATTGATCAATTTTCAAATATATGTTCCTGATCACCACCACACCAGTGCAGTCTGTCACTTGTACTGACCTTGGCCTGTTTTTTTATCACGTTTCTGCCTGCTGCCTGGACCGATCCTTTGCCTGTTTGCTGATCATGTCTCTGTCTGACACCTGAACTGACGCATCTGCATGTCCGAATGACTATGTTCCTGAGAGACACCAGGACCAGCCATCCCCTGCAGATAACTGCACTCCTGCAACCCCAGCAAAACTTTTTTTTTCTTCCTTCCTTCAGCCTCTTGTACTTCCTGGCTAGTAAACATAGCATTCCTGGGGGCAGCCAGGTACCAGTAGGCTAGGCTTGCTTGGCTTATAGGAACATATACTGCTATAGGTGATGCTACTCTAAACTATTTTCCCTGATCACTCGTACAGAGGTGATCATTACAGTACACTTGGCTTTGATGAAATTGGTTGATTAGTGTGATATACAGGATACAATGTCTGGTACATAATCAGTTCAAATAGTGAAAAATCCTCACATGTGGTATTTTCATAATCAAAAGGAGTAGCAGAATCTGTTTTGGGTTGTAATTTTAATGCCCTGTACACACGATCGGACATTCTGACAACAAAATCCATGGATTTCTTCCAACGGATGTTGGCTCAAACTTGTTATGCATACACACGGTCGCACAAATTTGTCGGAAAATCAGATCGTTCTGAACGTAAAACATGTACGTCGGGACTATAAAGGGGCAGTAGCCAATAGCTTTCCTCTCTTAATTTATTCTGAGCATGCGTGGCACTTTGTGCGTCGGAATTGTCCACACGTTCGGAATTTATGCGAACGGATTTTGTTGTCGGAAAATTTTATAGCCTGCTCTCAAACTTTGTGTGTCGGAAATTCCGATGGAAAAAGTCCGATGGAGCCCACACACGGTCGGAATTTCTGACAACAAGCTCCGATCGCACATATTCCGTCGGAATTTCCGACCGTGTGTACAGGGCATAAGTATGCCCATGCTGTGTGTGGTAAATATCTTCAAAAATGACAACTTTGCATAAAATAAATAAATAAATTATTTCCGCATTTCCAAAAATGTTTGACAAAAATTGAGTTCTTCAAAAGACTTACCATGCCTCTTAAAAATACCTTGGGGGGTTTACTCTCCAAAATGTGGTCATTTTATAGGTGTTTCCACTGTCCTGTTGTTCCAGGGCCTCCAAATGTATGATAGGTAATCAGAAAATTAGATTAGGCAGGATTGATCGATTTTCAAGTATATGTAGAATAGTTTGTAGACTCTATACTACCAAAGAAATGTAGCAGAATACATTTTGGTCCAAATTTATGAAGAAAGATTTAGTATTTTTTATTTGAAAAATTTTATAACAGAAACTAATAATAATAGTTTTTTTTCCAAAATGTTTGGTCTTTTTTCCTTTTATATAGCAAAAAATAAAAAATCTAGTGGTGATTAAAAACCAACAAAAGAAAGCTCTCTCTGTCTAAAAAAAAAAAAAAGATATAAAATTAATTTGGGTACAATGTTGCATACCTGAGTAATTGTCATTAAAAGTGTGACAGCGCTGAAGACTGGAAAATGGCCTGGACTGGAAGGGCGTAAAACAGTCCAAACTTGAAGTGGTTAAAAAACAACTAGATTTTTAACCGAAAACCTCTAAACCATCCCTCCCTTGTCCTGAACTAACCTACACTAAAACCACCCACCTCCAATTCATACTTGCCTCTCTATAAAGCCTAGTTCACAGGGGCAGCAGCCCTTGCTGCCCTTCTGAAAATCCATCCACAGTGGAGCTGGGAGGCATTATGGGCATTGCTTCCAGTTGTCAGGTTGCTCAATTCGTTTCAATGAGGGTTTCATTGTTGCTGCAGCCACAAAGTAAAGCATTGCAGATGCTAAATGTACAGCCCTAAGCGGCTGCATGTTCTCCTTTAGGTGGGCAATCAAGGGCAGTAACCGCCTGTTTTTCTGCCCCCGACAGTCCATAGGAATGAGGCCTAAAAGCCACATCCTGCAGCACTGTTTACTGGCAAGAATCATTAGTGGCATCTGCAAAGTGACATCTTATAGCACGTGTCAAACACAATGCCCATCAGACGAATCCAGTCTGCCAGGCTATTTCATGAGGCCCTCGCACCCAGGGATTTTTTTCAGCCAACTTCATTCCACCAAACCCAGCTGTCACCCTCCACTCCCCTCCAACACTGTCACTGTGTTTAAAAGGACAGCTTTCCTCTCGGTGGCTCCCACAAAACCCTGCCTGCCCTGCACTTACGCTGGGACAAGGGAAATGCAGATGCAGTGTGGTATAGGACATCACGTGGTAAGCTGCACTGCAAATCTCCATACAGATACCGACCAATGATCTCCCTGCAAGTGAGAGAGAGAGAGAGATGGAGCTGCCTACATGCTGGAAGGTACTAGAGCCGGGCCAGGTGGGTGAGATGTGAGGAAGATTTTGGGGGGAGGTAGAGATGACAGCTGTGAAGGGACAGGAAGTGATATGTGGACAGCCTGTGAAAGAGAACTGAACCCTGCGCACCTCGCATAGCACACTCCTAAACCCTGCACTCTGTATATAGCAAACTCCTTAACCCTGCAATCTGTAGACAGCATACCCCTGAAACTGCACTCTGTACATAGCGTATACCTGAACTCCGCACATAATGCACTCCTGGTATGTATTGCCCCTTTAGTGCAATTTGACCACACCCACCATTTGATTTGTTTCAGTGGTGTAGGGGGGCATGGTTCATTTCCTGCACCTATTCTCTGAGAAAAAAGCCCTGGATACATTTATATAGTCCTATGGATACAACTGACCCTTTGAGGGCAACAATAATGCTCATGCAGCCAACAATGAAATTGAGTTTGACACCTTTCTAGAATTCTATGGGGCCATCTCCATAGGCTGAAGATACTGGGGAGATGGTCTCATAGAAGTTGTAAGGAGCCAGTGTGCAGGAGTAGTCAACGACAATCAAGATTCAGCCTAATAAAAGGTAACCACCTCAGCTCCGGAAGGTTGTACCCCCTTCATGACCAGGGCATTTTTTGCTATTCTGCACTGCGCTACTTTAACTGGCAATTGCGTCATCATTCAGCACTGTACCCAAATGAAATTTACACTATTTTCTTTCACACAAATAGAGCTTTCCTTTGGAGGCATTTGATCACCACATTTTTTTTTTTTATTATATAAATGAAAAAATCCCAATAAGTGTATTTTAGTTGGTTTGTGTGAAAGTTATAGCATCTACAAACTATGGAATATAGTGCACATCTCCCCCTTAGCCCCAGCAGGCACAATGATGTACATGTATATGATTGTGCTTGCACGTGCCACCCTGCCGCAGTATATATACTGTGGTGGGTGAACAAGTGGTTAACATTGTGGCAGCAGTCATGTGATCACTTGGTGTTAAGAGTCCACAGGGGACAGCTGCAGCATCAGACCGATGCTGCAGCATGAAGGTGAGTATGTATGTTTTTTGAAAACCCCAAACTTCTCCTTTAATTCATCCAGGCATTAAAAGTCTGCCAAGAATGTATACTGAGCTACACATGCCCAGCTTAGCCTACATTCATGAGAAAGATTGCTGGCTCTGTGTGTCTCCTCTGCATTAAAAGCCTAATTGCTAACAATGTTTTGTTAAAACACTTTAGTTCCACTTTAATGATATTTTTCTAAAAAATTCTTTACTCTCATCATTCTGCTTTTCAACATGACAATTATACACCAAAGTATGGCACTTTAGCCATGCATTTGGTTTACAAATAGGACATATTCAGCAAGCAAGCAGCCTTAAGGGGCCATACACGCAGCCGAATATCGGCAGACAGTGGCCGGTTCAATATAAACCAGCCAACATTCGGCCCGGTCTAACAGAAGCCAGCCATTCGGCTAAATTCTGTTGAAGGGGCATGACCAAAAAAGGTCTGCCAATTGGCATCCAATCATTGGCTAAGAGCGCTGTCAGCAGTGTCTCTGCATGCTGACAGTTTTGAGCTTAGCAAATCTTCTCCTTCAAAGCAGGCATGCTCGCTAAGTTTAGTCCTCTGACTAAGCCCTAGTTATAGTCAAAGTTATAGTAAAACCCCTCAGGAAATTGCCTGTGTGTTGGGCAGATCCTCTAGAACATCTTCAGGTCCTTCATTATTTCCAGGGTGTGAATGTCTATTCTTTCTTATATTAGTGTTGGTCATAAAGAGTTTTAATATGTCTCGGACACACACCTGATATGAATAAAGCTCCTCTAAGAATCCTTTTTTTAATAAAAAATTCAAATGAGGGGGGCGTGGCTTAGCAATGGCCGAGTGAGGAAGCATTTTATGTGAGCTCCTGGCATTGCCCCTCGGTATCCCTCTATTTGACGGTCTTTCGTTACCAAATCCAAGGCATGATATCTACTAAAAGATACAGGACACGTTCTTCAGCCAGCGGTTCCAGCTCCCTGACCCCCCGGGGTGGTATTAAGCGATATTTTAAAGACCAGCAGAAGACATCTCCAGGCGCCATTGCTACGTCGCCTCGTGGTCTGACCCAGAACGGGACGAGCGAACTGGACTTACCGGTCACACCGCACACTTCCACGACCTCGGACTTGGGGTTTGACATCCCGGAGATATTCCAGACAGGCATGGCAAGCTCGTCACAGCGGCACAGCGGCATTCCGGAGGACCTCCGGAGCATTCTGCAAACCCTACCAACCAAGGCGGATATCGAGGCCTTGCCCTCTAGATCAGACATGGAGTGCCTCATCCTCAGACTGGAAGAGGCGCACAGTCGAGATATGCAAGAGCTGAGGACAGAAGTTCAAGATCTTACAGCCAAGGTAGACTCCACTGACCTGTCGGTATCCTCCCTTACACAGCGGGTTTTAGCCCTAGAGAGATCGCATGAGACACAAGCAGCCAAGGCGGTGGACTTACAACTTCATTTGGAGGATTTGGAGGACCGCAGCCGCCGCAATAATTTGCGGCTGCGGGGTAACCCCGAAACCACAACCGCAGAGGACTTGGCAACGACGGTCACGGCCATCTTTCACAAGCTCCTGGGCACGGCTCCACCGCTTCTGGAGCTAGACCGGGTACATAGAACACTTGGCCCCAGGCTGGCTGATCCGGAGAGACCCAGAGATGTTCTGTGTCGGCTCCATTGCTACACCCAGAAAGAACTCCTTCTGAGGAAAGCATGGGATCAGGGTGAGGTGGATTGGGAAGGTGCTATGATTAAAATCCTCCCTGACCTATCCAGAGCAACACTTCAGAGGAGAGCATTGCTGAGGCCGGCTCTGGAGCTCGCCAAGCGACAAGGCTGCACGTATCACTGGGGATACCCGTTGGCAGTTACGTTCCGTAAGGGATCTACTTTCTTTAACCTGCGCACCCCATTAGAGCTGCCAGCTTTTTTTGAATTCATAGCCGCGGAGCCGATCCCGGTGCCAGATTGGCTGGCGTTCGTCCCAAATCCGAGGAACCGGACGGGCAACGATCCCCGCCGAGACCAGCTGCCGCCACGTCAGCAGAGGGCCCGCAGAAGGAACCGCTCGCCCTCAGCGGAGGAGAGGAGGGAGCCGTGATAATGGATCCCCGCAGCGGTGCAAGCAGCCCCATGTGTTCGTTCTTTAGAAGGGAGTTCCGAGTCCCCTTCCTTTGTTTGGCAAATCTTTCGTTGTTGTTTTTTCCTTTATATTAGAAAATAATAGAAACCTTCGCGCCAGTGGTGTCGATAGCAGATAATATATATATGAATTACATATACTGGTGGTACATCTAGTAAGAAAACATTCCCAACAATAAAAAAAATTGTGGAAATATATAAACAATCAGTGTAAGCTGCTCCCCAATTTTTGAATAATCAAAAAAATAGATAATCAAAAAAAGGAATATAAGAAAGATAGGGGGCGCTAGATACCATAATATTCAAGTGCTCCAAAAAAAATATATATATCTCCTGCATTACCAAAAAAATGGAAATGTAAGAAAGCTAGGGGGCGCTAGATACCATACTATTCAAGTGCTCTAAATACATATATCTCCTGTGTTACCAAAAAAATTGAAAATCATAATATTGACAAATAATAGTTAGATTACACATTGAAGTGCCCACATTAGTGAAAACATATATAGTGATTGATTGTCCACATAAAAAAGTGATTGAAGTGATATCTTTCAATATTATCCCAATCTTGTTGCTGTAAACAAAAGGTTTTCCATCACCAAAGAAACAAAAAAAAGGAAAACACCTCGAAATAGTAGATATCTGCTTACCAGATACCAATGACTCCTTTAGTTAAAAAGAGAGTCACTAGCGCTTGTGCAGGGTTGTGCCTGCTCACATGGATGGCCGGGCTGTGGTTGGTATTATAGGCATGGATCATTCCCGTCAGGCTCATTCAAGATAGGATAAGGATACATAGGAAACAAAAACAGTCTCCATAGCGTAAAACCATTTATTAAAAAAGTAAACAAATTAAAAAGCCAAATGGCCGCTTACATTGGTTGGTGCCTACCCGGCACTGGGGCTGCTTGCATGTCAGGGTGACTTCGCAGTCAAAAAAAGCCTTGCATGTCTCCTCCACGCTGGCATGCGTTCCAGCTTACACAGGGGGGCAGCCAAAGGATCCGGATGATGTTGGATGATAGGACATGTGACCACGTACCGCTCCGACGTACGTTTCGTAGTGAACGTCTTCAGGGAAGCGTACGTTGGTCACTAAAATGGACAGTGGACAATCAATCACTATATATGTTTTCACTAATGTGGGCACTTCAATGTGTAATCTAACTATTATTTGTCAATATTATGATTTTCATTTTTTTTGGTAACACAGGAGATATATGTATTTAGAGCACTTGAATAGTATGGTATCTAGCGCCCCCTAGCTTTCTTACATTTCCATTTTTTTGGTAATGCAGGAGATATATATATTTTTTTTGGAGCACTTGAATATTATGGTATCTAGCGCCCCCTATCTTTCTTATTTTCTGTTATATTGCCTGCCTACAGTATGCTGACACTCAGTTTGATGGGGGTTGTTCAGCTCCGTTCTGACCCGATCTCCCGCCCTGGTCGAGACCCCTCGGATCATACATGGTGATTGATACACCGCACGGGTCAGAGGCCCTGACTGTGTAAACCCCAAAGCCCTCTGACATGTACTTGACACCACCGATCCAGGAGGAAAAGGGGAGAGGCAAGAGAGAAATCTCATAGAGAAACTTTGGTTCTCAGTGTTACATACATGCATAATGCAGATATCTGGCTCTAGACAGAGAAATCTGCACATACTCCACTGGTGCACACTTCACACGTTGAATAAATCGAGACTTTCCCTGCTAGAGCTAAACGGAAGCCTGAGAAACAGCAAAGAAGCATTGTGCCAACATGATCATCCGGACATTGGGACACTCTCCTCAGGTATAAGGCTCTGTTTGAGTCTCTCTTTGCTTATCTCGGCTGGTATCAGACCTGAATCCTATGTTTAAGTTATAACACTGGAGAGGGAGGTGATACAAGACCTGGCTTAAAAGGATGGGTGGGGGAGGGCTTCGATCTGGGAGCGGTCCCCATAGCTGTGTTCTTTGAATGACCCACCTTACACAGTCATATTGTACATGGGTGCAGCTTTGATAGAATGTTTAAGTTAACTGCTAGGCAAGCCACAGTTTTTGATGTTGCTTTGTTAGAAAATGGGAGCTGTCTGGAACTTATAATAGTGTAAGACATAAATGGTACAAACATACATATAGTTTACACAACAATAATATATGTCATACTTTTACAGAACCGAATTTGGTGCCTTCGTTCTAATTTGTATTTTGACCATCATAAGATAAATGTAGACAAATTTCACATTACCGAGGGATGCAGAGGGGTAGCCAGCGAACTCCTTGCTGGCTATTTCTCTCCACTACCCTAATTAGGCCAGCGCTGGATTGCTGGACTAGTTCCAGAGAGCGTCTTAGCACTAGTGTGCTATCTACATAGAAATAATTTCTGTATTAGACTGGTGTTCCCTAGTCTCTAATTATTCTCTTTCCTCCTATACTGTTCTCCGTTTCTACATCCTTTGATCTTCTACCTTCACTTACCTCTACCCCCCCACCTTCCCTCTTCCCTGGTTTCGTTTTTTTTTTTTTTGTAGGGAGACATGGATTCGGTGACTGTCCTCTCATTGAACGCTAAGGGTCTGAACGTGCCGGAAAAACGCCGCATGTTGTTACAAGACCTAAAACGCCATAAGACTGACCTAGCCCTAATTCAGGAAACGCATTTCAGAGATGGCGGTCTCCCTGTCTTGCGGAGTAGGCACTTCCCTGTGGTGTATCACGCCACAAATGGATCTACTAAAACTCGCGGAGTATCCATATTGATCTCCAACAGAGTACCATGGAAATGTGCGGATACAAGGCTTGATCCAGGGGGGAGGTATCTGTTCCTCAGGGGGGAGATTGTGGGTATCACGGTGACCCTGGCAAACATTTATGCACCAAACACCCAACAAGACAACTTTCTGGTTAAAGTGTTAGAAGACCTGACGACATTTGCGAGAGGTCATCTTATAGTGGGGGGGGATTTGAATATCCCGCTTATCCCCTCTGAGGATACCTCATCGGGGACCTCCTCTATCACTCCTAGGACTAGGAAAAGGATTTCTAATGCATTACATAGGGCACAGCTGATTGATGTATGGCGGCTCCTACATCCGAACGAACGTGACTACACCTTTTACTCTAACCCCTATAAACAATATTCCAGGATCAACTACTTTCTGATACCACATGCCCAATTGTACACCCTTAGAGACTCCAAGATAGGCTCTATCACGTGGTCGGACCACGCTCCAGTCCTCCTGACGTACGCCCTGACTGACAACACTACGGACAGACCAAAGACCTGGAGATTAAATGAAAGCCTCCTGCAGGACGAAGAGGTGCTTAAGGATGTCACAAGAGAATTAGAATTCTATTTCAAACACAACAATACCCCTGACAGCGACCCTGGTATTGTTTGGGAAGCCCACAAAGCGGTGATCCGCGGCATCCTAATCAAACATGGGGCACACATCAAACGAGACCGTTCAAAACAACTGACAGTTCTCCTACAGGACCTACACTTAGCGGAGGCAAGACACAAACATGCCCAAACATCTAAGGGGGAGGCGGAACTTTTGCTCTTACGCAACAAAATCACGGAGCTAATGCAATTTAGAGCAAAAGCTGCAATGCAAATATGTAGAAGGGTGTCTTATGAGTCAGGGAACAAGTGTGGGAAATTACTGGCCAAATCACTCCGGGAACAACAACTGGCAAATTATATCCCCCACATAATGTCTTCTTCTGGACAGAAGATGACTCTCCCACAGCAGATAGCTACGGAATTCAAAGACTTTTACTCGTCCCTATATGATTTACAGCGGACACCCACATCACAACCCCACATAGAGGATTATTTGTGTAAATCTGGAATGCCCAAATTACCTGCTGAAGCCAGTGAGTTACTGGATGAACCCATCTCTCTGGAGGAAATTCAAAGTGCAATTAAAGCCACGAAGCTAGGGAAGGCACCGGGACCGGATGGCTTTACAGCTCTATACTATAAATCCTTACTACCGTCCCTGGGAGCCCACATACACAAATTCTTTAACTCACTGGATTCAAGTACACATATCCCCAGAGACACACTGCTAGCACATATTGCAGTAATTCCAAAAGAGGGAAAAGATGCAGAGATGTGCGGTAGCTATAGGCCAATCTCGCTACTAAACTTAGACTTAAAAATTTTTACAAAAATACTGTCCACTAGAATCCAAACATATCTCCCGTCACTGATTCACTTGGATCAAGTTGGGTTTATCTCAACTAGAGAGGCCAGGGATAATACGACCAAAGTCCTAAAAATCTTACATGTAGTTAACCAACATAAGACACCTTGCATCTTTTTGAGCACGGACGCGGAGAAGGCCTTCGACAGGGTGGATTGGCGTTATATGACCTCGGTCTTAAAACATATAGGTCTTGGAGGCAGGATGCTGACTTGGATAGAATCACTATACTCCAATCCTTCGGCGCGTGTTCGTGCTAATGGGATCCTGTCAGCCCCATTTGCGATCCGGAACGGAACCCGCCAGGGATGTCCCCTGTCTCCGCTTCTGTTCGCCCTGTCGTTGGAACCTTTTCTGCGGACTGTACGTGCACATCCAGACATTACGGGTGTAATCATGGGAGAGACACAGCAGAAAATCGCAGCATATGCAGATGACATGCTGTTTACTCTCACCAATCCAGTAGTCTCCCTGCCCAACCTTCTCCAAGAATTTAAATCTTATGGTAATATATCTAATCTGAAGATCAATTTTAGCAAATCGGAGGCAATGGGAGTGGGGGTCCCCCCGCGTCATTTATTAGCCCTACAGAATAACTTTAAATTTAAGTGGACCACCACAGCTCTAAAATATCTCGGTACATACATCCCCCCAAAATTATCCCAAACATTTGGCCTAAACTTCCCTCCACTTCTAAACTCGGTCAGATCCCTTCTCTCCACTTGGAACACAGGTCTACACTCCTGGTTTGGTAGATGCAACATCCTGAAAATGTCCATTCTACCAAAATTCCTGTACCTGTTACAGGCGTTACCGGTCCATATACCCTCACATTATTTCACCCAGGCTAGTGCCCTTTTCTTTAACTTTATTTGGGCACATAAGAGGCCCAGACTCAATAAACGACTACTCACCCTACCTAAAACATATGGAGGTCTTGCAGTTCCGGACCTCCACAGGTATCATCAAGCAACCCACCTGACTAGACTTATCGATCGGAACCGCCACCAAAACACGAAGTTATGGACACAATTAGAACAGAGCCAGTGCCCAGTACCGTTAAACAGGGCCCCCTGGTGTCATGTCGCCTTACCGGAAAACGTAAAGAGGCACCCCTTAATAGAGGTTACCATACGTACCTGCGCATCGCTCTTTGCTCGACTACACCTCGACCCATCGGTTTCCCCACTACGTCCAATACTGGGCACTCCTGAATTTAGCCCGGGATGTCTCGATCCAATCTTTAGGTCTCTACGCAACATGGGCCTTTCGCAAGCATCCCACTTCATTACAAATGGTAAGTGGGTCTCTGCTACAGACCTTATGCGACCGGAGGGCCCGTTCCGTTTAGATTTCTGGAGGGCTCACCAACTTAGCCACTTCCTTAGGTCTCTCCCTTCTCCGAAACAATTTGAACGAGTGTTGACCACCTACGAAATGTACTGCACGGAAGAGGGTGATCTACCCCACTCATTGTCACTGACATACCAGCTGTTAAACACCCCCCCAGATAACTTCCAGCTACCCGCGCTTGAAACGTGGGAAAGAGACTTACAGTGTACCCTTACATCAAAGCAAAAACAGAACATTTTACACTTTACATTTAAGTCTTCAACATGTACTAAGACACAGGAAACAAAGTACTTACCAGATGGTACAACACACCTGCGAAGCTACAGAAATTCTTCCCATCCTCATCAGGTCTCTGCTGGAGATGTGGCGAAGAATTGGGTATGATTCTTCATGTGTTCTGGTCCTGCCCTAGGCTGGAACAGTTCTGGAGATATATACAACAGACCATACAAAAGTTCACAGAACGCCATGTCTCAGCTGACCCAGCTGTCTTTCTGCTTCATGCAACCACAATGTCCAGAAAGGCATACAAAAAATCCCTGACCCGTCATCTTTTAGATGCGGCAAAGGCGTGTATTCCACTCCTATGGAAAACGACCAAGACCCCAAGTATGGGCATGTGGCTTAGGAAAGTGGAGGATCTCATCCTCACAGCACGCAATCAAAAAGAGCTGTATGATAAGACCTGGACAAGATGGATGTTATTTATATTTTCGGATGAGGGACGTGATCTTCTATCGGACCCAGGAAATACAGCAGACGGCTAACCAATAGTAACAGTCACAGGACATACTGGGTCGCCGAATCCGTGTTTCCCTCTTCCCTTCCCCATCTGTCCCACCTCCTTATCTCCCTCTCTCTCTGCCCTTGCTCTTCATCTCCTTTTCTCTGCCTTTCACTTAATTTTTTCTCTATAACTCTACTGTATTGATACTTGATATCAATTGATATTGATATCTTGGAAAAAAGGAAAATGGCAGGGGAAAAAAAAAAGGGCCTCTCAACTAGATATGAGTAATAAAACAGAGTGGTATTTCTTCACATGTCCACAGCCCTTTTGTTTTCTCTTTACTGCTCTATGAAGGACTCTGTATTGGACGTTGCTACTAATATTCTGTTATTTGCATATATGATTGAGGCTGCGTCCTCGTTGCATATTTATGTCCAAAATGTATTACTTGGCCCTTGGCCTTCCTGCACCTGAATAAACTTATATTTGAAAAAAAAAAAAAATTTTCAAATGAAAAATAGGAAGAACTTCAACCTTTAGAATAGGCCCTGACACCAAACATTGCCATGTCTGACGCACTATATGATACATTTCCAAGCTCACAACCAAGACACCAGAAGGACATCGCATGCTCATAAATAGAAGCTGAAAAATCAGTGCTGCTTCTGGCTGCATGCAGACAAACCCAATATTTTACTTGGCAATATGTTACAAAGTTTACACAAAGCATTAACGGGACCTTAATTAGCAAGATCTCTAAATATGAAATGTGAATTTCAGCTTTGGTAGTGGTATTGCACTTGACACCTTGTCTCGCAACTTTTTTTTTCAGGGTTTTCTACTACAGGAACAGAGGCAACTGTCTTGAAAGATTGTAAAATGGAATCCTATATAACCTTTGTAGCACTAACTTTCGGTGGAGCTGCTGGTTTAAGCGGGCTGTTACCTTTACTCTCGATACCTCTGTTTCACCGCCACCGGGTCTAGGGTTCCGTTGAGTTTACCTCTGGACGATATAAGCACCAACACTTGAGTACGTTGAGTACAAAGTAATCTGCGGGCCCGGAAAAGAGGACGTTTTCAATGCTTTATTGAACCAAGTAAGAAAGGAAGTAGCAGGAAAGAGGCAGGCATCTCTTTATACTGACACTAACTAACTAACTAACTCCAAAGTTCTTTTGTCCATAATCACCAATAAAACCGGGGATCTGGCAAGGTCAGTGTCTTTCCCAGTTTATCCACTGTAGTAATGATATATACAATGTCCTCTTTTCCGGGCCTGCAGATTACTTTGTCAGCATAGATGTGCCGACCGAAGTTCCAGTGCATAAAACATCCACTAAAACGTTCATCCATTTTAACAGAACATCCAGTCTTTCGGAAAGGCTTAGGCACAGACAAATAGTCCCAAACAGCTGTACCAAAGTTCCCGGTTAGCGTCAATCACTTGCATTATGTCCTGGGGGACATAGAGGAACTCCAAGCCATATTCCGTAGCTACACGCTTGTTCAACATTCTCTGCAAACGTGCAAGTTTGGGCAAGGATCTGTTTTTCCCAATGCCAGGAGGCACACATGAATCCAATGATTTGCTCACCATAGACCCAGCCGGTGTCTGAAGTGAACTAACAACTTTTGATGTCTCATTTACAGTGCTGTGTGGCTCCACACAGGGTGACGTCTTCCCAGAACTCAGGGCTGTCCATTCAGGGAAAGTCATAGCAAAGGCGACATCCTTGCCTTGTGCCCATAACATCTCTTGTGACATAGTCTCAAATAGGTCATCATCACCGGAAAGATCCGACAAGGATTCTATTTCCGAATCTCCCAGTTCTTCTGCTGGCAGATACTTATTTACAGTCCCAGATACATTCCCCATCAGCTGCTTACCCGTTCCTGATGTGGACTTTGTTGGATCCGGTTCAGGTAGTCTCTGGGGTAGGCCTCGGCCACGGCTGCGGGAAGCCTTCACATATCCTACCTTCCTCTGGACAGGTACAACAGAGACAGGCGTGGTGGACACAGAATTCAAAGCAATGTCCGCTGATGAGATGGCAACAGCAGTGTCTCTCTCTGGAACATTCTCGGCAACAACAGGCAAAGTGGTGGCCTGCCGTTCTCTCTCCGCAGCAGTAGTAGCTTCTACTGTGGCGATACCTGTTGCCCAATCCATTCGATAAGCACGGGGTGACATGGTAGGTTGCTCCAACACAAACAAATACTCTCCACATTGCGGACATCGGCCAAAAGGACGGAGATGTACGGCCAGCCCTTCACATCAGTGGCAGATCATGCCTAGTCCTTCAATATCTCCTGAGGTATACAGAACAAACCTTCCCTGCGGCTTCAGACGAACACCAGTGTCTGTAAGCAGGGTTCCGGTCAGTACAATAGTCGACACAGTGCTTGCAGGGAACATTCTTGGTCCCATTGGCTGCATCGCTGAAAAAGACATGGCACACTCTGATCTTCTCAGCATGATCACGAGGCCTCTCTTCTTTTCTGGCGCCAAACACACACACGCGTCCCACGCGGTATTAATTAGGGTAGGCTCCTCCCACTTGTTCTGATCACGTAGCTCCCGGGCTTTTACTAGTGACCGCCGCCTACGCACTCAGAAATAAAGTCCTGCATCTTTTAACATCTTCTCTTCCTGAAAAATTGACAAAGTCCAGCTCTCACCGTAAACTCCCGGTGAAACACCTCTCTAGTTTGCGAGAATTGAATGTCAACAAATCCCGGACGACGCCCCCACATGTAGCACTAACTCTCGGTGGAGCTGCTGGTTTAAGTGGGCTGTTACCTTCACTCTCGATACGTCTGTTTCACCGGCACCGGGTCTAGGGTTCTCTTGAGTTTACCTCTGGAAGATATAAGCACCAACACTTGAGTACGTTTTCAATGCTTTATTGAACCAAGTAACTAAGGAAGTAGCAGGAAAGAGACAGGAGGAAAACTGCAGGGAAGCTCAAATACCTTTCTTTAGGTTTCTTTAGAACATCCTTTAAAGTTGACTACTGTAATTGAATGCAATCCCCATTTGTGGGACACGATCTTTGCTCGCCTGGATAGGCCTTTCTCACTTGCCCAGCAGCCAGCACGCAGCACAAACAAAAGTCTCCGCCACAGACTTGCTTGAATTAAACCCATACGATCCTCTGCCACAGGATGTATTGGTTCATGATGAATGTCAGACACAGTACTTGAACCTTTAAGCCAACCTGGCAGTACCATGCAGTAAGACTACTTCAGGATACGTCCTCCAACCGAGTCACCAGGCCCCTCTCTAGACCAGCACTCTGCATGATCCTTCCATGACGGGTCCTCCCCTGGGATCTTCTCGGTTGTCCAGCTTCTTCACTCTGGATAGACAGCTCAGGACCATTCCTCGGCTGCTGTGGTAGGCCCCACACAGGCTTCTGGGCCCACCCACGCGCTGCAGCGACGTGGGCCTCCGGAACGGAGGACCACAAGGTGGTACTCTAACACATACCTGTCGGCCAGGAGGGCCAGCAGGTGGCTGAAAACGAACCCCTAAACATGGTGTCTGACCCATAAATACCCTCTCCCAGAATGCAACTCGGAGGACCACCTCCACCGAGTTGTCTCCGGGACAGAGGAGCACTCATCCGCTTTAACACGTTGCTTTTCCAACACCCGACGATGGTACCAACGACACCCACCAGCACAATGTGGAACCACACGCAACGTCAGCCAAGCTGGAACAGAGGCAAATCTAACTTCTTATAACGAGCAATTCACTAAATTTACCTATCAGATGGTAGATCATAAATCTACTAGCGCTACACCTTTTTTTTTTATATATAAATAAAATATTCCCCTTATCCTGATATCTCACCATACAGCACAATTTAACAATTTTATATTGGGACATACAATTTACACAGATATTCTCTTTAAAGCATACTTGTCACAGGCCAGTGTGGAAAAAAAATGGATGTTTAATGAGTAAATACATAAGCGGAGGTTACTTCCAATAAAAACACCATGTCAAAATAGACTGCAGATCCAGAGATACAGGCAACTGATATATGTAAATCATTTCTAGAGTCTCCCATCTATGTGATTGGGTACCTCATTGACCAGCAGGAAAGGATCAGGAGGGATCGTTGCCACCCTCAACTTACTTTTATAGGAACAGACAGGGTTTGCATCAGCTGCCTTTATTCCTAGACCTACTGATCATTCTGACATAGGATTTTCATAGTAGGTAACCTCTGCTTATGTATTTTTTTCATATGTTTAGTTTGAATTGCCTGCATTTATGAAGCTCATTGCAAACAAAAACAGGCCAATACCAGTTACTAATAATGACTTAAAACAAAACCTTTTTTTTTTTTTTTTTTTTTTTTTTTTACAAACGAATCTATTTTGTAAAAAGACTGGCAACTGGATTGGCTTCAGATAAAAAGAATTCAACATTGCTAGGAGCTTTCAGAAGAAAGCCCTAAAATGGCCCTCTTGTTAAAATTTTATTTTAATTAGTATTAAAGTTTTAATTAATATTAAAACTCCAGTCCACAGTAAGAATTTCTAAAACATCCATAGGATCTTCTGTTTTCTTTGTCCCCCACTGTATGCAGGGCTAAATTTGAAGCTTGTAGCCCAGGAATAAATGAATCTCATAGATATTCATTTTTTAAGATAATTTGTATAGAATTTTTAGTTCATCACAGTAGCTAGAGTATGGCATTTCTATATTTCCAATAGATTTCCACAGTGGCAGTGCGTCCATTAAGGGCGCACGAGCGCCGCCCCCTCTGTCACGCCACCCCCCTTTGTGACTAATTATTAGATTGATTCATTGCATGAATCTATCCATGGCTGCCATCCCCTATTCAGGCATCCGGCCCCTTTTCGGATGCCGGGCACCTGAATTACAGCAGCGGGGGTGTTTTTTTTAAGCACCTGATTAGAGCCATAGGCTCTAATAGGCTTCCAAAAAGGTGGACTCGGGGTGCAGAGCATTGCGCTTGGAGCCTACCTAGGTATGCTAGAAAAGCAAATGAATATTTGCTTTTCTAACACTGAACCGCCTCCGCACCAATCAGAAAGCGCAGGTCTAATACCTGTCACCTGATTGGCTGAAGGCAGAGGCAACCCTATGGGATGCCTAGCGGAACGGAAGAAGAGACACAGGGAAGTATGGAGGACCCACTACTTGTCCCACACAACTCGCCGCTGTCACCCGCTGCCTGACCCACCGCCAAGATGGGGTAAGTGCCGGGCAGACAGCAGGCAGGCGGGGGTCACAGTGGCTGCATTTGATGGGGCACAAGTGGCTGCATATAATGGGCATAAGTGGTTGCATATGATGGGGCACAAGTGGCTGCATATGATGGGGCACAAGTAGCTGCATATGATGGCCACAAGTGGCTACATATGATAGGACACAAGTGGCTGCATATGATGGGGCAAAAGTGGCTGCATATGATGGGGCACAAGTGGCTGCATTTGATGGGGCACAGTGGCTGCATTTGATGGGCCCAAGTGGCTGCATATGATGGGCACAATGGCTACATATGATGGGGCACAGTGGCTGCATATGATGGGGCACAATGGCTACATATGATGGGGCACAGTGGCTGCATTTGATGGGGCACAGTGGCTGCAATTGATGGCACAGTGGCTGCATTTGATGGGCCCAAGTGGCTGCATATGATGGGCACAATGGCTACATATGATGGGGCACAGTGGCTGCATATGATGGGGCACAGTGGCTACATATGATGGGGCACAGTGGCTGCATTTGATGGGGCACAGTGGCTGCATATGATGGGGCAGAGTGGCTGCATTTGATGGGGCACAGTGGCTGCATTTGATGGGGCACAGTGGCTGCATTTTATGGGCACAATGGCTGCATTTTATGGGCACAGTGGCTGCATTTTATGGGCACAATGGCTGCATTTGATGGCACAGTGGCTGCATTTGATGGGCACAGTGAGGCTGCAATTCATGAGGGTTTCTTTTCAGTATTTTTCCGTTTGTTTGCGCCCCCCAAAAAAATTTTGAGCACCAGCCGCCACTGGATTTCCATGTTCCAAGTCCTGTCTGTACTGTAACATATACACATTTAGAGTATAAACATGTTGATTTAGCGATTGGCAATCATGCTTTGCAGTGCCAAGGCCCTTGGTTTGATTTCAGTTGGAGTTGGTATATTCTATTTGTGGTATATTGAGGTTTTTTCTCATGATCGAAAAATATACAGCTGTTCTCTACCCCTTCGATTGTGTGAATGACTGCAGTAAGGAATTATAGTCTCAATTATACCCTGTAGAGTATGGCAGTGCTATAGAAATGTATTAAACTATCATTATTCATCAAGTGCCTATTTTATGAAACAGCGATCTCAGTTTATATATTCTATGTCAAAACAAACCTTTCCCATTGAGCCTAAATGATGCATAATAATTTCTCATAGTCATGAATTTGAGGAAGTAATAGAAAGATATGAATTTACTACCCTATAAATCATAGATCTCCTTTCTAAATAGATCTGTGAATTAAGTACAATGCCTATGTGTCCAAAAATGCTTAAAAGACCTCCACTCAATTTACCAGCCATTCCTATACTGCATTAGAATGTACAAAAGGTGAAAAGGGATACATTGCATTCATTGAACTATTTTTTTCTGAGCAAAATTACACCTAGTGGACATTTCTTAACTACAGCCCCTAATTAGGGCTGTATTTATATTCCTTCACTGTAGGCCAGCTGTCTTGTGGTTTAATCACCTCTGTTGGTTGCCTAGCTTTAGTACAACAACAGTGGGAACAGATATCAAAGCCACGCATGGCAAGCCATAGCTTGGGACATAGAGGTTGGAAGAGACAGTGACCACTCAAATCAATACAACTATGACTAGATAAGTAGGGGAAAATATTGCTGTGTTCTGCAAGTAGATTGTAGATTGTAGTAGATTCTAAATCTATACACCAAGTCAGCAATGTGATGCATGGATGGCTATGTGTCACTCACAACAGTCTGCCACCTTAGACTACTGTCTGTATTGGGATATACCCCCAAACTATTTCTTGAAAGCAGCACCAGTTTTCCAGTAAAGATTGGTAAGAAGTAATCTTTCAATGTGCTACCTCTTAACCCCCTAACATTTAACACTCGAACCTTAACTTTTGCCTTAAACTTAACCATTAACATTTATCCTGACCTCTGTCCAAAATCAGAACTAAGACCCACGCCATCTTTCAAATGTTAGATGTCTATAGGGAGGTAAAGATATTACACAATTGAAAGTAAAGGGGCAATGTTCAGCTTGGAGTGAATGCAGGGTTAGAATAGACTTGGACAGGAGTTGTGTATAGCCCGGACCTGGAATTCTGTGGTGATGGGACTACAGGTACATAGAAATTGATCTTGGGGATAACTAAGGTATCTACAGCTATCTTTATTTCAAATTGGAACCCTTCCAATTGGTGATGAGCTGGCCTACCCTTGCACATTGTTTTATTGCCAAGTAAGGCAGACTTTCATAGTGACAGGATTGTACTTGAATGGAGCCATATATCAGCACTGGGGATGCATGTATACAGCCCCATTAGAACCTAGGGAGACTCTTTCACACTGATGATGTAAACACCGGATTGGACTGCAGCTGTGCAATGAAGTATAGTCATGTAAATAAATTAAGTATAACCCATGTAAATTGTTTGCTTTTTCAACATATTTAAACAGGCAAACATTGGATCTTTATTCAAACAGTGCCTGCAGATAAAAATGATATACTTAAAAAAGCAAATGATGTAATAGTGTACTGTGGAAAAAGTAAGGATATCCTTGGCTTCAGAAGCTAGTATTGCCTCCTTTAGTAGAAATTACTTCTTGTAGGTATTGTGTCTAGCTGTCCACCAATCTTAACATCAAGTTACATTTTGAACCACTTCTCCATGTAAAATTCCTTTAGTTCCAAGATGTTTGTGGGCCTCCTTTACATAAACTGCATGTTTTAGGATCCTCCTACAAACTTTTAATGGGAATCAAATCAGAGCTTTAACTAGGGCTGTCCATAACCTCTGTTTTCTTTGTTTTGAGACATTCTTTGGTGGATTAGCTAGTGTGATTTGGATCCTTCCGAAAGACTCCTTTCCAGTTCAACTTTAACATTTGGACAGACAGCCTCACGTTCTCATCAAGCACACTTTGCCATGATGCAGAATGTATAGTTAACTCGACGAATGCAAGCTGACCAAACAACAAAGCAACTCCAAACAATATTTCCACCACCATGCTTCACAGCCGCTTGAGATTCTTCTCCTGAAATTCTGTCTTCGGTTTTTGGCAACCATGTCTACTGTTGCTTTGACTAAACAACTATGTCTTTGATTGATCAGTCTTCAATACCAGATCAATACCATTCTTCAATTCCAGGAGTCCTGTTTTTTTGTCTAAATGTTCAATTCCAAACTGTATTTTTGCTATAATGTTCTTTTTGGACATTGAAAATGTTTTCTCTTAACACACCTGTTTTGCTTCTATTAAAGGTTCCTGCGGTAAAAGCCAAGGAAGCTTAGACCTCTGTAGTGTAATAATACTTTTACTAAACAGAAAATCTGCACATACAACTGCGTGATGCGCAATTCATAGCTTGCAAAATATGCCTACAATGTACAAACTAGCTTCCCAGCAAATAAGCATGTACAATATGTATAAGATAATTATACTAAACAGCTGCTTAACCTGGGATTAACCTTGCATTGATGGTATCTTCTTTATGGTTCTTCACTCAGAGTGCAGCTGCTTTCTCCAAAGTCCCCAGATCAGCTCTTGCTTCTTTGTCTTAAAAAAAAAAAACTCTGTCCTTTGTCTGCCCACATGCCTGTTTCAAAAGTTTTAATCCCATACCCCATACTTCCTGGACATCATATCCTGTAAAGCAATGTTTCTCAACTCCAGTCCTCAAGTACCCCTAACAGGTCATGTTTTCAGGCTTTCCATTATTTTGCACAGGTGATTTGATCAGGTTTACTGTCTTAGTAATTACCACAGCCATTTCATCTGAGGGAATACCTGAAAATATGAACTGTTGGGGGTACTTGGGACTGGAGTTGAAAAACATTGCTGTAAAGAGCTTTCCCAGAAATGTCTATAGCAACACATTCCACCTCTTGATTGTACAGCATGATATGTGAGAAACTGAAACTTGGCATTCTCAGCAGCTTTACAACCTTTGTCCAGAAGATGGCAAAATACACCCCCCGTATTGTAAATGGGAAGAAAAAATTGTATGTTCTGGGACCTTTGTACCAGGAAAGCTGTAACTTTCCTTTCAGCAGGGTTAGCAATGTCTTTGGCAATCTGTGTAACATAGATGGAAGGAAAGCCCAGATGAAAGTCCCTTATCCTCTTGGTCATAAGGAAATGCTCAGATGAAAGTCCACGCCAATTCAGCCATCATCAGGAAATCATCTGCATCTTCCTCAGGTTCTCACCTCTCTCTTCTGATCTGCGTCCCGCATCTGGCCTGGTCATCTGCTCTGCCTGCTCCACCTCTCGATGTTCATTACCTTAAAAGAGTAAGAGACAAAGCAGAATATATGTTCCTTTCAACTGTGCCAAAAACATAGCTCACCGCTCACATTTCTATATTTGCCCATTTCTAACTGCAAAATTATTGTAGGGTGCCCACTGTTGTCTTGTAACACTTTCATGAAAAGGCATAGATTTCCAGCGGAAAGAATAAACCTGCATCTTTCTCTGTGCTGTCCTGGGAACACTGGCCTGCTGTTGTCCAGTCTTCACAGCATGACACTCTTTATCAAGATGCCCCAGTCTATGACAACAAAAACACCTAATGTGACTGAATCTACCATTCCCAACCACTTGCTTTCACCTCTTAAAGCGGGGGTCCACCTATCTATCATTTTTTTTTTGGAGTTCATTCACAAACTTTTCTTCTCATGATTATCTACTCACATGTTCTGTGTAATAAGTCCGCCTGTGTCCGATTTCGTTGTAAAGAATAACTTATAAAATTCACTGAAGGCGGTTTCCATCTTCATTGTGGGCATTTGAAGCCCACAAGCATGTATTTCCTGGATGCGGTGAATGCTGTGCTCCCAGCATTCACCGAGATGTTGTGATGACGCTGTTGCACAATGCATGCTGGGAAGCCTGAGACTAGCTCCCAGGGGACTGTGGGAGGTCTGGGAGAGGCTAGAAACACGCCTAATCCCATGGGAGGAAAACCAGGAAGTGCTAAGAAGATTAGAAAAAAAAAGGTAATTACGGCGATTTAAATTTTTTTACACAGCATGTCAGCATCTAGGCAAGGAAGAGAATGCATAGAGATAATGTTCAAAATTTGGGTGGAACCCCGCTTTAAGCAATGCTGGTGTAGGAATCCCATTTATTTTCTCTCTAGGGCCCCACACCTTAAAGGGGTTGTAAACCCTCGTGTTTTTTCACCAGGTGAAAAAACTTCTGACACTGACCAGCCCCCCAGCCTCTCTGTTTTACTCACCTGAGCCTGTTCATTCCCACGGCGGAGACACACTCTACCTCTCTGCCCGTTGTCTTGGCTCTTGATTGGATAGATTGATAGCAGCGCAGTCATTGGCTTCTGCTGCTGTCAATCAAATCCAATGACGTGTAGCTCTGCCTACCATGGTTTGAACACACTTTGAAGCCATGGCAAATTTCACTTTACCTTGCTTGCAGCGTCTTTCAAACACTCAGTCGCCACTGCAAGCTGCTCCTTCAGTAAGTCTGTTTCTAAATCTGTCCTCTTCCTCTTTTCAGATTTAATATGTAGAGCACGCAGGAAGTGCAAACCAAACACTGCAACTGCCCGCATCGCTCCCTTACTGAACCCAAAGCTCTTAAGACTAAAAATCTGAGGAGAGATCAGAGATACATCACCCCAAGCTCTGTTCAAAGGAGAAGCATATCTAGCAAGCTCCTTTGCAACAGACATCCACTGACTGTCTCTGGCCCAGGTAGGCAGGGTGCAGGCCTTCTCCTCCTGGACACCAGAAACCTCTACAGCCTAACTATTCCTAAACAGTGTACGCAATATTCTCCCCAGCAAAAGCAACAGAAAACACCACAGAGAAAAGATCTGCTTAAGTTGAGCTTTAACGCAAATCCCGGACAAGCCCCCAATTGTTTTGCTTGGTGTCTATTAAAGGTTCTTGCTATAAAAGCCAAGGAAGCTTAGACCTCTGTATTGTATGAATACTTTTACTAAACAGAAATGCTGCACATACAGCTGCAGGATACACAATTCATAGCATGCAAAATATAACAAAAAATGCCTACAATGTACAAACTATCTCCCTAGCAAATAAGCATGTAGAATATGGATGCAATAAGTATACTAAATAGCTACTTAACTTGGGCCCTGCATTTATTGAATCTTCTTTGCAAGTCCAACCAAAAAACAACTCTGTTTCAAAAGTCCTAACCCCCTCTGCTGAGCTCATAAACTATTCTGACTGGTTCATTTGCATATCAGTAGGGGAGGCTTAACTTCTAAAACAGCACATGGTCTTAAAATCTAACAATTAACCACTTGCCTACTGGGCGCTTAAACCCCCCTCCTGCTCAGACCAATTTTCAGCTTTCAGTGCTCTCACACTTTAAATGACAAATACTCAGTCATGCAACACTGTACCCAAATGCATTATTTGTCCTTTTTTCATACAAATAGAGCTTTCTTTTGGTGGTATTTGATCACCTCTGTGCTTTTTATTTTTTGCGCTATAAATGAAAAAAGACCGAAAATTTTGAAAAAAATTTTTTTCTTAGTTTCTGTGATAAAATCTAGCAAATTAGTAATTTTTCTTAATACATTTTGGCCACAATTTATATTGGTACATATCTTTGGTAAAAAAATAACCCAAATTAGTGGAAATTATTTGGTCTGCGTGAAAGTTAGAGCGTCTACAAGCTATGTTCCAAATAATAAAAAAAATTGATCACACCTGATGTACTGGCGGCCTATCTCATTTCTTGAGACCCTAAACAGCCAGGAAAGTACAAATGCCACCAAAATTACCCCTTTTTTGGGAAATAATCATTCCAAGGTATATAGTAAGCAGCATGGTGAGTTTTTTTAACAAAATTGTCATTGTAATTGTTATTTCTCTCACATGACATGTGCATACTACAAATGACACCCCAAAATACATTCTGCTACTCCTCCTGAGTATGGCGATACCACAAGTGTGGGACTTTTTCACAGCCTGGCCACATAGAGAGGCGCAACATGCAGGGAGCACCATCATGTGTTCTAGGAGCATAAATTACACAGACCCTGGTGCACCAGGACAATGAAAACGCCCACAAAATGACCCTATTCTGGAAAGCAAACACCCCAACGTATAACCTATGAGGCATAATGAGTCTTTTGAACAGTTCATTTTTTTTCAAGAAGTTTTAGGAAAATATGGTTAAATTAAAACACATTTTTTTTTTTACACAAAGTTGTCCATTTATAAGATATTTCCAACACATAGTATGTACATAGCAAAAATGACAGCCTAAAATACATTCTGCTACTCCTCCTGAGTATGGCGATACCACATGTGAGAGACTTTTACACAGCCTGGCCGCATATAGAGACTCAACATGCAAGGAACACCGCCAGGTGTTCTAGGGACACATAACATGCACATACCAAGAATTACACCCCAAAATACATTCTGCTGAGCAGGGGCGTTGCTAGGTGGCAAAAAGACCAGGGGCTTCAGCCTGAAGTCAGAGCCCGGCACAGGGGGGGGGGGGGGGGGTGGGGTTGTATGGAGGGGGGCGTTACCTACCTGACACACCCTGACATACACTGACCTGCATGACATGTCTGACACATACTAACCTACCTGACACACACTGAAAACATAGTTGCCAACATTGTGAAAAAAAAATATTAGGGACACTTTTTTGCATGTAGGGGGAGCCTTGCTATAATTAGGGGGCGGGCCATTTGTAGGCGCGACATAGCAAAATAGTAAAATGCGGGCCGCAGCGACTATTGGGCATGGTTTACACGGAATAGCGGGTGTGGTTTAAATGGGCGTGGCTCAAAAGGGGTGTGGTTAGAGTCTGAGTTGAATGAGGGATGGAGGGAGAAAGAAAGGACAGCAGGCCTAGATCCTACAACACAATAGAAATATGTGTATTCCAGAAAGTTTAACAAATCAGCAGATAAAGATACTCCAAACACCTGGGGTTAGCGCATCAATCATCCCGGCACCATGGCTGTTATGGTGTCCGGGTGATTGAAGCGCATTATTTATATTACTACATTGTAATATAAAATGAAATCATTCAACTCACCCTAATGCAGAATCAGTGGAAGCCCCGAGCGTGTCACTTGCCACGTCGCCTGCCACCAGATGCCATCAGGTGCCTCCCCAGCAGAATCCATCCTTACATCAGGTGCCTCCCCAGCAGGGTCTATCCTTGCATCAGGTGCCTCCCCAGCAGAGTCCGTCCTTGCATCAGGTGCCTCCCTAGCAGAGTCCGTCCTTGCATCGGGTGCCTCCCTAGCAGAGTCAGTCCTTGCATCAGGTGCCCCTAGCAGAGTCTGTCCTTGCATCAGGTGCCCCTAGCAGAGTCTGTCCTTGCATCAGGTGCCCCCAGCAGCAGTGGTGTAGCGTGGGTTGTCAGGGCCTGGTGCAAGGCAAGAAATTTGCACCCCCTAACCTATTGACTTTTAGCACTCCCCGGGTCCCTTTCCCTCCTACAATAGTACTTACCACAGCCTGATTTCTACACTGACCTACATGATTCCTAGACTGACCATTACACTTACATACCTGTCCACTGCACTGACCTACCTATCCACTACATGGACCATTACACTTACCTACCTGTCCACTGCACTGACCTACCTGATTCCTATACTGACCAGTACATTGACCTACCTGTCCACTACACACTGTCCACTACATTGACCACTACACTACACTGATTACCACTACACAACACTACCACTACTGTGTCCAGAAGATGGTACCTGCGGTGCGTGAGGATGTGGGGCCGACCTAGGCCAAGCTGGGGGTTCGAGGAGTCTTCCAAATGGAGCCTTGTGAAAGGGGGGAGCCAGGACCATCAGTGTCCCCAGCCAGCGGAGCCCCGGTCCTTCTATCAGTGTCCCCGCTCGTTGGACACACGGGGGCAGAGGGTTGGCGGCGGCGGGTGGGGGCCGATCACTTCCTTGTGTTCAGTGCCATTTTTAGCCAAAAACATTCCCGATTTTCCCGGGACAAAAGCAAAATTCCAGGAAAATAATCGGGACAAGCTTAAATCGGGACGAGGGTCCCAAAATCAGGATTGTCCCGGGAAAATCGGGACTGTTGGCAACTATGTGACCTACCTACCTGACACACACTGACCTACCTGACACACACTGACCTACCTATCTGACATACACTGACCTACATGACATGCCTGACACGTACTAACCTACCTGACACACACTGACCTACCTATCTGACATACATACACTGACCTACCTGACACACACTGACCTACCTATCTGACATACACTGATCCACACTGACCTATATGACATGCACTGACCTATCTGGCTGACACACACTGACCTACCTGGCTGACATACACTGACCTACCTATCTGACATACACTGACCCACACTGACATACACTGACCTACACTGACCTACCTATCTCACATACACCGACCCACACTGACCTACCTGCTCTACCTGACATACACTGACCTACCTATATGACATACACTGACCTACCTGACACACACTGACCTACCTGGCTGACACACACTGACCTACCTGACACACATACACTAACCTACCTGACACACACTGACCTACTTGGCTGACATACACTGACCTACCTGACACACATACACTGACCTACCTGACACACACTGATCTACCTGACACACACCGACCTACCTGACACACACTGACCTACCTGTCCTTGCCCCTTTAAAGCCCAAGTTTATTTATTTAAAATTAGCCAAGGGGCAGTCAAATGCAGCCACTGTGCCCATCAAATGAAGCCACTGTGCCCGTCAATTGCAGCCACTGTGCCCCGTCACATGAAGCCACTGTGCCCCGTCATTTGCAGCCACTGTTCCCCGTCATTTGCAGCCACTGCCCCCAGTCATTTGCAGCCACTGTTCCCCGTCATTTGCAGCCACTGTGCCCATCATTTGCAGCCACTGTGCCCCGTCATTTGCAGTCACTGTGCCCCGTCAATTGCAGCCACTGTGCCCCGTCAATTGCAGCCACTGTTCCCCGTCAATTGCAGCCACTGTGCCCCGTCATTTGCAGCCACTGTGCCCCATCATTTGCAGCCACTGTTCCCTGTCAATTGCAGCCACTGTGCCCCGTCGTTTGCAGCCACTATTCCCCATCAATTGTAGCCACTGTACCCCGTCATTTGCAGCCACTGTGCCCATCAAAAGAGAGAGAGAGAAGAGAGAGAGAAATACAAAAAAGAGAGAGAGAAAAAAGAGAGAGAGAGAAAAAGAGAGAGAGAGAGACAGACAGACAGTGACACCTTTTTTTGTTTTTCCTTTAATCTTCGTTGTTCTGTCCCAGGCACAGGCAGCCACCATGGCCGTTATCCAGCGTGACTGGAGGTTGAGGGTGAGCGAGAAGGGGGCGTCGCCGCGCCGTCGTTCTCCTGACCTCCTGCGGCATATCACTCCACCTGCTGTCAGTCAGTGGGCGGCGCCGCAAACGAAGCACACAGAGTCTGTGTAAACTGCCGCCGCTGCTGTCTACCTGTCTCAGTCTGACGGCGCGACCTATTTTTTTTCCTTCTCTGAC
Organism: Aquarana catesbeiana; assembly: GCF_042186555.1. Taxonomy (NCBI): domain Eukaryota; kingdom Metazoa; phylum Chordata; class Amphibia; order Anura; family Ranidae; genus Aquarana; species Aquarana catesbeiana. The sequence goes on from NC_133329.1 coordinate 251,818,563, forward strand.
ACTCGGGGGACACTCGGGGCTATTGGCCACACATTTGGGGCTTCAGCCTCAATAGCCCCATGCTAACAACGTCTCTGCTGCTGAGCAAAGGTTAAACAAAAGATTACCTGTGGTTTTAGTAGCACAGTTGTCCCCAGGAGGATAGAACTGGTCCAGGCAGCAGGCAGGGACTTGGTCAGCAACAGCGAACGCAATTTTCCAGGCATCAGGCAGGAATACTGTCTATAGTCAGTACAGGCAGCAGGCAGGGATACTTTCCATATACAGTCCGGGGTCAGTGCAGGCAGAGATATTGTCAGCAGTGCCAAAAAATTGGTCCTGGTAGTAGGCAGGAACATGGAACAGGTAGCAGGCAGGGGTGTGGTCAATTCATGCAACAGGCACTTCCAAATGTGTAGCAGGCCAGGAGGAGGACATCAGACTCTACCCGGGAGAATTGGTACTGTCACATGGTTTATCTGGAGATGGATGCAGTGGGGGTTTCTGGGGTATTTTGTGTTCCTTTTTTTTTTTTTTAATCCTTCCTAGAGCGCTATTGTCTTTCCCCAGGAGTTGCAAGCCCATTTTTACCACGCAGCCCTTCGGTTGTCACTTTGGTGGTTTCACCCATGGTGTCACCCATGTACTGTTCAGTATTTACATCCCCTTCTGCTTCCGCTGCAGGGGACGAATGGGCTTGGCGTCACCTACAGCTTTCGGTTCTGGTTTTTGCATCTTGGCCAGGACCCCTTTGACCTCGTGACGCGGCTGCAAGCTGCGTGTATGCGGGAGTTTGGCATTGCGCTTGCCGTGAGACTTGGGATCTGGTGGAGTGGATGTGATGTGGCTACCTGGTACATTCACTAGGTCATTGTGACGGTTTGGAGTTTTTGTCTTTTCATTGTGATCTGTTGGGACACCTGGAGATCCACATATTGGGCACCAGTTCTTTCCATCTTCCCCACCTCTCTGCAAATCCCGGGTAGAGTCTGATGTGCACCTGGGAGGGCCCCTTCTGGCCTGGTACACATTTGGAAGTTTCAGTTATTGGATTTTAATTATAAGTTAATTATATTATTTTATTTACATGAAGGCTTTTGGACAGATTTCATAACATAAATATGTAAGTTTCTAACATTAGGCCTGATAGGGATTTTTTTTTTTATACCTTTTAACCTCTCATGTGCTTTATATCTTCAGATATCCCTGTGTGCTTCTCCTGAGGAAGCGAGTTTTTATCTCGCAAAACGCGTAGAGAATTTAAGCACAGGCCATCTTGATTGATGGACAGCATCAGCTCAGTTGTCATATGTTGATGTCAGGTCTTTTCAAACTTAAATTTTCTTATATTTTACCTTGGTGTTGTGAACTGATAAAAGTCCCATGGGCTATAGATAGTTGTGGTGTAAGTGACTAGTGACTAGTGTAATTGGGACTGAGACACAACCAGTACCCATTTCATACAAGTGTCCTTTTATATAATATGTTTACATTTGAGATCATCTCTAATTGGACACGCCGAACACGTGGTAAATGGCCGCTGTGATTGGCCATTTACTGCAATCTGTGATTGGCTGTGTCCAAGGAACACGGCCATCACAAATTTTCCCTGATGCGAGGGTGCAAAAGGGGAGGACGTCTACTGACGGCGTCCCAGCAATTAAGGTCCATGCTGTAGCCGTCATTCGGCTATAACATGGGCATGAGGTGGTTAAATATCTATTAATTGAAATAAGGTGCGCTATCTCGTGGCTATCTCTCAAACTCTGAATACCTTCAGATGATTGTGAATGTGTTTAAAACAGTAAAACTAATGCTGAATATCGAACATTGAAGTGTAAATCAATAATAAAATTAAACACTCTGTGAAAAAAGAAAAGAGTCTCTTCAGACAAAAAATGTGTTCATAAATTAGTCCAAAAAAGATCCCTTTAATAAGGTATTAACTAAGTGAACACCCAATAATGTGAAATATGCATAATTCAATGATGCCAAAAGTTCATACTGTGATCCAAATACACACGGTGCTCAGATAGAGAGAGCCCCTCACCGCATTGCCAGAGATAGTGGATCTTAGATAGTAGAGATCACATTCAGTTGTTTAAAGGAAGACTGAATGTATTGTATTGCAGCTTACCAATTCTTAGGTGTGGTGGTTGCACTAGTATTCTTTTCTGTGGCTTTTTTCCCCTTTATTTTCATCTATTGATTTGGACAATAAATCTGTTATTTTTAAACTTCCTTTAACAGACAAAGCTGTTCAGAAAAAGTGGTAGTTAGACGATTGACAAACCATTTACCTCTGTCAGGGGCGCTTACAATAGTTAGCTTTTATTCATTTATGTAAAGCCTTTTAAAGTGGAACTAAAGTGAAAAAAGAAAAACAAACTGCGTGCAGGCTGCTTTTTATTGCAGAGGAGACATGCTTTGTCTCTTCTGCAATAAAACAAAACTTACTTGCCTGTTCACAATCATCTATTGAATGTACACTGAGTTGCACTTACACAGCTCAGCACCAGTGTGCCAAGATGAATGAATGACTCCCATGTGTACGTGCAGGAGTCACGTCATCCCCACTGGCCAATTAAATGGCAGCGGTGCTTTGCGGGCGATTTTAACCCTTTTTTGGCCGCTAGCGGGGGTTAAAAGCACCCCGCTAGCAGCCAAATAGCGGTGCTTTACCGCCAACGCCCCAGTGTGCAAACGGCCCTAGAAGGAATGGGAATAAAGCACATTAAAAAATTTTCATGCTATTTAATTATTGGCCTTGGCCTAAAGTACTCGCCTGTATGGCTGAGAAAGTTGCACAGTGAAGAAAACAAAAGCTTTAAAGTAGTTGTAAATGCCTGAAATGGAAAATTAACAAAGCATATCCCTCCATAGTGTGTACTTGCCTCAATCTATAGCACCTAGTGTGAATCCTGGCTGCTCTCACTTTCCTCTGCTATCTGCATGAATCACTTTTGGCAACTTATGCCAACACCAAGCAATCCAGGGAGAGACTGCCTCGCACCCCCTCCATCACACAGCAGGTGATTGACAGCTTTAGCTGTGAATGTTTCCCTATGATACTGTGTAGAGAATGGAGTGTCCATTTCCTCCACGCATGTCTCAGTTTACACTCAGCTCTCCTCTCTGTGTTGTGTAACAACAGATCCCTGCCCCCTTCAGCTCAGAAATGCTGTGTAAACTGTGCAATTTGAATGGCTGTAGAGAAGAGAGGGCTGAAGAAAACTTAGTAGGTGGGTTGATTTCACCTCTTTGTATGAGGCTTGTCCCTTCAGTGGGTATTTGTAAGGGTTTACAACCACTTTGTCTTTTTTAGCTGTAAAGCTGGATGAGAATTGTATAAATTCCCTGCCATCAAGAACCACCAAAATGGATACTGATGCATATAAAACCTGAATACTTATCAAAAGCACAATTTTTACATAAACATACCAGAGAGCCCTGCCACTGTGAAGCACATAAAATGAATTGTAATAGATAATTATAACTACTTACACTCATAGTATGCAATTCACATAAACTACTGAAATAGAAAAGTGCCCACTGTTTCAATAGCAAACCCAATCTCTATCTGTGTGATCATGTTGTACACCTAGCACTAGATAAGTGTGTGTCCTTAGCTGACACGTTTCATGGGGCAAGCCCTCTTCCCCAGAGCTGTATTCATGAGCAGCAAGGTTTTTAGGAGTCATTCACCCTAGGTCTAATTTATCCATAGAAGGGTTTAAACCTTGCAATGTGTATCCTTTTTATACAAAGTGCTGAATAAGTGTTGTACTTGCACAATTTATTGCACCTACATTGAACACTTAATGGGAGGATGGAAAATATAATATTGTCTGGAAAACTAAAAGGTAAGAGGAATGAGTAGACTAGAAACTAGATTCAATTTGTGAAGGCAGCGGGGACTATCCCTTAAGCCTGCATACTGACAAGAGCTTGTTCACTTGGTTGCCAAGAATCTATTTTATATACATTATTTAATCTTTTGTAAGTACAATCCAGAAAGGAATGGTTTACAAGTCTAAATTATAATGATAGATTCATATTAACAAAAAAAAAATATATATTCTAGAGTAAGTCTATTGACTAACTTCCATTGGAGTGGAGGGTGGAGCTCTCTAAGGCAGGCCACACTGTATATGATTCATTTTCTTTTGTTCATCTGAGGGTTGAATGACAGAAAATGAATCGATCCCCCCCCATTTACACATTTGAGGTGCATGGGGGAATTCCTCTGGCGGAACTAGTGTATTCTAGTATTCCGAATACACTTATCAGCACTGCCGCCTATAGCCAGCAACACTGATTGTACAAATTTTTTTCAACAGGCTGGTTGTACAGAAGTTGATCAAGATGATTGACTTCTGTACAACCAGCCTGCCCATATCGATGGATCAAAATTCAGCCGGTCCCTGCTGAACCAGCCGAATTTTGATCCATCTATGGCCAGCTTAAAATAGTAGTAGTATAATTGCTATACATACGTGTTCTGTTCCGGTCCAAGGCTGAGCTGTCAGCAGCAGCTTCAGTGTGTAGGAGTGTGCAGGAGAGGCAGCGGACAATGGAAGTCCCATAGTAACTCCATAGGTGACATCACTTCGGCATTTCACAGCTGTTGTTGGTTTTCTCCTGCACACAGCATCTGCTGCTGGAGACTGGACCGGATTGCCTTCAGAAAATGTATACATAGCGATTTCTTCTTTACAGAGCTAGATAGATTAGTTTTAGAATGTGTCTGTGAGTAGATTTAGAGTTTGTAAGGTTTTGGGTGAACTTCTACTTTAAGTCTCGAATGATGGATGAGGTTTTCAAGCTTTGTTCCATGTAGGAGAACACAAGCTACACATTTCCTGTGCCACTTTTTTGAAAGCATAAGTAGATGAGACCTGGCCAGGAATGATTTTAACAACAAAAGTGCTCTAAACTTTGTGTTCCCTACAGTATAAGTTTTTTTAAGGACACATATGCTTCTTCTCAATTTATCCAAATGACTGTATTGTGGAACTGTTTTTAAAACCGCATTTAGCAGTGCTGTAGTTGTTCAGATGTTTGTTTTAATTTTTAAACTGCACAATTTGTATGCTATAGGACAGCCTTTCTCAATCTTTTCATCACAGTGGAACCCTTGAAATAACTTTCCAGTCCAAGGGAACCCCTGTCAAAATTTACTAGATCTAGAACTAATGATACATTATTGTGATGGTCAGGAGGAAGAATGCTCCTTTCACTTGTGGTCATTGGGAAGAATTACCCCCTTATGCCGAATATACACAATCGGAAATGCCGCCAGCAAAACTCAGATGAGAGCTTTTTGTCGGAAAATGCGACCGTGTGTATGCTCCATCGGTCTTTTTCTGGCGGAATTCCAGCCAGCAAAAGATTGAGAGCATGCTCTTTATTTTTCGGTCGGGGAAAGTTCCTATCCGAAAATGCGATCGTCTGTATGTAATTCGGACGCGCAAAAAATCACGCATGCTCGGAAACAATTCAACGCATGCTCGGAAGCATTGAACTTCATTTTCTCGGCTCGTCGTAGTGTTGTACGTTACCGCGTTCTTGACGGTCGATAGTTCAGAGAACTTTTGTGTGATCGTGTGTATGCAGTGCAAGCTTGAGAGGAATTCCGTCGGAAAAACCATCCAAGTTTTTTGTGACGGAATTTCTGATCGTGTGTATGGGGCATTACAGATAGCTAAAAAGATCCATGGTGTCAGTGAGAACTTATCTGAGAGACAGGAATTGCTCATTAATCAAGGAACCCCTAACAACCTTTGGAGGAACCCTGGTTGAGAAACCCTGCTATAGGCTGTTACGCTTTTTCCAATTAATCTTAGTTGTCTTCTTCTTCTGTGATTTTTATAGCATGATTTTGATCTTTTCTATTGGTATCTACCCGGGTGACATTTGTAAACATCTGGTAATGAATGAAAACACGCATCTTACAGCTGCATTTCAGGAAAGTAGCCAAACACAAAAATTAAATACTTGTATTTCCCACTAAAAGACTTGTTATGAATTTGGCTGTTCAGCCAGTCTTTTGATCCAGGCACCCCTGCCAGGTGGCATAGCTAGGTCCCATAACAGGATGGTAATGTGAGTTTGTAAGCACTGTGCAGTGATGTAAAGCCTGAATGGTTGAGAGTACTGACTTTCGCTTCCAGAGTCCTGAGTCCTGTGGTGCAGAGAGTTACAGGAAGCTAAAAAAAAAAAAGACAGATATAAGTACTTCTATTAGCTGTACTGTAAATAGTTTTGAATGAGCTGAGCTTTAAAGGGGTTGTAAAGGTAAAAGTTTTTTCACCTTAATGCATTCTATGCATTAAGGTGAAAAAATATCTGACAATACCAGCCCCCCCAGCCCCCCGTTTTACTTACCTGACCCCTCGAAAGTCCCGCCGCTCGCCCCCGACATTCTCTTCACCGCTCATCCTGGCCGTTGATTTGTTACAGTGGATGGATTGAAAGCAGCGCAGCCACTGGCTCGCGCTGCTGTCAATCACATCCAATGACGCGGCGCGCCGGGAGGGGGCAGGGCCGAGTGATACAGTGAGCGGCTATGGCCGCCGGCTGTATCACGGGAGCTCGCCCGCAAGTACTCAACACTATGCGAGGGAGCTCGCATGAAAGTGTTGAGTCCTTGCGGGGAGGAGCCAAGACAGCCGCCGAGGGACCCCAGAAGACCAGGTTCAGGGCCACTCTGTGCAAAACAAGCTGCACAGTGGGGGTAAGTATAACATGTATGTTATTTAAAAAAAAAAAAAAAAAAAATTTTCTTTAGTGATCCTTTAAGATCTATGATTAAGCCCTGCTGGGTGGGGCAAAATGCATCAGGGTGTGTATTTGGTATAGACATGTAGGCAGAGGCCACTCCTTATCTTTTATGCACCTGGGCTGGTCAGAAGTAGCGGCGATCCTTTCCTCTTTACAGATATGGGTACTTATATTAGTTTTGAATGAATTCTAAGAAATACTTAACTGGTCCTTTAAATTGGCCTGAAGCTGAGCTTTAAGATTTATGACTAAGCCCCAGTGGGCAGGGCAAAATGCATCAGGGTGTGTTGATTGGTGGAGATACACTATGATAACAAAAGTATTGGGACACCTACCTTTACACTCACATGAACTTTAATGGCATGCTGGTCTTCGTCCATAGGGTTCAATATTAAGTTGGCCCACCCTTTTCAGCTATAACAGCTTCAACTCTTCTGGGAAAGCTGTCCACAAGGTTTAGGAGTGTGTCTATGGGAATGTTTGACCATTCTTCCAGAAGCACATTTGTGAGGCCAGGCACTGATGTTGGACAGGAAGGAGTGGCTCACAGTCTCTGCTCTAATTCATCCCAAAGGTCTTCTATGGGGTTGAGGTCAGGACTCTGTGAAGGCTGGTCAAGTTCCTTCACCCCCAACTCGCTCATCCTTGTCTTTATGGACTCTGCTTTGTGCACTGATCCAAATCATTTGGTAGAAGGGATTATGGTGTGGGATAGTTTTTTTAGTGGTTGGGCTTGGCCTCTTAGATACAGTGAAGGGAACTCCTAAGGTGTCAGCATACCAAGACATTTTGGACAATTTCATGCTCCCAACTTTGTGGGAACAGTTTAGGGATCACCCCTTTCTGTTCCAACATGACTGTGCACCAGTGCACAAACAAGGTCAATAAAAAACATGGATGAGCGAGTTTGGGGTTCAGAAACTTGACTGGCCTGCACAGAGTCCTGACCTCAACCTGATAGAAGACCTTTGGGGTGAATTAGAGCGGAGACTGCGAGCCAGGCCTTCTTGTCCAACATCAGTGCATGACCTCACAAATGCGCTTCTGGAAGAATGGTCAAACATTCCCATAGACACACTCCTAAACCTTGTGAGCAGCCTTTCCAGAAGAGTTGAAGCTGTTATAGCTGCAAATGTGGACCAACACAATATTGAACCCTACAGACTAAGACTGGGATGCCATTAAAGTTCATGTGCGTGTAAAGGCAGGTGTCCCAATACTTTTGGTAATATAGTGTATGTAATCTGAGGCCACTCCTTATTTTTTATTCAACCTGGGCTGGTCCATGGTAGCAGCGATCTTACTTCTTTACAGATATGGGTACTTATATTAGCTGTATTGTAAACAGTTTTGAACAATTTCTAAGAAATACTTAACTGGTCCTCTAAATTGGTCTGAAGCTGAGCTTTAAGATCTGTCTAAACATTGCTAATTCACAGGAGTGCTTGTAACAATCGACAAGCTATTAGAGCACACAACGTGCCCGTCTGTCCAGGGGGGCCATTAACAAGAACAAGAGCTTAAGAACCACAGTATGTCAGCTTTGCCACAGGAACTTATCTGTACAGAGCAAATGTTTCACTGATTCTTAGTCTGTGTTAAATAATACATATCTTGTACATCAAGGAATCGAACTCCATCAGTCCCTGTAGGTTTTCACTATACAAGGCCACCTGCACCCTAATGCCCCGTACACACGATCGGACTTTCTGACAACAAAACCGTGGAATTTTGTTTGAAGGTTGTTGGCTCCAACTTGTCTTGTATACACACGGTCACACAAATGTTGGCCAACAATTACGAACGTGGTGATGTACAAGACGTACGACGAGCCGAGAAAAAGGAAGTTCAATAGCCAGTGCGGCTCTTCTGCTTGATTCCGAGCATGCGTGGACTTTTGTGCGTCGGACTTGTATTCACATGATCGGAAATTCTGACAACAAAGTTTTGTTGGCGGAAAATTTGAAACCTGCTATCAAACATTTGTTGGCGGTAAGTCCAACAGCAAATGTTCGATGGCGCATACACACGGTCGGACTTTCAGTCAACAAGCTCACATCCAACATTTGTTGTCGGAAAAAACTATCGTGTGTATGTGGCATAAGTATTTGCCCTTCTACTTTTCGTAGCATGATGTGATGTTTTTGTCAGATTGGCACACCTGGATCTCACAAAATGAAATGAGAGGGAGTGCCCACCCACATGTGATGAGCACAGTGTGTTGCATATAAATTTGGGTGTGGCTTACTTGGAGTGGGCTGGGTTAACTAGACTGATAACAGTAGTGACTTTTTTCTAATCGGCAAAGAAATGCAGGGACAGTTTGAGGAAAATATTTTGTTTTAACCCAGAAGTTCTCATTTATTCTTTCAGTAACAGGATAGCTGGCTCTACCTGCCATCCTCTGTTATTGATCACGTGTTATAAGAGACTGATAGACTGCATGTATGTTAGAAAATCTTGCCATACTGCTCGCATATAACAAAGGCCTACTTCTAGGTCATAAATTACTGTTTTTGACTGACTGCTCAAAGACTGTCAGAGACTGCTTGCATGTTACAAAAGAAGATGGCAAACATGTTCTTTAACCACTTCAATACCAGGCCTTTAGACACCTTCCCGCCCAGGCCAATTTTCAGCTTTCAGCGCTGTCACAATTTGAATGACAATTGCGCGGTCATGCTACACTGCACCCAAACAATTTTTTTATTATTTTGTTCCCACAAATAGAGCTTTATTTTGGTGGTATTTGATCACCTCTGCGGTTTTTATTTTTTGCACAACAAATAAAAAAAAGACCGAAAATTTTGAAAAAAAACAAGTTTTTCTTTGTTTCTGTTAAAAATATTTGTAAATAAGTACGTTTTCTTCTTCAATGATAGGCAGCACTGATGGGCACTCGTAGGTGGCATTGATGAGTACTTATGGGTGGCACTGATGGGTACTTATGGGTGGCACTGATAGGTGGCACGGATGGGCACTGATAGGTGGGCACTGATGGGCACGGATGGGCACTGACAGGTGGCACCGATGGACACTGATGGGTGGTACTGATGACACTGATTGGTGGCACTGATGCCCCTAAGGGTGGCATTGCTGGGCATCACTGCAATATAATGGTGCCGATCAGTGCCCATTTGTGGGCACAGATTGGCACAGATTGGGCACTGACTGGGCACATGTGGATGGCCATGGGGTACATACCTGGCCATCCGCATGTTGCACTTTTCCCTGTTGGTCCTAGTGGCGATCCCTGGTGGTCCAGTGTGGTCATCTGAGTGGGGGCAGCGCTGATAAACAATCAGCGCAGACCCCTCCTGTCAGGAGAGCCGCCGATCGGCTCTCCTCTACTCGCATCTGTCAGACGCAAGTGAGGAAAAGCCGATCAACGGATCTTCCTATTGACATCGTGATCAGCCGCGATTGGACATGGCTGATCACGTGGTAAAGAGCCTCCGCCGGAGGCTCTTTACCAAGATCGGTGGAGCGGTGTGTCAGCCTGACACACCGCTCCACCGATCGCCGCAATGCGCGCCCCCGTGGGCACGCGGCAGCATGTTATCCTGCTGGACGTCATGTGATGCCCAGTCAGGATAACTGAACCACCGCCTGGCCGTCATCTGCTATGGGCCGGGCAGGTAGTGGTTAAAAAAGGGGACCCCATGTCCCTGAAAATCTCATATTGAACTTAAAGTGACACTAAATAAAATCCTTATTCTCCAAAATATAATCCTTACACATCTGCTACCTAAAGAATATGTTAGCCCAACATTTCATATTTCTGATATGTCTGTTGTACCATGTAAACCGGTAATGGAAAATGTGTGCCGCTCAGGCTACAAGAGAAAGCACTCCTGTGTCCCCCACTGTGAGTGCAGGCCAGGGAAGGAGCTCAGCTCGGCTCCAAACAACTGTTGAGCAAAGGATGGATCCCATGAAGCTGAACATCAATGCATCCAATGCAATATTCCCAATGCACACATCCCTGTAGAGATGGCTGTATTTATAAATGGGTACTGAAGCGATCGCCGGCTGGAACCGCGTATAGTCAAAGAAAGTAATGTCACCAGCACACCAGGATCTCCAAAAATGGGTCCAAAACTTTAATCAGCGATGACATAATTACAGCAGAAAGTGATGTTTCGGAGCCACGCAGGACCCCTGATGTCACATGCCTGATGAAGAGGTCCTGCGTGGCTCCGAAACGTCTCTATATGCTGTAATTATGTCATCGTTGATTAAAGTTTTGGATCCATTTTTGGAGATCCTGGTGTGCTGGTGACATTACTTTCTTTGAACATCAATGCAGACCCACTGGTATTGGAATGAATGGCAGTCTCAGCCTGGGCTCCCACAAGGCCACGCGTACTTAGGTTAAAAAGTATCCTACTCTTTTTGCATGGCTTCCTTTTGTGTGAAAACTTTGTGTTCTTGCAAGTCCCCTTGCTTTCCTATTTCAAACTGACCATGCTAGGCCTGCCCTCCAATGGTCAGACTTGTGCTGATCCTCCCCCCTGCACAGCCATTCATTAGGAAGATCAGTATTCTGCTGTTTCTCTACCCCCAACTCTCTAAGCCCCTTATGCAGCTGAGAACAAAGATTATGTGATCACTTATAAAAAAAAAAAAGAAAAAAAGTTTTTAATTCACAGGAGCCTACAAATCATTGCATCTGGCATCAGTGGATCGTCAGTGCAATGTCAGATTCCTGAACACTCTGCCTCCAGCTTTCAGCCTGTATCTATGTACAGACTTTCAGTTAGAAAACTGGAGGAAGTGTCACTGGATTACAACTGTGCTAATCGACGCACTCATAGCAAATTGAGAACTACAAGTCCGTCTGCCACAGTAGCAGACAGGACTTGTTTATTTATTCACAGACCTCTGTGAATGAATGATTCAGCTGTGCAGGGAAAGCCCCACACAGCCACACCAATTTTAAATGTAACAGTGGCTGTGGGGGAGAGGAACCCCCATCTGCTGTCACAGTGGATGAGGCTTTGGGGGTGATGTGAGAGTGCTTAGGAACATGTTATATTGTATACATACTGACAGAGGTTTCAATCCTCCTCTACTCCAGTTTCGGCTGGAGATACCGTTTAAATTTGCTGGAGTATATGTTTGCATGTCACATGCTATTATCCCTCTTCAAAATAATAATTGTGTAATAATGCATTTTATGTCTTTTATTCCAGGGATACTTGGGATGGGAGAAAGAATGGTCATAAGCTACTGCTGGGATCTCTCTGCTTTGTATAAGGCATGACAGGCAGACTGACTTTACTAGAGCTGCTCCTGGAATTACAATTCAGTTTGTTGCTATTATTATGGGATGCATAAAGTCGAAACATAATTACACTGTAAAGAACACCATCCATTTGCAGGACAACCACAATGACAAGCACACAGAAGAAAATATTGCTTTGGTTCAAGCCTATGAAGAGGACAGTAAGGAAGATTTCCCCCCTGCCAATCCAGTGCTGTTGGAATATGCTGAACGCTTATCAGAGGAAATTGTAACAAAAGCTGTAAAGCAATGGGCAGAAGTGGACAGCAAATACAGCGATATACCATATATTGAGAGTGATTTTCCATAACATCCAGAGACAGTACTTTTATAGGAGTTCACAATTTGCTGGCTTGTCAAGTGCACTGCAAATCATTGCTTTAGGAATTGCTGGGAGGAAGGTGTTAAAATGCTAAATAAAAAATGATTTATTTTAAGTGTTATCTGAACTTACTAATATATCTTTCTGCTGAAATACAGCCCACGGATAGTTTAAAACAAAGAGTGAGGGAAAGCTGTAATACATCAGAGTTTTTTATTATAGCAAGATATAAACGCTAACATGAATAAGCACAACAAATTACTACTTCCTTTGCATTTCAGCTTTACCATTTTTTTCTAACAAAAAATCCATTAACTGCAAACAAAGATAAGAAAAGGAAGCCAGACAGTACACAGCAGTGTCCTATGATTACATCCGCTGAATCATTAAGACATCCCATGTCTGAAACGGCTTTACACAAAATGTGCAATAGCAAGTTTGTCTTTTATATTTAGCTATTTTCAGATGGGTTATCACAGTGTTCTGTTTCCACTTTTAAATTATGAGGGAAAACCAGAGGTAAATGTAGGAAGAATGAAATGTTTTACTTTGATATTTATTCTGCCTCTTTTCTGCTCAGGAGAAAGCATTGATAGGAAAGGCTGGTGGGCCGATGGGACCAGTTCAATAAGCATCATCATGTTATCATATGTTCATTTTCTCACCAAAATGGTACATTTACAAACATCAATATTGCATGGGTGTGCAATCATTATGTTTATTTTCATGAAATACTTATTTAACCATTTACTTTTTTAATCTTAAAATTGGAAATTTAGTTCATAAATCTTCATTTTTGTCATTTTTTCTTTATAAATAAAGATAATCTAGAATATATATTATAACATGTTTACATTTTACAAGACAGTACAATATCAGTTCAAATATGAACATGGTTAATGTTTTCCAGTATCCAGTCATAGCGACTGTATCTCCGTCATATGAAAACATAAGGTTAGAATATGGCCATATTTAACCTTAAAAACTGATATGTTATTAGTTTGTGTCCATGTGGGTGCCGGGCAGAGCGGTAAAGTGTACATTCAATCACCTTACTTTTTTTTTGTTTAATTTTCTCAAATTAAGATTGGTCTCCATAGGTAGCTAAGCATAGGGAATAGAGCCTTCACCTTTGAATGTTAAGGCTGATAATCCTGAAGGCAACCCTTCCCAAGGCACCAGGCTCCTAATTAAGTTGTAGGAGAAAAGGTATTCATGGGACCAGGTTTTATGGAAGCGATACAAAAAGAGCGCCACTGCCCCCATCTATAACTGGCCATAACAGTAAGCAGCATTGGAGGGCGACATAAGGTATAAACAAGGCCAAGGATAAATCCAAGGAAAAAGCTAAGCTTACTTACCGACCAGCTCGCAGACAACCAAATGAACTTGTCTAACAGTATGCGTTAAAAGCAGGGCTTTAGTCTGCACGCATTTGCAAATGCACGCATAAGCCACAGAGCCTCGCCGTGGCACCCTGGTATATGTGGTCCCTAACACTAATTTATAAGTGTCTCCACAGTGGAAGCAAATGCATTCTGATGGATAGATGGAGGGCAGGTGGACTGAAGGGGAACCCACCCTTCTTAAAGGTACAGGAGCACACTGAGCACCCAGCATGTAGCTCAATGGCTGCAAAGGTGTCAGTGCGTTGCCTGACCAATACACAGTGATACAAAAAAAAACGCCACTGCCCCCATCTTCAACTGGCCATCGCAGTCTGCAGTACTGGAGGGTGACATAAGGTATATACTTTTATCTATTACTTGGGTCTATAGGTGTGTTGGCCGTTGTTTACTCGCATTTTTACGCAGCACTGTATTATTTATTTTTTTATATCATTTAAGGTATAAACAAGGCCAAGGATAAATCCAAGGAAAAAGCCAAGCTTATTTATGAAAGTTGTCCAAACTGGATGATAGATAATACGATAAGTGTTTTATATCATGGATCCATCTAATTTTGCCTAACTTTGCTATTTTGAAATGGGGGAGTTCTTCCATGTTCCAGCTTTAACATATCTGGCAGACAGGCAGATGTGAGCTAATAGTGCTTTCCCAATCCCTGGACCTCCTTAGCAAAATGGGCTGCCCAGGATCTGGATAAATTATTATTTTATTTTTACTCAAACAACTCAATTTTTTAGGTTTTGTAACCCTGGAGGCCACTGACTGACAAAAAAACTACTTTTATCCAAAACTAAAGCAAAAAAGTTACACTTTAAAAGCCAGCCAAAAAGGTAGAAGTTAATCTAAAAGGGAAAACCAATGGGGAAATCTATGTGAATTGACTTTTACACACAAAATACCTCAAAAGTCACAATGTATATGCAGTAACTACACCCTCACTTTGCAATAAAAGTTTAATAAATAAAAGTGAAAAAAAAAAAAAAAGAAAAATCCAATACAGGCAGAGGACGGGTGGGTGGGTTAGTAGGATCAGAGGAACTTCCCTTTTCAAGTGAAGTTCCACTTTAATGTGCAGTTTGCTGTGTATGTGTCAGAAACCATGAAATCAGACCGAGACAGAAGTTCAGTTAAATCACACTTGTTTAATAATAAAAATAAATAGAACAAATGTAGTCAAAACATAGCCAGAGTTCAGGAACCGGAACAGATAGTCAGACAAGCCAAATGTCAGGGAGCTGGAGATGAGTGTAGTAAAACAGCAAGCAGGATCTGGAGCCAGAAGAGATGTCAGCAAGTCTTTTAACAGGAATGCAGGAGAGCGTTTCTGTGATGTTGACTAAGGTGAAGGCAGAGCTCCTCTGGACTGGATGGCTTAAGTAGGCAGGACTGACGAGCAGCATATCAGCAGCAGCTGAGTAACTGTGGAGAGATAGGAGCTGGCAATTAGCCGACAGCTGAGCGGCTAGTTCAGAGAAGGAAGGGCTGAGCCCAGCCCTGACAGTATGGTAAGAGTAGCCAACACTGGGAGATGGCTGCACTATGACAGCAAAGGGCCATTTTGTAAATTTCTTACTTTTAGCTGAAAGGGTAAGCATAGTGCCCATTTTTGTTCATGATATTTAAGAAAAGAACATTCCATTTATATTTTTTAAATCAGGTAAAATATCACCTATTTACTACTTTCAGCCAAGAGTTTTTTTGCAGAGTGAATAACTATACACATAAAAAAAGGGTAATTGGAAGGACTTATCACTCCCTCTGTCTTAGCAGATACAGACCCTCATGGATTTTAAGCTAGAGGGAGTTAAAATGTGAAAAGTCAGTGCTAAGTTTCATTTGTAGGGCCTGTATGCTCTATAAAAACGAAAATTTATGGATCCCTAAACTAACTACATAAAGGTTCAGTATTTAATGGCATTAAAGAGCTCAAGAGCCATTACAATTCCTCTTTAAAAGGGGTTCTTAGTGAATTGTATACATTCATAGAGTCCCATATACAGCCAGCTTGGTTTTGGTTTAGTTGGCATTTGGAATGGCACAAATCTATACAAATTGCTTTAAAGGACAACTTCATCTTTAATGCTGTTGTCCTTCAATAAAGCCAACTACCCCTGAGTGCAGGCAGCCCATTCTTATAAATAATGTTTTATGATGATAAGAATTAACAATTGTTCTACTGAATGGGAAAAAAATACACCAAATAATTTCCTCCAGCACTACAGAAGTTATTAAGGAAGCTGCACAAGAGTTAATAATGGAGGATATACTGTATGGTATGGGCTGGAGATGGTTTAAGTATAGCACCACATCAAAAAAATTGAGTAGACAACTGTTCAAGTATAACTGTATATCCCATTATGCTTGAACAGTTGTCTAGTTAATAATGGACCTGAAATATAGAGTCCTACACATGCTGACAGCTCACATCCCGAGAAAGAGGACTGTAGATCTCTAAAAACGGTGGACAAGAGTAGCTCTCAAAGACATTGTTGAATGCGCTGGAACTCTCTCAGGTGTCATTGCTGTCTGGCTGTCCACTAAACAAGCAGCACCATGTTTAAAGCTCCTGAGCTCTGGATATTCCGGCTGACTTCTAACCTAGGCAAACCTGGATAATTTGTGAACTTTGCAGCTGCCACACACTGTCTAAAGTTTTAATCCTGTGTGCCTCTAAGCTCCGTATTTGGTTTTTATCAAATTTTCTTATACTTACCTTCAGCCCATTATACAATGATCTAACCTCATGGACCCATTTGACTTCTCTTTAATCTGCACATGTGCACCGCAGCCCTATTCTTTTCTATAGGCAGCTGTACAAAGGCCAGCCTCAAGCAATTGTTCAGATTATGGCTTTCCCTATAGAAGTAAATGACCCCTGGTGTGCATGTGCTTACTGAAGAGGAAGCTGGGTCCATGTTTGAGGTAAGATTGATTAGGGCTGAAGTTAAATTGGCTGTAAACCTCAGACATGAAATATGAACAAATCATATCCTTCTATATAGTGTGTACTTGTCTCAATTAAAAGCACTAAGTGCCATTTCTGTCTGCTGCTTCATTCCTCTGCTATCAGCATGAATCACTTCTAACAATTTGTTCTAGCACCAAGAGAAAAATGGTGATGGGATGGAGCTCCAGCAGATTGACAGCCTCAGCTCTGTTCTTGTGTGCCGTGTGAAGGGGGTGTGTTTCTTCACTCCAATCAGCTCTCGGAGCTCTCCACACCTAGCCCTACAGACTGTAACTTCAGCTCCCAGCCCCCCTTTTTTAAGTTTCAGACAAGTTGCATAAGTTCTGCACATTGAACAGATGTAGAGAAGACTGCCGATAGAGAGGTACAACATATGCAGGAGGATTTGTTTCATCTCTGTGTATCACATGAGGATAGTCCCTTCACTGGGTATATCTGGGTATATGTAAGGGTTTACAACCACTTTAAGTTTAAGAATAGGCTGCATGCCCTAAGTAAGGTGGGTGGCTTTATTAAAGAAAAACTTAATTAAGTTGTACACTAGTTTCTTGGAGTATCTGGTTCTTGTTCTGGACACAGCTGTGTCAAGAGTTTCTCTTCCACTGAAAAATGCCACACCCCTGCTCTCAGACGTGGACTCTACAATCCAGGAGCAGTCCAATGTGATTCTGCATGACAGTTCTGGGCATAATGGTAATCCTTTCGAGGCAATCCCATTTGCTCAGTTCCACTCCAGACCCTTACAAATTTTATTCTGACTGCGAGGGAAAAGAGGGTGCAATCACTGGACAAAACTATATGCCTGACACCCCAAACCAGGTAAACTCTGACCTTCTGCTTCACAAATCCAGCTCTAGAACCAGGAATATCCTTCCTTTCCTTATCCTGGAAGATGCTCATGACAGAATGGGGAGAAGTCATAGACACCCTATTTATACAGGGGACTTGGTCTTTAGCTAAAGCTCATCTCACGATCAACATACTTGAGCTCGGAACAATTTAGTTGTCCTGGTAATGCTAAACTCCTCAATTGTGCAGCCATCAAATCTAAGTTTAGTTGGACAATACAACAGCAGTGGCATACATCACCCATCAGGGAGGAACCAGAAGTCTTTGACAGAACTTCACATTTCAACCTGGACTGCCATTCACATCCCAAGAGTAGACAATTGGCAGATAGCTACCTCAACCAGCAATGCTTATGTAGCACGGACCCCCGAAGGAGCTGCTGAGTTATTTGGGCCTGTACTCTGCTTTATACCCCTTTGAATATCTCAGTCCCCCTGACACAGCTGTGGTGTAATAGTGTACAGTAAAACGAAATCACAAAGGTAAATTCACAATACTCAATATAATATACCTGTCTGTAGTTACCTTACCCTCTTCTTGGCTGGTGATGAAGAGGAAAAAAACAGCAATCACACAGTTGTACTTAAATAATAACCGTATTTACTGTAGTTGTTGTAAAAGGTTTAAACTACAATGGTTGTACTGTCAGACCAACATAGTATGACAGACAACTAAACTTTATATTACAAAGGTACAATACAGGTGTATAATGTCTGAAGTAATATATGAGAGATATAACAAAGTAAATAGGATACCGTCAGAGTGAGTGTATCTCACTCTAAGCACTGTCCTATTTCCTGCGCGCTTAAAGCTGGACTAAATCAAATGACTAACTTGATCAAGTATAATACAACACTAGGGAGCTCCCTCCTATAATATCACACCACCCTGATATAGTAAAATAACCCAAGGCCTTATGTGTTACTTAACAGTCCTTCTTTATCTTCTTTTCTTCTGCTAGCAACAAGGTAATTTTGTAATCCAAGAGTTAATGATTCCGTAACAAAGTAACCTGATATATAAAGCAAAGTCCTGATGCAGCAGAGCTATAACTAACTTTGATGCAGTGACTTAGTGTTGAATCCTCTTGATTTTGCTTGTGGGACTACAGGTCCCAGCAACTCTGTCTTGTGTAAACTGATGTATGAAAGTGCGTCAAGAAACTTGTGGGCCTTAGCCCTCTCACCCAACCAGGACAATGCTGTCAGGAGACTCCGCTCTGATGTGCAAGATTCTTCCTCCGGCTGGCCGGCAATGCTGCGATGCTCCGCTCCTGTCCTCAAGACGCTCCGGAACTCCCAGATGACTACGACAAGCTCCTCTGGCTCCTTCCCAGTCTTGCCCTGTCGTCAGTCCAACAATGTGGGATGTCACAATGCCGCTGCTCGGATCGTTGTTTCGTGGAGGTAGGCCGCACTGTACTGGAGACCTCACACAGATCCTCCCAGGCTGGCCATGCGTGTCCAAGAAAACTAAGATGGCCCTCCCAGCCCTTTTATAATCTTCCCATAATGCAGTTCTGTTCCCTGAGGTTCATGGGAGTCACTGAGCATTGTGGGTGGGTTAAGTTAATGTCCAGATATAAACAAACAAAAACTTCCAGGTCAACTTGAAAAGTGAAAAGAAAATAAAGATTCAGTCCTTTTGCACTTTGGCCGCTAGATGGCACCAGGGGATAAGATATAACATAACATTAGCCATTATTAAACAAATACATGACCGCTACACTTAGACTCAGGAGATTTATCTCTTGGTGGAGGATGACAGATGTAGATCTCCTGACTTAGGTTCAACACTAAACTGTGCAGGCTTGTCTCCTGATGCAGGGATCCATTGGCAAAAGCAGTAAATGCTCTGGTGGCTCTGTGGGATTAGTACAACCTGATCTATGTCTTTCCTCCTCTAAAACCCCTTTCCTCATCGACTCCACAGGATCAAGGGCATTCCAGTGATACTGATAGCACCGAACTGGCCCAGTGGCATGTGGTACTCCAACCTCATCAAGCTCCTGGGAGACTCTCTGTGGAGTCTTCTATATCAACTGGATGTTCTGTCTCAAGGGCCGATATACCACCCTGCTTCACTTTCTCTGCCTTTAACAGCCTTTTCGACTCTGTACTTGCTATGCTGTTAAAGCAGGTGATCTACTCACAAAGGTTTACTATTGTACACGAAGCTTACTTTACCTGGTTTGAAGAAAGAGGATTTCACAGCAGGAAACACTCCAAGGGAGGAATCCTGATCTTTCCACAATCTGGCCTGGATCTACATTTGTCCCTGAGTACCATTGGCCTTTGCCATCTTGTTCCAAAAACTTTGAACAGCGCTTGTATACTGTTTATGTATTGTATATACACCAAACAAAATGCATTAAGTACAGACCTTTCCCTTAAAACATATGCTAAGAATATCCTTCTTTTTGAGTTATTTTGTTCTGGTGAGAGTATATTGTTCACAGTTGTGGGGAAGCACAGTGGTGTCATATTCAGTTTTGACCAGAGCACCTTTGTATTATTGAGATAATTGGTTGTATCATATTACAGAGTGGTCCTGTGGATACAAAAACAGTAGCCAGTGCCACATCCTATAAATTTTATATAACAAGAGAAAATGGGACTTGGACTTTTTAGGCACAATCAAACAATTATACAAAAATATATTTTTATTATAAACACATAAAAAATTTGATTACATGATGTCTAAAAAATCCACATTGATATATCAGCAGATAATTGATATGATACTGCTACTGTACAAAACCGTAATAAATCTGCAAGGAGACTAGGAGATGAATCAAAGTCATTCCATAGTAACGAGCAGGACCCTCTGATTCCTCCTGTATTGATTTGTATTGTAAGTGTACTGTCTGCCCTCATGTTGTAAAGCGATGCGCAAACTGTTGGCGCTATATAAATACTCCATTAACTGCAGGCTGTTTACAGTTTTCACTTGTTATGCGGTCTTGTTATTGTTTTTGTTTTGTTGCTGTTGCCCACCTCTCCGTTGGAGTCTTCTATACGTCCCAGTTATCTACTACTACTGATCCTATGCCCCTATTGAATGATAAAGAATGGGGACCCGTTGGAATCATCGGCATATAGACCAATATCTTTACTATGTACGGATGCCAAAATCCTGGCAAGAGTGTTGGCATCCAGACTAAATAAAATTATTTACAAACTCATACACCCAGATCAAACGGGATTTATCCCCAACAGAACCACTAGTATGAATATAAGGAGGGTATACCTGAATCTCCAGACCCCGACAGAAAATATGGGGTCAAGTGCCGTTGTGTCCTTAAACATAACTAAGGCCTTTGACAGCCTGGAGTGGGGTTATCTCTGGCGGGTTCTGGAAGAATTCGGATTAGGCCCCGTTTTTATAAAATGGATAAAAACACTGTACAATGGCCCGAGCGCGAGGATTAAGGTTAATAACGAAAGCTCAGAAAAAATATGTTTAGAGAGGGGAACGAGGCAGGGGTGCCCTTTGTCCCCCCTGCTTTTCGCTCTCGCTATAGAGCCATTAGCAATCTATATCAGGTCCTGTCCAAAGGTGAAGGGGTTCATAAGAAGATCAGGAGAAGAAAGGATTGCCCTATATGCCGACGATGTCCTACTTTTTCTAGGGGACAGGGAGGGCTCCCTTAAGCAGGTAATGGACACGATGGAGAGGTTCGGTAACCTTTCAGGATTAGTGGTGAACTGGAGGAAATCAACACTTTTGCCAATAGATACCCTTGATAACCCTTTGACACTGGGAATCCCCCAATTGAAAGTATTTTCAACAATACGGTATCTGGGTATAAACATGACAAAAGATCCAAATCAGTATACTGAAGACAACCTAGCCCCATTATTGTTTAAATTTAAGTGCAAAATAGACATTTGGAACCGGCTGCCCCTAACAGTAGCAGGGAGAGGCAACCTAATTAAGATGGTTTGGCTGCCCCAGTTACTATACCTGTTACATAACTCACCAGTGTGGTTGAATAAAAAATGGTTTAAGAAAAGCGACACATTATTTAGGGAGCTGGTATGGAGGAGGGGTAAGCCTAGGATTAGCCTCCAGAGTCTACAATTACCAGCTAAGGAGGGGGGTATGGCACTCCCCCACCCAAGGTGTTACTTTTTGGCGGCACAGCTGCAGCATATAAGAGGCGGAAATGCCGACAGAGGTTTGTTGACTCTGGAGGCGCCACATAAGACAGTGGTGGAGGCATTAGAGGTAGACTCTTTTCCCGGTAGTGGCCCCACAATCAGGTTGATAACAAAGGTCTGGAAGGCAACAAGAAGCTTAATGGGATATGATGGGTTCACAGAATATGCCCCCTTGTGGCACAACAGAAACCTATAGGAGGTGGTGGCCATGGGGGAGTTTAAAGAATGGGAAAGATAGGGCATAAATAGATTATCCCAGTTATATAAAGGGAATGTATTAAAGTCCTTTGGGGAACTTCAAACTGAAAATGGAATTCCAAGACAAACATTCTTTAGATACCTACAAATGAGAAATGCTTTGAACGCTCAGTTTAAGATACGCCCTTTAGTATGGAACGATGCACCTCTGCTTCAGAAAGTGGTCAAATCTGGAAAAACAAAGGGCTTTATTTCAGAAATATATGCGCAACTATGTAGTAAAAGTATTGTAAGGCCAGAACACCTTGGTTGTAGGGAAGGATAAGAGGCGGATGTTGGGAAATTAACAGATGTACAATGGAGAAAAATTTTGGAGATGGGGCAGGTGGTCTCGGTTTCCCCCGCACAAAAACTTTCTCATTTAATGCTGATACACAGAGCATATTATACACCCAAAAAATTATTTAGATTTGGTTTGATTAGATTTGGTTAGATTAGACTAGATGCTAAATGCCCCAGATGTGGTGAGGAGGGTGACTTGATACATATGGTCTGGAGATGACCCAGGCTAGTCCGGTATTGGATAGGGGTGGTAGAAGCCATTAACGGCAAGCTTGGGACATCTTTGGAAACAGACGTCAGATTATGTATCCTTGGATATAGAGTATGGGGAATGGAGGAGGTAGCACTTAAAACGGCAGTTTTGAGGTGTCTGTATCAAGCCCGGAAGCTGATCATGCAAAGATGGCAAACAGCCTCGTCCCCGACGGTTGAGGAGTGGACAAAAATAGTAAACAAGATAATTTGGAAGGAGAGAGCCCTATATATCAGAAGAGGGAACCTTAGGGAATTCGAAAGGATGTGGAACCCCTGGTTGATAAGAATTGGCTGTAATGACTAGCTGAACTTATGCGTGATTCAGATTGGGGAGGGAGGGGGTGGGAAGGGACAGGAGGGAGGGGTAGGATAAAAAAATAGATATTATTTAATTAATAGGGTAATCAATGTTAATATGTGGGTAGAGCAGGTTTGTTGTTGTGGAAGTACTCTATGCACGGATGCTGGGTATGCTGTTCTCTCCCCAGCTAATTTGTTCACCTTAATCTGGAGATGTCATAACATGTCTGTTGGAGGATATGTAAATTTTAAGAAATGTTAATAAAGAATATTTAAGACAAAAAAATGAATGATAAAGAAAACAGAATTTTTATATTTACCATAAGATTAATTTCTTGAAGTTCATTAAGATGCACAGGTCATACCCCTCTGTGTTTGACATCCACTCCTATTATTTATTTTCTACAAAACTGAAGCATAAAGAAAAGCCCGGAGCAAAGCAAATGAAATGACATAGGCGGAGGGCTTACATGACTGGGGAAACAGGGTAATAGTATCAGGAGAGGGAGTGTATCAGGTTGGTGCTGGGGGGAGGGGTTGGAGAGGAGATAAAAGGGAGGCCCCTCCCTATGAGTCATCACAGTTTTGGGAAAAGTTCAGCAGAAGCATGTCAGAGGTGGAGCAGCTCTTGGCCCAGCTCAGGGAGGAAGCAGCGTTTCAAGGTCTCCTGTTGGATGCAGGACACTTTGGGGCTTATTCTAACACGAACAGCAGCAGGTGATATTACAGGGGGGAGGTAGGGCAATCGGGCGTGTAGGCCCAGGCCGCTGGAGCAATTTTCTCACCGGACTGTCACTCTAGGCCACAGCGTCAGTTGGGGGGTACCCTGTCAGGGACTCCCGACGGGACCCCCGGCCTAGTGGGCAGCAGCGCGGGATGGGGGGAGTCCTGTGCGGTCTCCCCTCCAGCACAGGAGGTCACCAGGAGGACAGTCTGGGGGCTCCGGGGCGGCATTGCGGCCTACTAGGCGGTGGAAACAGGAGGGCACGGGCCCCGCCCCTAGCGCTACGTCAGTCGGCCTGAGGCCTACCATTGAGGAACAAAGCAAAAGGGGTTCCCGGGCTTTCTTATGCACCGCCAAGGGACCTTAGGAGGAGCAGTGGGGGACAGCGGAGGCCAGCAGGACTGAGGCCCCACACACTGGTCCTGGTAAGGCCGTCCAGAAGCCGGTTAGCGGGTTCCCAATGCGGGGGGGTTCGGAGGTCAGCGGAACCATCGGCAGCTGGTGCTGTTATGCCTGGCGGGCTCTCATCAGAAGAGGAAGAGGGGTCTGGACAGAGGTCGGCAGGAGAACTGGGAGTCGGAAGAAGAGGCTGCTCCCCCCTCCAGCAGTGCAGTGCAACGTCGTTGGAAAGCAGATGGTCGGCTAATGGGGCAACTCCTGTGCAGCCCAGTAAGTCACCTTTACACTTATATCATGAGGGATTGTCTGTTAGCATAGGGCAAGAGGGCAGGACAGATGGGTCCGGCGCGAAGGACGGCAGTGGCTGAGGCAGCTGGGGGGGCTGCGGGGTTACTGGGTTTTCTTGATGGGACATAGGAATTGATGCAAAAGTTGGGGCATGCGGATAGAGCCCCCGCTGTCAGCCTGGGTCCCACCAGCAAGAGTAGTCGGCCAAGCCATTTTGCTGGGGGGTGCGGTAGCTCCGGTAGTTCCGGCCTTGACAACATGCCCGTCACAGGTAACACAGGTGGGGTTACGCAGGGGACGACCAAGGTGGTGGTGGCGGGGGAAGCTGCGGGCAGACAGGAAGTCATCAGACTAGCTGGTTCTGCAAAATGCGAGGTCTATGTTTACTATGAGGGGCCATTGGGTGCACACTTGAAGCCTGAAGTATGAGAAAAGATGTGGTAGGGTGAGTATGCGGAGATTTTTTCCCTGCTGCAGTTAGCAAAAATTTAACCTGGATAGGGTTAAACCGGATCATTCAAAGGAGGACGGAGAGAAGAGGGGATACCGGTTGATCCCGACGACATTTGCCAACTGGCTGCAGGAGTTTTACCATCAGTGCAAGGGTGAGTGGGGAAAAAGAACCCCGAATACTGTTCGGCACTCTTTTGTTACTAGGATTTGATAGGGGAGGCGGATAGAGCTTACGGGGGCACGGAGTGGCTGAGGTATGTTGAGCATTTTCGTCAGTGGAGAGTTATCCGGCCGGCGTTGAGATGGGACCATAAGGACATCAGCCTGTGACTGTGCTTGAGGACGGCTGCGTGGGCTCCGCACCAGTTAATTTTCAGGGGAGGCCGGTGGACTTTCGGCTCAGGGACAGGCGGCCGGCAACAAAAAAGGGGTATGCTGGCAGTACAATGCTAGGACCTGCACGTTCAGAGGGATGTGCCGGTACAAGCACTAGTGTTCAGGGGTAGATGGTCTCATCAGTCGTCCAGAGGTTGCAAGCAAGGAATAGGTCGTGCTGGAGAGGCTGGACACAAGAGGGAGGACCACAGTGATGGTGAAAAGGATGTGGCCGTTTTCTCGGTAGGTATCCGGATTGGAAAGTGGCTCAGTTGCGGGATTCAGGTTTCACAGCTGGCGTTAGAATTCCATGTATTTTAGAGGTGATTCCACGGTGTCTTGCACTTTGTGATCGGCCATGCGACAGCCAGATGTAGTTTCTGAGGAACTTAGTAGGGAAGTCGCATGGAGGGCCCCTTTCCGTCTGCACTGTTTCGCTGATTTGGTAGTTTCCTCTTTGGAGTAGTGCCAAAGTAGGAGCCCAACAAATTTAGGTTGATTCACCACTTTCTTTTCCAAAAGGGGGTCGGTTAATGATGCCATTGACCAGGAGACATGTTCGGTGAGTAGTACATCGTTCGCTGCTGCGGTGGGTTGGGTGCGGCATTACGGCAAGGGGGCATTGATGGCGAAGGTGGAGGTGGAATCAGTTTTTCGGCTACCCCCAGTTCACCCGGATAGCTTCCGGTTGCTGGGGGTGTCATTGGAATGAGTAATTTTGCGTCGTCCAATGCCCACCGATGTGTTGCTATGTATTCCTGTGCACTATTTGAGCAATTTAGCTCAGTTGTGGGAGGGGTTGTAAGGGATGTGTCGGGCGGGAATTCGATCATCCATTACCTGGACGATTTCATTTGCATGGTACCAGCTTCTTCCAGAATCTGCGCGGGGCTCCTGGCTACGTGGGAACACAGAGCGGACCGGTTTGGAATTCCGGTGGCACCTGAGAAGACGGGGGGGCCTAGCACGGTCATCACGTTCCTGGGCATTGTCTTGGACTCTGGTGCAATGGAACGCAGGTTGTCGGTAGATAAGCTGGCGAATTTAAAAGGGGATATTGCAGGTGTGATTGGTTTAAGCGTGGTCATCACGTTCCTGGGCGTTGTCTTGGACTCGGGTGCAATGGAACGCAGGTTGTCGGTAGATAAGCTGGCGAATTTAAAAGGGGAAATTGCAGGTGTGATTAGTTTACGCAAAGTCAGCTGCGAGTACTGCAATCGTTCGGGGGTAAGCGGAATTTGGCATGTCACATTCGGCCAATGGGGGCGGGTTTTTCTATCATTGGTTTTTGGCAAGTACAGCCGGGATCAAGTTTCCCACGAGCGTTGTGCGCTTGGTTAAAGCGCACAGGGAGAACTTGAGGGTATGGCATGCCGTTTTTGTTTGGGAATCCTTTCACGGACAGGCTCTATGGATTTTAGGGCCCGTTAGCAATTTTGACATGGAAATTATTACAGATACTGTTGGCTCTACGGGTTTTGGGGTTTTTTATTCCAGGGTCAGTGGAGTGCTGGACCATGGCCGTGGTCATGGCTTGAAGCGGGAGTTAAGAAGAATTTAGTGTTGCTGGAATTGTTTCCGGTGGGGCTGGCGGTGAAATTGTGGGGTGCTTCGTTCAGGGATCTAAAGGGGATGGAAGGAAGGGCTGGCGTTCGTTCAAAAGGCTGGTGAAGGGTCAGCTGGCCTGGCAGTTCGTTTACTGGTGTTGTATTTCAGGTGAGGCATAGGGAAGAGGGGGTGTCCACTCCTGCTGTGAATATGAAGTTAGCTGGTTTAGCTTTCCTATTCAAATTGCAAGGTCAACCTGATTTCACACAAGATTTTGGGGTGAGACGGGCGATTAAGAGTTACCGGCGATCGGTGGCCCGCAGGGATGCCAGGAGACCAGTAACCTTTGTCATGATGCGGGGTATGGTAGCATATTTGGGGGAGTGTGTTGATCTGAATACCAGGCTATCTTGTTCAAGGTGGCCCTTTTTGTTAGCGTTCTTTGGGGTGTTTCGGATAGAGGAGTTGGTCAGTCCTTAAAAAGGTTCATGGGGGAATTGGGGGTCACGAGGTTATATGTGGAGATGATGGGTTGGCTTTATTTTTGCGTAGATCGAAGACCGATCAAATGGGTAAAAGGGAGGTCAGTACAGGTGCTCCAGTGCCAGGATCACTGCTGTGCCTCATGTAGATGGATCTACTGTATCGCGCTTTCATATTGTTGATGATTTTTGTAAGAAAATGTTTACGGGCATTGGGGTGGGTAGAGAAGGAGTTTTCCTCTCATTCATTTTGGATAGGGGCTGCTACGGAGGCAGCCAGAAGTGGACTGGATGTGGATTCGGTAAAAGCGTATTGGGTGGTGGGAATCAAGGAGGTCCCAGACAGCAGTTCGGCCTCAACTTGTGGTTGGGTTGTGAAGTATTAGGGTGGGGAGGAGTTTGATGTTAGGCCCTGCGTGGTATGGAATACTATTTGGTCATGGTGTTGGGTTTGCTCTCTTATAATTTCAGAATCGGTGGCAGGAATGGTCTGGATAATGGGTCATTCCTAGGTGTTCTGGGGGGCCAGGAGGGGTGAGGTTGGGTAAGAAGGCAGGCATATGGGTTTTTGTAGATGGTAGGCTGTATTCGTGGTTGGGAGTCCCTGGGATGTTATGGGGTAGGATTGTTACTGAAGTGTATCGGTATGCAAAAAAGGGACAGGCTGCCCGACGTTTTTGCACGTGGGCGGCAACGGTTTGGGGGTTAGGTCCATGTTGGACATTACGCGGGACATCAAATTCGATGTGCGGCGGTTATTGAGGGACTTTCCTGGCATGGTCATTGTTTTGGTCGGACATGGTGGCTCGTACAACATGGCGGATGGCCAGGTCGGTGGAAAGGGTTAGTAGGGCCAGGAGAAAGATTAATAGGGATGTGAGCAAGTTCATGGTTAGGCATGGGGGATTGGCTATTAGGCACGTGGAATTGGAGTTTGAGAAATGGAGATACCTGAGGGCAGATGGGGTGTATTTGCATGAGGTGGGTATTGACATGTGGGTGTTCGGATTACAAGAGGGTATTTAGAGAGCACTTCGGGTGTGGAGGGGCACCCATAGGTAAGGTGTTTCCTTTGGGTGCTGTGGCGGGTGTTGGTCTTTGCAGGGGAAGGAAGATATTTCAGAAGGAAGAGTTCAGGAACTATCGTTGCTATGGGTCCTGATGGTGGTTTCCAGCTAATGGAGATTAGCTGGAAAGTGTTAATGGGGGCACTGTGGTTAGTGGTTGTCTCTGAGCCAGCATGTCGGCTTGAGGCCTATTAATGCACTTGGAGAGGTACCGCAGTGCAGTATTGTTTTTCCACAGATGGTTATGAAGTTCCTGCAAAGACCAACGCTAGGAGATTGATGGGTTGATTAACAGATGTTTCAATGTTTTATGTTAATTTGAATATATATATTTGTTTAAATAAATTAGGCTGCTACGGCCTTGTTAACTCCAACCTTGGTGTGGTCTCAATTAATAAGGTAAGGTTAAGAGGTTG
Source organism: Aquarana catesbeiana (assembly GCF_042186555.1). Classification (NCBI taxonomy): domain Eukaryota; kingdom Metazoa; phylum Chordata; class Amphibia; order Anura; family Ranidae; genus Aquarana; species Aquarana catesbeiana. The sequence continues at coordinate 251,847,170 of NC_133329.1, forward strand.
GGGTATATAAGTGGTGGTAGAGTTACCTCTGTTATACAACAGTCAAGAAAAGCCCGGAGCAAAGCAAATGAAATGACATAGGCGGAGGGCTTACATGACTGGGGAAACAGGGTAATAGTATCAGGAGAGGGAGTGTATCAGGTTGGTGCTGGGGGGAGGGGTTGGAGAGGAGATAAAAGGGAGGCCCCTCCCTATGAGTCATCACAGTTTTGGGAAAAGTTCCCGCCCACCCTCCCTTTGGCTTCATTGTTTTTGGCTGTTTTGTATTTCTTGCTTTTCATTTCGGACAGGTTCGTTGAATCCTGCAATGTCGTGGCAGTGGCGGGTGTTGGTCTTTGCAGGGGAAGGAAGATATTTCAGAAGGAAGAGTTCAGGAACTATCGTTGCTATGGGTCCTGATGGTGGTTTCCAGCTAATGGAGATTAGCTGGAAAGTGTTAATGGGGGCACTGCGGTTAGTGGTTGTCTCTGAGCCAGCATGTCGGCTTGAGGCCTATTAATACACTTGGAGAGGTACCGCAGTGCAGTATTGTTTTTCCACAGATGGTTATGAAGTTCCTGCAAAGACCAACGCTAGGAGATTGATGGGTTGATTAACAGATGTTTCAATGTTTTATGTTAATTTGAATATATATATTTGTTTAAATAAATTAGGCTGCTACGGCCTTGTTAACTCCAACCTTGGTGTGGTCTCAATTAATAAGGTAAGGTTAAGAGGTTGGGGTATATAAGTGGTGGTAGAGTTACCTCTGTTATACAACAGTCATGAGAATAAGAGTGGTTATACCTGGCCGGCCAACAGCTTTTTTTTGTTTGCCAGTGTCCAGTTCATCCTACTACTGATTCTGGGATACCATGAACTCTAAGAAACAGATTTTATGGCAAGTACAAAATTCCAGTTTTCTTTGCAGATCAGGTTTTATTCAGATTTATATTCTATTTAAAATTGGTCATCATTGACTGACAAATTCTAGATGCACAGGAGGTGAAATATTTCCTCACGCTGTTTTTGTGTGCTACTAAAAGTATATCTAAAGCCAAGTTTTTGTATAAAGTGTAGAATAGCTAAAGAGAAAAAAAGGGACAGACAGGGGTCCTTTTTTTTTTTCTTTTTGCTGTCTGTCTTATTGAGGACATTTTACTTCACTTTCTGTCTCAGGACACAACAGGAAATAAGAGGAGATTTGTTCAAAAGAGGAATCCTCTCTTAAAAAAGAGTATGGGATGTACAAAAAACAAACACCCATCCTTATCACTGTGCTGCAGAATTGGTCTGCTGCTGCAGGTGCCGACACTAACTCTAAGACCAAGAACGGAGTGATCACGTGACCACTGATTACCCAGTTCTTGATTCCCAGTGACTGTCATACACTGCTCCCAGCTCTGCTCCTCCAGTGCTCACTGGAATGCCAGGCTGGGGAGAGGAGGGGGTGGGCACAGCTGGCTCCGACTCTCAGTTGCGTGCTGAAAAGGAGAGTCAGCTGACAATATTGTTGGGATCCTTGGAAGCCTGGCGTGGCTCTGCCCTGTCAGCTAATAGCAGGCTTTAATGTACTTCTATGAGTCACAGGAGAAATATGGCCAAAAAAGCTTTGGTCATACTTTGCTGTTAAGCTGGCCATACACCTTACAGTCTGATTATACAATCACCTTTATATCTAGCCTGCCTCTCCCGTACCCCATGCATGTTTTTGGAGATAGATGCGGGGAAAGCCTTCAACCGGATTAACTGGCAGTTCATGTTTGCTGTCCTGAAACACATCGACTTGGGGAACAACATGCTCCACTGGATTATGAGTATCTACACTTCACCAACGGCACAGATTAAGGTCAACGGTGTCCTGTCATCCCCCTTCCCAGCCACGAACGTGACTAGGCAGGGATGCTCATTGTCACCCCTACTTTTTGCACTTTCACTGGAGTCCTTCCTATGTAAGGTCCGTCTAAACCCTGATATACAAGGCTTGGGCATTGGGAGGTCCCAATATAAAGTCTCGGCTTATGCCGATGACACGCTCTTCTCTTTGACCAATCCGTTTCCCTCCCAAACCTGTTCTGGGAAATCGAATTATACGGGTCTCTATCCTATCTTAAGATTAATTTCTCAAAGTCTGAGGCCATGGGTGTAAAAGTGCCCTTCTCCCTGCTCCGGTCTTTGCAGATTAGCTTTAAATTTAAGTGGACGGACCGGGTCTTGAAATACATTGGGACCTTTAACCCTGCTGATCTTTCCCGCACCTTTATCCTCAACTTTCCTCCCCTTTTACCCAATGTGCACGCTCTACTGGAAACGTGGAACTCAGGATTACATTCCTGGTTTGGAAGGTGCAATATTGTAAAAATGAGTGTCGTAGCCAAGTTCTTATACCTCTTTGAGGCCCTCCCAATAGCTATCCCTATGAGATATTTTAAGCAGGCCCACACCCTCCTCACGGGACTCATTTGGGCTCATAAACACCGGAGGATCAAGAGATCCTTGTTGTCCCTCCCAAAACAATTTGGGGGCCTGGCGGTACCAGACCTTCACAAATATTATCAAGCAGCCCACTTAGGCCGTCTTATCGACAGTGCCACCACGGAGATGTCAAACTTCGGCCACATACTGAGAAAGTCCAGAGTCAGGTGTTAGTACATAGATCACCCTGGTGCTTTGAGGATCTTCCCCCCTCTCTTAAAAAACACCTGCTATTGGAACTACAACCCGCCTGTGTTTCCAGCTCATCTCTACGGATAAGTGGTCCTCCCTGGAGTCTCCACTGTCTCCTATACTGGGCAATCCCCATTTCATTCCAGATCTCCGTGAGGGATCTTTTAGCTTGCTGATTGAGTCAGGATGCTTTCAGACTTCACACTTTGCAACATCGGGGACCTGGCCCTCGGTACAGTCCCTGGCAGACCCTAATGGCCCTTTCCATTTAGATATATCAAGAGCTCTGCAATTGCACCATTTTCTACAGACCCTTCCTGCCCTCGGCAACTGTTGCCGCAACTTGACTACACTTGAAGAGTACTGTTCTGAGAGTGGCACAATGCCTTATGCTCTTTCAGTAACGTACACTCTTTTAGTTACGCCATTTGACAACTTCTTGCCCCCTTATTTGGCGAAGTGGGGATCTGACCTGGGTAGACAGTTCTCACAGACACAACGCTCCGACAAAAAAAAAAACAAAACACTTTAAATCTGTTCTGAAAAAGTGATCCAACTCCAAATATCCTTGCCACTTCTCTTGACCACACTGCACATAGTGACCTTGATGCCCTGTGTGGCTGGTGGTATAGCAGTCTGTGCACTGCAATAGACAGTCCTGGAGCGAATATCCTTCATTGACCAATGAGAAGCGCACCTAAGGCTTCTTTTTTCTGGTAAGAAGTCCCAGAAGAAAAACGCATTTCTCATTAGTCAGCGCAGTCACATGGTCTTTGCAACATGCCATTGCAATAATTTTTCATGAAAAGGTGAACTTACCCTTTAAGTATTTGTATATAATTAAAAGTGAGTAAATGGTACAGCGCTCCCCACTAATATTATTTAAATCAACACACTAAGAGCACACTTAATATGAGGCTCTATATATCACTACAAACAAATATAATGTGTAGAACTGGATAAGTAAATAATATACAATAATAGATGCTAAAAGTCAAGACACCACTGAGATATAAATCCCATTGATGAACAGTAATACAAACTTCCAATGTTAATATATATATATACTGTTTTAAAACATAATATGCAAAAAGTCAAATAAAGTGAAGAAACTATTCCGTGAATTCCGTGTCAAGTTCACAGCAATCTCCAGTGCCCGCCACCTTCCAAACTATGCGCTCACCTCCATAAATGACCTTCCGCAGGTCAACATGCGCCTTCCTGTTTAAGGGGCTTAAAAACCTCTGGTGGGTGGATGGATCCTTAGTTTGTAAATCCACTATGTCCTATGGCAATCCTTAGCAGTGGTACTCATAAAAGAATCAGAAAACTAACAGTGCTGAACCGTTTAAAAACACTATTTACGAAAGGCAAATACACTTTGCACTACAAGTGCACTCCAAGTGCACCTGGAAGTGCAGTCGTTCTAAATCTAAGGGGTAGATCTGAAATGAGGGGAAGCTCTACTGATTTTATCATCCAATCATGTGCAAGCTAAAATGCTGTATTTTATTTTCCTTGCATGTCCTCTGATCTACAACGACTTCACTTCCAAGTGCACTCTCAGTGCACTTGTATTGCAAAGTGGATTTGCCTTTAGTAAATAAACCCCATTGTATTTGTTTGTAGTGATGTATCACATATATAGAGCCTCATAAATAGTGTGCTAATTTAAATAATATTAGTGGGGAGCGCTGTACCATTTACTAACTTTTTGTCAATGCCTACAATTAATTAGAACACTACTAGGTATTCAGCAGCAGACCCTAAGGCCCCTTTCACACTGGGGTGGTTTGCAGGCGTTATTGCGCTAAAAATAGCGCCTGCAAACCGCCCCTGTTTGTTCAGTGTGAAAGCCCGAAAGCCGAGGGCTTTCACACTGAAGCGGTGCGCTGGCAGCAGAAGAAAAAATCTCCTGTCAGCCGCATCTTTGGAGCGGTGAAGGAGCGGTGTATTCACCGCTCCTAAACCGCTCCTGCCCATTGAAATCAATGGGACAGCGCGGCTATACCGCGGTAATACCGCGGCTATAGCCACGCTATACGAGGGGTTTTAACCCTTTTTCGTCCGCCAGCGGGGGGTTAAAGCCGCACCGCTAGCGGCCGAATACCGCGGTAAAACAGCGCTAAAAATAGCGCTGTTTTACCGCCGACTCCCCCTACCGCCCCAGTGTGAAAGGGGCCTAACAGAATATATTGATCACAGCATTTGATTCTTTTCTGGTTATTATTATTTTAGCACAATTTTTTCAAGTACACATAGTAGCGAAGGGGATCAGGTACTTACTTATTTATATATAATTACCTGTACTTATTCTGCAAATTCTTGTTCAGATAGATTCACAACCATCAAAAACCTTCATTGGGGATAGTTATGAAAAGGTGAATTGTTGTTTACATCCAATTAAGACACCAGCCTTGCTTCCAATAACCACTCATGACATTAGCGGCTAAAAATTTTGCACTCCATTACAATAGGAATTTATGTAATGAATAACAAATTAAACTGAGCTATTACGGAAGGGGCCCTCATTAGCTGTAATTCAAGTCTTCCCTTGCAGCACTGATTTCCCTTACTTGCAAAATTGCTTTGCTATTGTCTGCAGTTGGACTGCAAATTAAAAAGCAAGAAACAAAAGTGGAATGGAAAGCTATTACTGGAGCCTGTGCAGCAAAAACAAGATGATCTGCACACACCCTAAGCACCCATTGAATACTTCCAGCCAGAGCATAATTTAATCTGTATGTTGAAATGAACAGTGTCTGAAGTATTTCCTCTCCTTTCCATAGGAGATTTAAACATGAGTGCTGGAAACCAGGGTTCATATGTACAAACCTGAAATAAAGAAGTAGAGAAAATAGAGAAATATCTGAGCACAAGATATACAGTTGTGCTCATAAGTTTACATACCCTGGCAGAATTTATGATTTCTTGGCCATTTTTCAGAGAATATGAATGATAACACAAAAACTTTTCTTTCACTCATGGTTAATGTTTGGCTGAAACCATTTATTATCAATCAACTGTGTTTACTCTTTTTAAATCATAATGGCAACAGAAACTATCCAAATGACCCTGATCAAAAGTTAACATACCCCAGTTCTTAACCGCTTCAGCCCCGGAAGATTTTACCCCCTTCCTGATCAGAGCACTTTTTGTGATTCGGCACTGCGTCGCTTTAACTAACAATTGCGACGTGGCTCCCAAACAAAATTGACATCCTTTTTTTCCCACAAATAGAGCTTTCTTTTGGTGGTATTTGATCACCTCTGCGATTTTTATTTTTTGCGCTATAAACAAAATAAAAGCGACAATTTTGAAAAAAACGCATTATTTTTTACATTTTGCTATAATAAATATCCCCCAAAAATATATAAAAAACATTTTTTTTCCTCAGTTTAGGCCGATCATATTCTTCTACATATTTTTGGTAAAAAAAAAATCGCAATAAGCGTTTATTGATTGGTTTGCACAAAAGTTAAAGCGTTTACAAAATAGGGGATAGTTTTATGGCATTTTTATTAATAATTTTTTTTTTTACTAGTAATAGCGGTGATCAGCGATTTTTATTGTGACTGCGACGTTATGGCGGACATGTCGGACATTTTTGACACATTTTTGGGACCATTGTCATTTATACAGCGATCAGTGCGATTAAAAATGCACTGATTACTGTGTAGATGACACTGGCAGTGAAGGGGTTAACCACTAGGGGGCGGGGAGGGGTTAAGTGTGTCCTAGGGGAGTGATTCTAACTGTAGGGGGATGGGCTAGCAGTGTCATTACTCTGATCACTGCTCCCGATGACAGGGAGCTGTGATCAGTGACACTTGTCACTAGGCAGAACGGGGAGATGCTGTTTACATCAGCATCTCCCCGTTCGTCCTCTCCGTGAGTTGATCGCGGGTATCCCCTGCGGCGATCGAGTCTGCGGGACCTGCGACCTGACTAACGGAGCTACCGGCCGGCCCGCACGCAATGGCACGGCGGGGAATTCAAATGAACATACCTGTAAGTCCATTTGCCCAGCCGTGCCATTCTGCCAACGTACATCGGCGTGCGCCGGTCGGGAAGTGGTTAATATGGTGTACTGCCCCCTTTAACATCAATGACAGCTTGAAGTCTTTTGTGTTATTTGTGGGTGAGGCTCTTTATCTTCTCAGATGGTAAAGCTGCCCATTCCTCTTGGCAAAAAGCCTCCAGTTTCTGTAAATTCTTGGGCTGTCTTGCATGAACTGCACGTTTGAGATCTCCCAGAGTGGCTCACAAATATTGAGGTCAGGAGACTGAGATGGCCACTCCAGAACCTTCACTTTATTCTGCTGTAGCCAATGACAGGTCGACCTGGCCTTGTGTTTTGGATCATTGTCATGTTGAAATGTCCAAGTATGTCCCATGCGCAGCTTCTTGGCTGATGAATGCAAATGTTCCACCAGTATTTTTTGATAACATACTGCATTCATCTTGCCAACAATTTTGACCAAATTTCTTGTGCCTTTGTAGCTCACACATCCCCAAAACATCAGTGATCCACCTCTGTACCTTTCATTATAGGCCTTGTTGACTCCTCTCCAATGTAGCGTTTATGGTTGTGGCCAAAAAGCTAAATTTTGGTCCCATCACTCCAAATGACTTTGTGCCAGAAGGTTTGAGACTTGTCTGTGTGCTGTTTGCCATATTGTAAGTGGGATACTTTGTAGCATTTGCGTAGTAATGGCTTTCTTTTGGCGACTCGACCATGCAGCCCATCTCTCTTCAAGTGCCTCCTTATTGTGCATCTTGAAACAGCCACACCACATGTTTTCAGAGAGTCCTGTATTTCACCTGAAGTTATTTGTGGGTTTTTCTTTGCATCCCAAACAATTTTCCTAGCAGTTGTTGCTGAAATTTTAGTTGGTCTAACTGACTGTGGTTTGGTTTCAACAGAACCCCTCATTTTCCACTTCTTGATTAGAGTTTGAACTCTGCTGATTTGCATTCTCAATTCCTTGGATATCTTTTTATATCCCTTTCCTGTTTTATACAGTTCAACTACCTTTTCCCACAGATCCTTTGACAATTCTTTTGCTTTCCCCATGACTCAGGATCCAGAAACGTCAGTGCAGCACTGGATGAAAGATGCAAGGGTCTGTCAGGAGTCCAGAAACTCATTGACCTTTTATACACACACACTAATTACAAGCAAACAGATCACAGGTGAGGATGGTTACCTTTAATAGCCATTCAAACCCCTTTGTGTCAACTTGTGTGCATGTTATCAGGCCAAAATCACCAGGGTATGTAAACTTTTGATCAGTCATTTAGGTAGTTTCTGTTGCCATTATGATTTAAAAAGAGTAAATACAGTTGATTGATAATAAATGGCTTCAGCCAAGAAATCATAAATTCTGCCAGGGTATGTAACCTTATGAGCACCACTGTATCTGGGAAATTTACTGTATTTGGTATATATGTTAATACCAGCATAGTTTTGTAGATATTAGAACAGATATGACCCAGGCTAGGGCCTTAGGAAAATAGGTGCTTGCCCACTGTTGTGTAACTTGTTTTAATATTTGCTTTATGCATGTGAGTCATTATTCTTGTCAACTTTCTATTTAGTTTTCCTGTGACAGAAAGCAGAAAGAAACATACCAAAAGCACAATTATAAAATAAACTATTGGTTGGAGGACACATGGAGTTTTATATTAAGGCTAGGGTCACACTAATGCGGTGCCAAAAACATTGTGATCCACACTCTTTTATCTCACGGCATTTAAAATGCACTGCCCTTGCAATCTGCAGTGGGTGTCAGTGCAACCTTAAAGATACCCTAAATGCAGATCGCAAATGAAGTGTGATTGCCGCCCCGAGTCACACCCAATTGCAGGATACAAAACAACCATGCGGTGTGGTTCCAAAATTGCTGCATGCATGTCTTTGGTGCGATGTGGTCCGATTTGTGCCCTTTCATTCAAATGCCTTTTCCAGCATGATGGAGCACCTTGCCATAAGGCAAAAGTGTTAACTAAGTGGCTTGGGGAACAAAACATCGACATTTTGGGTCCATGGCCAGGATACTTCCCAGACCTTAATCCCATTGAGAACTTGTGGTCAATCCTCAAGAGGCGGATATACAAAGAAAAACACTAATTCTGACAAACTCCAAGCATTGATTATGCAAGAATGGGCTCCCATTAGTCAGGATGTGGCCCAGAAGTTGATTAACAGCATGCCAAGGCGAATTGCAGAGGTTTTGAAAAAGAGGGGTCAACACTGCAAATATTGACTCTTTACATGAACTTAATGTAATTATCAATAAAAGCCTTTGACACCTATGAAATGCTTGTAATTATACTTCAGTATACCATAGTAACATCTGACAAAAAGATCTAAAACCACTGAAGGAGCAGACTTTGTAAAAATTAATATTTGTGTCATTCTCAAAACTTTTGGCCATGGCTGTAGTTAGTATGGGTTGGAAGTTGGAAGCATAGTGTGGAAAGGAGAAAGGGGATGTGTAAGGTGACGGATCATAGTAGGTAAAAGTCAGCCTGATGGACCCCAATATCTTTTCTCAGCTGTCATATTATACCACTACCAACTTAATGTACTATTATTTAACACAAAAAAGACATAATTGTATACTTTTGAAAAAGTAAGTGCACCCTTGTCTCAAAAGGTGGTATTTCAATCATCAGCAAAAAATAGATATTTTGTTGGCATATTGCTCAACTGCCCATCAGTCTCTGACTCTGTGCCAGTACATTTTTGCCACTCTTCCATGCAAAATTCCTCCAGTTGCAAGATGTTTGTAAGCTTCCTTGTAAGAACATGTCCGTTTCAAAAATCCCCAACATATTTTGATGTAATATTAATAACCCTCAGTTTCTTCTTTTAAAAGAATGATTATTGTGTTGCAAAACATTTCCAGTTCAACTTGAACTTTTGGACAGGTGGTCGCCCATTCTCATGAAGTACACTTGGATATGTTTAATAATTCCTAGTTGACTTGATGACTACAAGCTACCAAGGCCCTGAAGCAGCAAAGCAACCCCAAAAAAGTGGTGGTGAACTCTCTGCCAGGGAAACACAGCTGAAAGGAGATCTGGACTGCACTGCAAGCGAGGAGGCGACAGGGAAGTTCACCACCACTGCCTACTCACAGCAAGTTTGTTACAGATTGTAGAGTCTATGAGAGTACAATTGGGTTAGTGACACAAAGTATGTGACTCTGCTTGCCACCTCTTCACACACTGATATAATCCTGCTTCCTGGACCTTAAGCTCAATACTTACTGTTTTTACAGTTGAAAGAAGCTAATGGCAACATAATTGCTGGTTCCAAAGGTCCATAGCAAAAGTAAACTGCTTTTTATTTATTTATTATAGGTACTTATATAGCGCCGTCAATTTATGTAGCGATGTACATATACATTGTACATTCACATCAGTTTCTGCCCTCAATGAGCTTACAAGCTAAGGTCCCTAACTCACATTCATACATACAAATACTAGGGCCAATTTTAGACAGGAGTCAATTAACCACTTCAGCCCCGGAAGATTTTACCCCCTTAATGACCAGAGCATTTTTTTGTGATATGGCACTGCGTAGCTTTACCTGACAAACAAAATTGACAGCTTTTTTTCCCCCACAAATAGAGCTTTCTTTTGGTGGTATTTGATCGCCTCTGCGGTTTTTATTATTTGCGCTATAAACAAAAAAAGACCGTCAATTTTGGAAAAAAAGCAATATTTTTCACTTTTTGCTATAATAAATATCTCCAAAAAAGATATTTAAAAAACTAAATTTCTTCCTCACTTCAGGCCGAAATATATTCTACTACATATTTTTGTTAAAAAAAAATCACAATACGCGTATATTGATTGGTTTGCGCAAAAGTTATAGCGTCTACAAAACAGGGGATGGAATTATGTCATTTTTATTATTAATTTTTTTTTACTACTAATGGCGGTGATCTGGGATTTTTATCGGGACTGCGACATTGAGGCGGACAGATCGGACACTTTTAACACTTTTTTGGGACCATTGACATTTATACAGCAATAAGAGCTAAAAATAGCCACTGATAACTGTATAAATGTCACTGGCAGGTTAGGGGGCGATCAAGGGGTTACGCGTTTCATCAGTGTGTTCTAACTGTGGGGGGATGGGCTACCTAGGACATGACAGAGATCACTGCTCCCGATGATAAGGAGCAGTGGATCCCTGTCACGTCACTAGGCAGAACAAGGAAATGCCTTGTTTACATAGGCAGTTCCCTGTTCTGCCTCTCTATGCTGCGATTGTGGGCCACTGGCTGACGTAGAGTCTGTGGGACCCACGGGCATGCGCCTGCTATGCAGCTATGACGGAGGGACGTACAGGTACACCCTTTTGCCCACCCGTGCCATTGTGCCAACATACATCGTTATGCACTGGTCGGAGAGCAGTTAACCTACCAGCATTTCTTTGGGGTGTGGGAGGAAAATGGAGTACCCGGAGGAAACCCACACAGGCACAGGGAGAACATGCAAACTCTAGGCAGGTAGTGTCCTGGTTGGGATTTGAACCAGCGACTCTTTTGCTGCTAGGTGAAAGTGCTAACCACTACACCACTGTGCTGCCCATTGTGAAGAGAATGGACATGCTACGTATGGATATTACCGCTTTCCTTATATGACAATTGACCTGGGAAAGCTGAGGATACCCGTGGTATTTACGAGTGTATCCTTGAACGTTCATATGAAGCAGGAGTCCAGGGCATAGCTGCTTTAGTATTAAAAAGCCTGTTCTGATATCCTATTGCTGGCTGAGGTCCTTCAGTTTAAATGAGAGTACACCTGACTGAACACGGTGGTGGTTGGAGAAGAGCACAGTATTAACTCCTTCAGATCTGCTTTGCCGGGAGGGCGTCAATAGACGTACTCCCCCTTTCATGCTGGCCATGCCCCCCTGAAGTGAGTGCACTGTGATCATCCGAGTCAATGAGACTCAGGTGATCACAGATTGGAGTAAGGGGTCGATCCCGACCCCTTCCCACATGATCAGCTCTCAGCCAATGACAGCTGATCACGTGATGTAAACAGAAGATCAGTAATTGTTTTTTTTTTCTTCTCATGCTGACAGCTCGAGGAGAAAAAAAAAAGGGACATCGGTCCCGAGCAGGAAGAGGTGAAGCCGCCTCATATGTGCCCACAAGTACCGCCTGCCAGTGCCACGAATCAGTGCCCACCAATCAGTGCCCACCAGTACAGTGCCACCTATCAATGCGCATGAGTGCCACCTATCAATGCCCACCAGTGGTGCCAATCAGTGCCACCTAGCAGTGCTGCCTATCAGTGCTGATCATTGCCCATCACTGCCACCCAGTGCCCATCACTGCCAGCTATCAGTGTCACCTATTAGTGCCACCTATTAGTGTTGCCTCTCAGTGCCCACCAGTGCCACCTCATCAGTGTCCACCAGTGCCACCTATTAGTACCCATCAGTGCCGCCTTATCAGTGCCCATCAGTGTCGCCTCATCAGTGCCTATCAATGCAGCCTATCGGTGCCCATCAGTGCAGCCTATCAGTGCCCATCAGTGTAGCCTCATCAGCGTACATCAATGAAGGAGAAAAATTACCTGTTTGCAAAATGTATTAACAAAATAGAAAATGGTTTTGTATTCTTTTAAAAAAAAATTGGTCTTTTTAATTTTTTTTAACAAAAAATAAAAAACCCATAGGTGATCAAATACCACCAAAATAAAGCTCTATTTGTGGGGAAAAAAATTATAAAAATTTCATTTGGGTACAGTGTTGTATGACCGCGCAATTGTCATTCAAAGAGTGATAGACCTAAAAGCTGAAAATTGGTCTGGGCAGGAGGGGGGTTTAGGTGCCCAGTAAGCAAGTGGTTAAAGCGTGGACAACAATATAGCATACTGTATTGGATTCATTAAAAAGTAAACTTATTTTTACTATGTTTATACTTTAATTTATATGTATACTTTATGTCACCTTTTCACTACTGGCACATTTGTAGTATTTTTATTGGTTTTATTTATGTACACATTGCAATTTTATCAGTCACAGTAATTACAGCACTGCAACAATATATATTATTGTTGTTCTTTGCTGTGTTTTGGTGATTTCACAGTGGTGTTAGCAGCTCTTCTTGTTTATGTTGGTAGGTGGTGAGTAGTAATCATTTACTTTGTAGCCCGGGGGCAAACATATTTATAATTTATCTTTAGGCACTGTTTGCAAAGTGTGCACTGTCTCCTTAAATAGTAATCCAAATGGAAAAACCACACTGTGCAGTACATTGCTGAATAAAAAATAATAACATCTACAACTCCGCTAATTAGATCATGTGAAACCAGAGTGCGTAGTAAATAATAAAAAATTGAAACTCATAAATCATCATAACACACAAAATGCAGAAATATTGAAATCAATATGGTAGTGAAAAAGTTAATTAAAGCATATGTGCAAAAGTAAAGTCCATATAAAAGTGCTGAAAAAAGTGCTCGTGCCTTCTGTAAACAACCAATAACAAACATGCTCCAAAGGCCACAGATATCAACGGCGCCTGTAAATAACCCAGCAGCCCAGTATCCAGTGACTATTAAGCCTCTAACACACCTTCCAGATAGACTCCAATACTCCTGCAACTTTTCAGGTAGGTCCCGTTGTCACAAGGCGTTCAGCAAGTGCGATGTGAAGGACTGGACATGCGCAGTGTAGACAGGGGGGCTGCAGGGAGGCGCATGGGAGCGTGCACATACATAGGGGATGCTTGTATTCATGTGAGAGTGGCACACACAGCATTGAGCTCTGGTGTACAGGCGGTTGTTTTGCTTGTGTCTATCTATTAAGGTTACTTTGCGGTATAAGCAAGTGTATAAATATGCTTTTACTATACAAAAATGCTTTACATACAAAACTATTACAATATTAGGAATACAATACAAGACTGACATATATACCTATAACAAGAAAAATGCTACCTACTACCTAGCAAAACTATGGTCTGTATACAATAAGAATACACTAAAAAGGTTACTTAGCGCCGCTTATAGAAACTTCACAATCTCCTTGGCAACGAGGACCCCAGGTGATTGCAGGAGATCGGGCGAAAGGCATCTTCAGGTTCTGGCAAAGACCTTCCTTGGTGTTAAGTCATTATAAAGTCCTGCTCTCAGTCTCTGTTGTTCGCTTTTATTTGGAAGGTTTTGAGAAGACAATCCCACCTGGACGTATCCTTTCCTGCCCCATTACACTGATGTCAAATATAGCAAAAGGTCAAGCTAGATATTTATAGTTGACCAGAACACCTGTATAAATAATGGTAGAAGAAAAGGTATCTTATGTAAGCACTCCAGGACATCTGCACCAAGCCTGAATGTGAGTGTGTGAGTGTGAGGCTGGGAAAGTCACAAGAATATATAAATGTGTATATATATATATATACACACACACAATGCTGTAGAAAAGTATTTGCTCCCTTTCTGATTTTTTTTTGTATATTTGTCACACTTAAATGGTTCAGATCATCAAACAAATGTTAATATTACACAAAGACAAAATGCTGTCCAAACCTGCCTGGCTTTATGTGAAAAAGTAGGGTGGCACAACCAGTTATTAGGTTTAGGGGGCAACAACTACAATCAAGCGTTTGCAATAACTGGCAATGAGTCTTTCACATTGCTATGGAGCAATTTTGGCCCACTATTCTTTGCAGAATTGTTTTAATTCAGCCACATTGAGGGTTTGCCAGCATTAAACGGCCGGTGTAAAGTCATAATACAGTATCTCAATTGAATTTAAGTCCAGGCTTTCACTAGGCCACTCCAAAACCTACATTTTACTTTGTTTGAATCATTTGAATGTGGACTTGCCCTTGTGTTTCGGATTATTGTCCTGCTACATAACCCAAGTGCACTTGAGCTTGAGGTCACAAACTGATGGCCAGACATTCTTCTTTAGGAATTTTTGGTAGAGCTCAGAATTCATGATTCCATCAATTATTGTAAGTCGTCCAGGTCCTGAAGCTGCAAAGCAGCCTCAGACCATCATGCTACCACCACCATATCTGACTGTTGGTATGATGATCTTGTTATGAAATGCTGTATTCGTTTTATGCCAGATGTAACGGGACGCACACCTTCCAAAAAGTTACATTTTTGTCTCATCAGTCCACAGAATATTTGCCTAAAAGTCTTGGGGATAATCAAGATGTGTTTGGTAAATGTGAGATGAGCCTTTGTGTTCTTTTTGGTCAGCAGTGACTTTGGCCTTGGAACTCTCCTATGGATGCCATTTTTGCTCAGTCTCTTTCTTATTGAATCATGAACTGATCTTACCTGAGGCCTGCAGTTCTTTAGATGTAGTTCTAGGTTCTTTTATGACCTCCTGGATGAGTAGTCATCATGCTCTTGGAGTAACTTTTGTAGGCTGGCCACTCCTGGGAAGGTTCACCACTGTTCCAAGTTATCTCCATTTGTGGATAATGGCTCTCCCCGTGGTTCACTGGAGTTCCAAAGCCTTATAAATTACTTCAAAACCCTTCCTAGACAGATACACGTACACTACTTTGTTTCTAATCTGTTCTTGAATTTTTTTTAGATTGTGGCATGATGTGTGGCTTTTTGTGATCTGTTAGTGTGCTTCACTTTGTCAGCTTCTATTTATGTGATTTATTGATTCAACAGGTCTGGCAGTAATCAGGCCTGGGTGTGGCAAGTGAAATTTAACTCAGCTTTCCAAAAAATTGTGGTTAATCACAGTTCATTCAAGATTCAGCATGGGGGGGGCAATTACTTTTTCACATTGGGTCAGGCAGGTTTGAACCCTTAATACATGAAATAATAATTTAAAAACTACATCTTGGATTTACTCGGGTTATATTAAAATTTGTTTGATGATCTGAATCATTTAAGAGTGACAAATATGCAAAGAATCAGGAAGGGGCAAATACTTTTTCATAGCACTGTGTGTATGTATATATATATATATATATATATATATATTCACTTATCATATACATATACACACATCTCCATGTATATTGTATACATATAAACACATCAGATGCAACACATTCGGCCCTTGACTCTCCCAGACCCCTCATAAAAAATTACCGTACTTAGTTTCTAACAACACTCATGCTAAACCTTCATTAGCCATGAGTGTAACCCCCTCCCAAGGTGTTTTAGTCTTTAGCAAAAGTTCATTAGAAGCAAGTCCAGGCATGTAACACATTCAATATCAAAGGCCTTGCTCTCCACATCTTTTGTAAGCATCTGTCATTCTTTCCATCATGAAGCCACTTTTCTCTGGTCTTCCTATGGATCAAATTGGAGACAGCTTGTGAAGTGGTAAAAAGCCGATGATCTGTGCCTTCGAATAATACATAAACAGTAGACCCTGGCCCTTCTGCTACAATTTTTCCTCTAATTGGCTTCTTGCCTGGATCTCTGACCAACACTTTGCCACCTGCCTGTATCCACTTCTGATCCTCCCAAAGAACATCAATAGGGAGGAGAGGAAATATATAGATATTTCCCAGAGGATCATTGCTGTTTGTTTTGAAAGGTTTGATGTTATAGAGCCTCACTTTCCACTGTTGAGAAGTGTCCACTAACCAGTCAGGGTCCAAGACACTGTCCCGAAGCTCATCTCCCAATGCAAATATAACCTCAAACCTTCCTGCCAGATTCCCTCTCATTCCTAGTTAGGCTTTAGATGCTTTAGATATGTCACTCTTGGCTTCTATGTCATGGGAAGCTGTAACTTGGTACTTGTTAAGCCCTGTTCTTTCAAGAACCTTATGTAAACACTGAACTCTGCACTCCAGCAGTGGAATCTGTGCCCCAGCCCCCACCATCCTCTCATTCGGTGTACTTGCTATAGGTCTAGAATTTAACAGAACTGCCTGTGTAAGAACCCCCCCCCCCCCAGTGTATGTGTGGGTGTAAGTTTGTATATCTGGTCCTTTAATAGCCCATTGTATCTTTCAATAAAACCAGCTACCCGTGGATGGTATGGGATGTGGCACAACCAATACACTCCAGAGTCTTTGGCCCACTGTTGTACTGTTGATCCAGTGAAGTGCGAGGCATTATCACTTTGAACTTGTTTGGGACAACCATAAGCAATAAGTTTCTGAAGAAGTTGAAGTGTTGTGGCTTTATCTGCATGTTTGCAAGGATGAACAAGCAAAAGTCCTGAATAGGTGTCCACTGCAATGCAACAATACTTCAGACCATTGTTTCCCCAGGGCAGGGGACTGGTAAAGTCAATCTGACAAATCTCTGCAGGCCTCTCACCCATCTTAATTGACCCGGTGGAGTACTTTTGCAATGGCCATTGTCGCACTTCTCCACACACTGTACAGTTCCCTATTACAGTCTTTAATATGTCCATGGATATGGGCAATCCTCTCTGCTATGCACATTCATATGTCGCTTTTTGCCCCAAATGTCCAGATTGCTTGTGGGCCCAGTTGGTCAAGTTCATCAAGATCAATTGGCACAACTGCATTCACTTTGGCGATTTCATCTGCCACTCTGTGGTAGTTCTCAAAGTCTGGGACTAGGGGCACATGTGCATCAACATGTAGTGATATCATAACACAACATGCTCCACTTTTATGGTGTGGGTGTGAGCTTCCTTCCAAGTGTAGTCCCAGACTTCCTTGCCTCCCCACACCATCTTTCCATGAATCATCCAGTCATTGGGCTTCCACATGGGCATCCAAGTCATCAGTCCTTTAAAGATTGCCCAGCGACATGGAAAGAAGGAGCCTCCTGAAGAGTCAATATTACAGCTTTCAACTCTGCATATTGACTGGACCCTCCAATTCCGGTCTCCTGCAGGACTGCGTCTGTACTCGGGTTGTAGGCTGCAGCAGTCCATTGATGCCCAAACAAGGTGACTATGGCTGAACCATGCACTTGACTGACAGCCTGAACCGGCACCGAAGCAGCCTGGGGAGAGGCAGACACCCGTGGGATTCTCAACTCCGTCTTATCACAGCCAGTCTGCTGACACTGAGCACCCAGTCTGGAGCAGAGGAGAGCGCTGTGATAGCCCCGCATACCCTGACACTGTGCAGCACACAAGGCTATACACTTGCAATAAAAAGAAAAAAACTGTGCTGAAAATAAGTGGGTATGCTGCGGTTATAAGTGGGGTACACCAAATATAGAATAAAGAAACAAAAAACCGCGCTTAAACTAATGCATGTGGTTAACACTGTGATATAAAAATATTTAAGTCCTTAGAGTGCATAAGAGTCCAAAAGAAAGTGAATTCAAATCTTTAATGTTCAATTAATGTTCATAGATGCTCAGATGAATCAATTAGAACAGCAAATAGTAAGTAGAATGCTTACCAGATGGCAAGCCAAATGAAACAAGTGGCTTAAACCCAGCCTGGGCCTTTAAGGAACCAGTCCCGGTGAATTTGAACAAAACTTCCACTCGTGAAGGATAAACGTGGATTCATTCGAATTCATCCCAAAAAAAAATTGGATATAAAACATAGCGTAATATTGTCAACAAATAAAGAAAAAAAGAGGAACCCTCACACAGTGATGAATCATATAAAATCATAAAAAACACCCAGTGCCCATAGACACACACAGGGTCTCTGTGCAAGTGACATAAAATCATGCAAATAATGAGAATAAACCCAATAGTGAGTATACACCAAAACCTTGCAGAGTTCCTGCTTACCAGATATTAGTAAAAATGCGTGCATAAACATCAATCACCGAATGATTAGTTGGTGAAGGGATATCAAACGTGCCGCAAAACACACCAATTTGCTGCTTACCAGATGGAAACCTTTGAATAGACACACTGACACAGCTTGGGAAAACAGCCTCCTTGCACCGGACAATGTAAACCAATCACGCCCGTCATATCCAAAGCTCCACGGTATACATATTGTAAAGATATGGCAAGATAGTGTAATACCTTTTTAACTGCTTTATTCAAAGAAGAAATACATTTACAATAAAAAAGAAGATAACAGCAATGCCAGCCGGCAAACAAACGAACTCCCGTCCTCAATGGGGCGACGTGGTGACGTCAGCACGTACCTCCCAGACGCGTTTCGTCATAGGGTGACGTTTTCAATGGGGAACGGGCAGCGTGCTGAACCACCATCTAATATACATGTACCAAGCCTCGCATTGAGTTCTATTGAGAGAATGCCGAGGCGCCATCTGAAATAAGGGCACAGCCAGTAATTCTATTAACCTTAAAGAAGAACTGTCTGTGAACCCATAAAGATGGCCTATATTAAACAGGGCCCAAAAAAACATACCTCCCAATTGGATGACCTACTAATTATTAAAATATATATCATTTAAGCCCAAATTTAAATGCGATGGCCCATAAATTAATTTTATTTTAATTTTAAAACCAATCAAAAAAAAATATATATTATTTATTATTATTTATTATTTATATATCCTATATTAAAAAATAATAATAAAAAATAAAAAATAATAAATAAAAATAAAACTAAATAAAATCCAAATTCAAACCTAGGTGCCAACAGAGGAAATTCAGAACGCCATCTTGGCCATGGGTATAACCAAATATTCTAGCACAAACGGCCAAAAATATTTATAGATAAAATAAAATTAAAAATTCATTAACCCCTTGTGAGATATAAAATTTTTTTTTATATTTATATAAAAGGAACATTAATTAACTATGACAGTTGAATAGACAATTAGTTAATTAAGGCAATTGGATTCGATAGCACAAAATAAATAATGCATCAAACCCAAAAACCCCTTCCATAAAGAATCTCTATATATCATTCATGTAAATGATATTCAAAAAATCATTCAATAAATAAATATAAAATTTTAAATCTATATTAAATGTTTATTTACGTATACCCATGGCAACCTCTGTTGCCAGAAATTCAAGAATTATCAATAAAAGCGTTGACATCCACCTCAATATTTAGCCCATGAGGCGTGTAAGTCCTAACCCTATGTATCCAGGACATCTCTAATTTGGAGATCTCTCGCACCATGGAGCTCATGCAACAATGTGGTTTGTATCTGTCAATACGATAAAACAGGGTATGGAGGGGTCTCTGTTGTGCACTAACTTATAATGCTTGGAGACTGAATGATTCCTAAACCCTGTTAGAATTTTAGTAATGTGCTCGTTTAGTCTAACTGAGAGGGGGCGTTTGGTCTCAGTTAGACTAAACGAGCACATTACTAACATTCTAACAGGGTTTAGGAATCATTCAGTCTCCAAGCATTATAAGTTAGTGCACAACAGAGACCCCTCCAATACCCTGTTTTTGGGGATTGACAGATACAAACCACATTGGCGCGGGAGCTCCATGGTGCAAGAGATCTCCAAATTAGAGATGTCCTGGATACATAGGGTTAGGACTTACACGCCTCATGGGCTAAATATTGAGGTGGATGTCAACGCTTTTATTGATAATTCTTGAATTTCTGTGCAGCTTTGGGTTCCAACAGAGGTTGCCATGGGTATACGTAAATAAACATTTAATATAGATTTAAAATTTTATATTTATTTATTGAATGATTTTTTGAATATCATTTACATGAATGATATATAGAGATTCTTTATGGAAGGGGTTTGATATATTATTTTAGTATTTTTCTGGGCCGTTTTTGGGTTTGATGCATTATTTATTTTGTGCTATCGAATCCAATTGCCTTAATTAACTAATTGTCTATTCAACTGTCATAGTTAATTAATGTTCCTTTTATATAAATATAATAAAAATGTTTTATATCTCGCAAGGGGTTAATGAATTTTTAATTTTATTTTATCTATAAATATTTTCGGCCGTTTGTGCTAGAATATTTGGTTATACCCATGGCCAAGATAGCGTTCTGAATTTCCTCTGTTGGCACCTAGGTTTGAATTTGGATTGTATTTAGTTTTATTTATTATTTTTTATTATTATTTTTCAATTTAAAATATTATTTTTTAATATAGGATAATATATATATTTTTTTTGATTGGTTTTAAAATTAAAATAAAATTCATTTATGGGCCATCGCATTTAAATTTGGGCTTAAATGATATATATTTTAATAATTAGTAGGTCATCCAATTGGGAGGTATGTTTTTTTGGGCCCTGTTTAATATAGGCCATCTTTATGGGTTCACAGACCGTTCTTCTTTAAGGTTAATAGAATTACTGGCTGTGCCCTTATTTAAGATGGCACCTCGGCATTCTCTCAATAGAACTCAATGCGAGGCTTGGTACATGTATATTAGATGGTGGTTCAGCACACTGCCCGTTCCCCATTGAAAACGTCACCCTATGACGAAACGCATCTGGGAGGTACGTGCTCACGTCACCCCATTGAGGACAGGAGTTCGTTTGTTTGCCGGCCGGCATTGCTGTTATCTTCTTTTTTTATTGTAAGTGTATTTCTTCTTTGAATAAAGCAGTTAAAAAGGTATTACACTATCTTGCCATATCTTTACAATATGTATACCGTGGAGCTTTGGATATGACGGGCGTGATTGGTTTACATTGTCCGGTGCAAGGAGGCTGTTTTCCCAAGCTGTGTCAGTGTGTCTATTCAAAGGTTTCCATCTGGTAAGCAGCAAATTGGTGTGTTTTGCGGCACGTTTGATATCCCTTCACCAACTAATCATTCGGTGATTGATGTTTATGCACGCATTTTTACTAATATCTGGTAAGCAGGAACTCTGCAAGGTTTTGGTGTATACTCACTATTGGGTTTATTCTCATTATTTGCATGATTTTATGTCACTTGCACAGAGACCGTGTGTGTGCCAATGGGCACTGAGTGTTTTTTATGATTTTATATGATTCATCACTGTGTGAGGGTTCCTCTTTTTTTCTTTATTTGTTGACAATATTACGCTATGTTTTATATCCAATTTTTTTGGGGATGAATTCGAATGAATCCACGTTTATCCTTCACGAGTGGAAGTTTTGGTCAAATTCACCGGGACTGGTTCCTTAAAGGCCCAGGCTGGGTTTAAGCCACTTGTTTCATTTGGCATGCCATCTGGTAAGCATTCTACTTACTATTTGCTGTTCTAATTGATTCATCTGAGCATCTATGAACATTAATTGAACATTGAAGATTTGAATTCACTTTCTTTTGGACTTTTATGCACTCTAAGGACTTAAATATTTTTATATCACAGTGTTAACCACATGCATTAGTTTAAGCGAGGTTTTTTGTTTCTTTAAGGCTATACACTTGCTGAATGCCTTGTGAAAACATGACCTACCTGAAAACTTTGCAGGAGTTAAAGTGTTAAAGGCCTAATAGACACTGGATACTGGGCTGTCGGGTTATCTACAGGCACCATTGATTTGAACAGCTATCTGTGGCGTTTGAGTGTCGGCTCCCTAGATAAACACAAGCACTAATGATCTCTATAACTTGAGATAATTTTGGTCCGGCAAGAGGCTGCATTACCTCACAGGCACTTTTGGAGCATGTTTGTTATTGGTTGTTTACAGAAGGCACAAGAGCACCTTTTTCAGCACTTTTAATTGGACTTTACTTTTGCACATATGTGTAGCAGAATCTCTAACCTCTTCCAGTCTAATGAGAACCTCCAAGATCAAAGACAACTGATATCCTTCAATATGTAGTGGGTTGTGAGGCATAGTGGGTGCAAAGATGGCAAAAGTCATTGGGCGCCAAACACTTCTTGGATGCAAAAGAGGTTTTATTTCTTTTAACAGTCCTTTTTATATTTTTGAAGGGAAAGAGGATTAGGGCCAGGACACCCTTTAGTAGTTGCAATTTCAATTGGCAGACTCCAAAACTTCAATAGGAGGACAGCTGTACAGGGAAAAGGCCCCAGCAAGGTGCCACTTCTGCACGTGCAGGATTGCGGTCTCCTATGGCAACCATACTTAACAGTTCTTAACACAAAGTTCAACAGTTCTCTCAGCTTCAGTCACGTCTACTTGTAGTTTTTCAGTCCCTTGAGCTCCTAGTCTCTCACTGGACTCTCTGATTCACTGACTCTGAATCCCGTGAGCTCCTCAAGGCTTTTGCGGTGGTATCCCCCTCAAGCATCACCCATGCTTCCCTGCTGGGTCCCTAGCTTGGCACTCCAGATACTCCTCAAGCTTCACCCCTGCCAACCTGGCTCGGTCCCTGGCTTGACACACAAGGCTGCTCTGCAAGCATCACGTCTGCTGGCTGGGTCCCTAACTTGATCACCACCTGAAGTTTCCCGATTCCCCACCGTGGCTGTTCTGTGACAATATTGCTCTGGTACTTGCTTTAGTTACTCACTGTGGTGGTTGCTCCCTAAGTGGCAACAGATTCCCTTCTACCTCCGACCACAACAGGTTCTCCGGCCGGGAGAACCGTCACTTTTGGTTGGACTGCAAGCCGCAGTCCCAACCCTGCGCTACCCTCTTACTTCTGGATAAGCCCTCACACAGCCTGGCAGCCAGATGCCCCCCAGGATAGGCCTAGCAGCCCAGGGCGCACGACCCACGTCCACCCAGACAGCGGTCCAGGTAGCACAGCACACCTGACTCCACCTGAATATATAGGTTCTCCCAGCAGGGTAAGGGATTCAAGAAAAGCCCTGTCCATTGGCTGAGATATCCCATATACACATGACTTGACCCTGAAATGTCCTTCTCACATCTAATGCCACCAAGTGCCTGGCCACCTAGCGACAGAAGAGAAAAGTACAACAAAGCCAAACTTAGGGAGAAATCAATGGATCTCTAACAACTATCTACAGTAGCTACTCATGACAAGGAATTTGGTGAGGAGCTCCCTGACTAAACCCCAGGGCGCTACATATTCTTTAGTGAACTTTTCACTACCATATTGATTTTTAATATTTATGAGTTTTGTGTCTTATGATGATTTCTGAATTTCAGTTTTTTTATTATTTACAATGCACTCTGGTTTCACCAGATCTAATTAGCGGAATATTTTCATAAGAGTGAATTATTTTTCATGTTGTAGATGTGATTTTTTTTATTCAGCAATGTACTGCACAGTGTTGTTTTTGTATTAGGATTACTATTTAAGGAGACAGCACACTGTTGTCGGTTCAAATATGTTGAAAAAGTCAACAGTTTTCATAGGGGAATACTTTTTCACATGACTGTACATGAGAAAAGACTGTAAACACCAAACAGAACATAGATCTGCCAGGCAGCACTATCCAGGTGTTTTACAGTTCAGAAGTATGCTTTGTTTGTACATTTGTAGTATGAAAAACCCTTCCTACGCTTGCGGTTGGGTTAATTCAGTCTTAGATCATAGTTTCCCCAGGTCTCATGCTTCATTTACGATTGGGTGCATTTATTCCTGTCTCAAATTCTTATGTCTTTCAGAACTACAGCGACAAAATGTCATCAATGTGTTCTCAACATCCAATTTTTAATTTTAAATACCGATAGTACATATTATTCAGAATATAGAAGCTTAGAGCTTAAGACAGGGGGATCTCACTAGTGCAGTGGTTCTCAACTCCAGTCCTCAGGATCCACTAACAGGCCAGATTTTAAGTATTACCTTGGGGAGATGTAGACTAGACTACTGCAATCACTGAGCAGCAAATGATATCACCTGTGATGCATTTCAGTTATCTTACAAACCTGGCCTGTTAGTGGGTCCTGAGGACAGGAGTTGAGAACCACTGCACTAGTGGAATGTATAAAAACATTTTAAGGGCAATTCTTTATTAAAGGTAATATCAAGAAACTGAAAAAACGGCTGATGGTATAAAGTGCAGACACCTGGAGGTACCTGCACATAAGTGCAGCAACCTCCCACACCATCCTAGCACTGCTGATTTCTCTGCCATTCTGAGAAGCATAGCTTTGGCAGTGCTTGATAGTGCCAAAGCTTGCCTGCCCCTTCTTGCTAACTGCACTATTGGCCAAAGAGGTTGCTTATTACAATTGGTAGGAATGTGTGGAAAGTCAACAAGTTCAAACCTCAGTGGAAGTGTCAAAGCTTACCTATCAGTACCAGCCAGGATTCAGCAATGATGGGAGAGTTGGGGGTGGGGTCCCCAAGGTACTTGCACTTTAAATCTGTTTTTTTTTTTTCTTTTTTTATTGCTATTGACAGTGTGTCCTTAACCTACCTCTTCTAAAACTATATTGCAAGATAAATTATAGAAAAATAATTTGAAAAAAGGAGGAAAACGTTAGTTTTATTGTATTTGTGATCATAGCAGTACTCGACATCAATAGCTAGTATTTTTCCAGTAGCCATGGTTATTAGAAGAATTATGTCACACTGATTTCAGTTCAGAAAACCATTGACAGAAGGCTATTATTGAAATATTTTATTATAACAGTGGAAATGTATTGTCTGATTCAATTACAGCTTTAGGTCATTGCCTCCAAGAGATGCAAAACAGCTGTCCAGATATTCGTTTGTCACATCTTCCAGCCGTTCTGGCTTCCACTTTGGATTCTGGTCTTTATCAATAAGAACTGTCAGGGTAAAAATAAAACCTCATTATTCAACCATATAATTCCTCTACAATGTAATATAATCAAAATGACTCTTGTATTACAATTCTAGAGGCATGTATAGTTGATATTACCGTACAATAAAATAATAAGTCTACAATATATTAGATTGTGAAATTAAACAGAAGGATATAAGTTTCAAGCAAACCTGTGGCTCATTTCAACATGGTAAACTGGCTTCCAGGCTGAAGAGCTGTCACCACCAGATGCACTGCAATATGCAAATTCCAACCAGAAAAAGCGTAGTTACATTCTGGCCCACCCCCTTCTGTCTTGTCCCTTTAACACTTGGAAAGTTCATCTGTCACTTTGGACTCTGATCCGAATCTGCCAAACAGAACACCTCTAAAAGTGCATGAAGGCACTTGGAGATGCACTACTTATATTCCAGCAGCCATTTCACTATATATCAGGCAACAGTAAGTCATTTTAACCATGAATGTTCCGCCCAGTAGTAATTTGACAATAAGGCTGGAGGGGACATTTGTCGTTCCGGGTGGAAGTCATATGATGTCCTCCTGGAATGTGCCCCGCGTGTGCCCCGCGTGTGCCCCATGGGCCCCGCTGCAGCACAATCTGCTACCAGCTGTGTCCACTGATCATAGCTGATGACTGATCAGTGTACCGGCCTGCTGTCCGTACCATGTGATTGCTGTAACCAATCACAGCAGATCACATGCCAACTGTCAACCATGGATGGCTTCCTTTCATGCCATCCATTGTGTACAATTGTGTTGCCATCTGTGATTGGTCACAGTGATCACATGGTATAAACAGGGCCAAACACAGCCCATCTGTACCATGTGATTAGCTGTGGCCAATCATAGCTAATCACAGCAATACACACTGAATTAATTAGTTTCATTTAGTAAAAATGGTTACTTATACCAGTGAAATTCACAGATATAAGCAATAATAATGTGTAAAAAAATAAAAATACGGATCACTTCCCCAGAGTAGTACAAACACTGTATTGCTCTGGTCACAGTGTGTTAAAAAAGAAAGAAAAAAAGGCAATGAAAAAGAAAAGAACATGATTACTTTTTTTTGTTTAACATACTGTCACCAGTTAGTATCCCTGATCACTACTACACCAGTTATATGATGACGTTGTACTGCACTTGTAACAGTATGTAAAAAAAAAATGTGAAAAAAAAATTCTTTTAATTTAGTTTTCTAAAAAAGTACAACTTCAAAAAACTTGCCATGCCCCTCGCTAAATACCTTGGACTGTCTACTTTCTAAAAAGGAGGGGTCATTTGTACTGTCTGGGCCTCAAGAAATGAGTCAGGATTGATCAATTTTCAGATATATACCATAGTTTGTGGACTATTTTTTTCCTACAGACTAAATAATAAATACTGATTTGGGTTCTTTTCACCAAAGAAATGTAGCAGATTACAGTTTGGCCTAAAATTATGAAGAAAGATTATTTGCAAAATAAATTACATTTTTCAAAATGTTCAGTCTTTTTTGTTTTATTTAGCAAAAAAAAAATGAAAAACCCAGTGGTGATTAAATACCACTAAAAGAAAGCTTTATTTGTGTAAAAAAAAGTGATAAAAATGTTATATGGGTACAGTGTTGCTTGACCGTGCAATTGTCATTCAATGTGTGACAGCACTAAAAGCTGAAAATTGGCCTGGGCAGGAAGGGGGTAAAAGTGCCCGGTATTGATGTGGTTAAACATGCTTTAGGACAAACACAGATCTAGACAAAAAAAACACAATGGCAAACTTGCTGGAACACTTATTGAAAACAGAACATTTGAGCGGAGAGGAGTGTTTTCGTATGCATACTATGTATATCTGTGTCGCAGACATGATTTTTAACCGCTTGCCGACCAGCCGCCGTCATTATACAGCGGCAGGTCGGCACGATCCCGCGAACCGTGAATGAATGATTTGTATAGCGCTGCAAATGCGAACTGAATCGCCTCAAGGCGCTAGACCGCCGTAGCTATACATCGGCTTAAGGGATCGGGGATAGCAGGCGTGTGCGTGCGCTCACTGCACAGGGGGGGTGCCGACGGTCATAGCGACTGTCGACCACGAGCGATCGGGAGCACGAAAACACACAAATCCGTGTTTTGTTCTGAGAGCAGTGACAGATCATGTGTTCCTAATTAGCTAGGAACCACGATCCGTCACTTCCTCTAGTCAGTCCCCTCCCCCTTCAGTTAAAATCACCTCCCAGGGAACACAGTTAACCTATTGATCCCCCCTAGTGTTAATCCCTTCACTAGCAGTGACATTTTTACAGTAATCAATGCATTTGTATAGCACTGATCACTGTATTAATGCCAATGGTCCCAAAAATGTGTCAAAATTGTCCGATGTGTCCGCCATAATGTCGCAGTCACAATAAAAATTGCAGCTCACTGCCATTACTAGTAAAAAAAAAAAATAAATAAATAAAAATACTATAAATCTATCCCCTATTTTGTAGACGCTATAACTTTTGCGCAAACCAATCAATATACGCTTATTGTGATTTTTTTAACCAAAAATATGTAGAAGAATACATATCGGCCTAAACTGAGAAAAAATTTGCTTTTTTTTTAAAAAAAAAATGGAGATATTTATTATAGCAAAAAGTACAAAATATTGTGTTTTTTTCAAAATTGTCCCTCTTTTTTTGTTTATAGCGCAAAAAATAAAAACCACAGAGGTGATCAAATACCACCAAAAGAAAGCTCTATTTGTGGGAAAAAAAGGACGTCAATTTTGTTTGGTGACAGCGTCGCACGACCGTGCAATGGTCAGTTAAAGTGAAGCAGTGCCAAATCGCAAAAAAAATGGCCCGGTCATTCAGCAGCCAAATCTTCTGGGGCTGAACTTTCATATTGATTAAACTTTGACATTTTATTCAGTGGTACAGTTATAGTCCTTGCTTTAGCTTCTAGGTTTTTTTATATGGACCACTTATTCTTTTTCTGCCATCACTATTTTATGTTTCTATACAAACACATCAACATGTCGATTGCAGGGTTATGGACCCTGCTTTAGTCTTAATGACGTCAAGATCCTAAACTGCTGGTGCGTAGCAGAGACTAGTTTAGCAGCAGAAGAGGAGTGGAAGATTGAGTAACTAAATGTTCTTTTATTGCTGCACATAAAAAGCATGCAAACCAGTAACCCTGAATTGCCCCTAGGCCGACACACCAAAATAGTACATGGAGGTAATTTTCCGAAAATGTAATTCCTCATATTAGATCGTATCCATCCCAGCTCCAGAGGAGGGGATTGGAACAAAACCTCCAAATCCTCCAAAATGGAGCTGTGCTGGATACACAACCTCAAAGCTACTTTACCACCTGGCCTCAATGAGGCTATTTGTTTTAAGTCCTTTTTGGAAGGTTTCTCCTCTGGAGGAATGGAGAAATAAAATAGAAAAGAAAATGTAATATATTTTCAAATGATCTCTGTGAACATACAGACAATTTGTCCCCCTAAATCTGCTTGTTATCTTGTGCTTTCAGGTTTGGCCACCAGGGGGCTATGGTAACAATCCATGTCCCCTGCTATGCCTTCCCACAATGCTCGATTGAGTTATTGATGTTTATTTAAACAATTGTTACATGCTGGTTGACCCCAGGTGGCTGGACTGCTGTAATGCCCAGCACACTAAGCCCCCCTGATTTGGTAACCCGTGGTGGCTCTCCATGGAGGCTACAGATGATGCCATCTTGTTTGACCGAGATGTCATCATCTCAGCCAAACACCAACAGTTCAAAAGGGGGGCCCAGGTACCTGCTGAGTACTGGCTTATTGCAGCCACCAATCCTCTTCTGCTTCCCCCTGCAGCACTGCCCGCTTCTTGTCCTCCTTCTTCCTCTGGGTGCACTGCAGGGGTATTGGTCCTAGCACATGCGCCCCTGCCATCTATTGTCCAGGCCCATTGTTTGCCCCTTTCCCCCTCAGCACTTCTGGCTTCCCTCCTCGCCTCTCCCGCCAGCAGCTATTGCAGGCACAAAGGGAGATGTTTCAGGATTGAAAGCGGGGGGAAGGCATTGGTAAATATGTCATTTACTGGCCCCTTCCTTTCCTGAAAGAACACAGTGAGCGATCAGTATCAATCACCCCTGTGTCCATTCATCACTGAAACACAGTAATATACTATGCTTCAGCTTGTGAATGAGCAGCAAGCTTCACATAGTAACCTATTCATTAGTCTGTGCTGCTGAGCATGCAGAGAAAGGGACTAATAATCCAATGTCCTCAGTCACTTTCAGCCAGGAAAGGGGGGGGGGTGTCCTGTCAGGTAGGCTGTATGGGGCCCTGTGATTTATAACAGCAGCCCTGTAAGTGAACATTGATTGACATAGGCTTTTATGGAGTTGAGTTTAGTAGCTTTGGTAAAAAAACGCCTAAAGCTCCTAAACGCACGTTTAGGAGCTGTAGTGTACATGAATCCTTAGAATGTTGCTTATTGACTATGAAATTACAAACTCTGTCTTCATATCTAGAACATGGAATCTGTTATTGTGACAGATTTACAGTAACACTTGTGGCAGCATGATTTATATGTAAGGGTGGTCTTCTAAATGATACGTCTAGCAGCTGACCAGCTTGAATTTATCTTGTGTACAAAATGACACAAAAGTATTATATGCAGAAAGATAAAACATAGTAATATTTTTCTGTTAATTACAATGCAGCCAGCCTCATCCCACTGCTGCCAGTTAATCCTAGTTTTGCTGGAGAGGAAGATGCACTATACCTGTATTGATCGCAAGCTGCTAGTATTATCAGGCTTCCTGCTCATATTATGTGAGGTTATAAAAATAGATGTCATATCAAGCTGTGTTTGAACAGTAATACTTATACTAGTACACATGTTTATTGTCATGTTCATTCTCTTTATCTCTTGACCAAGCTACTACTTATGAACTAGAGCCTCTCCACCAGTGTACTGTATACTGTATGCTTCTAGGGATACTTCATATAAGTGTGGGGGGGGGGGCACTCCTGCTTCATCAGTTTGTCTATGAACAAGAGGATGTACAGTAGGGTGCCTGAAGAAATGCAATGTAAAGCCAATGCTGGGTCTGACAGATATTATGACACATACAAGAACAGTGGGGCCCACTGAGGTGGGCAACAGAAAAGTATAGAACTGAAATGTTAGTGCCCACAAACACTATAGCCCATGTTAAATTTAAAGTGTCACAGCATAAGTGAAGTGATCTCTTTATTCCTGTGTAATGACACATCTGGCTCCATATACCTTCTGAGGTCAATACACTAGAATGAAGTGTTCACTTTAGTTTAGAAAGCACATTAAGAAACTTTAACACTGAACTCCAGGCAAACAGCTAAACACGTGGTTCAAGTTCATAAATTTAAGTTGATTCACTTGCCAAAAAATTTTGTATTTCTGAGTATTCAGTCCTGAGACTTACAAACTCACCCACAATGCATGGCCGGCTGGTGACCTGATTTTTCTTTGTTGCAGTTAAGTAACACAACTAGGTCATCTCCCTGCCCCCTCGCCGGTGACTGCTGATTGGTAACCATGCACAGCTGCTGCAGCTTTAATAAATCGCCACCCTTTGATTTTTTTTATAACTACATAACTGCATTCACTGGTGTTTTATGATCTGCATGGTTTCTGCTTTAACCCCCAATGCCCAGGAAAACTTTTTACTTAGTAGGAAAATTCTATATATTTTCTGATATGTCTTTTATATTCTTTCTACAAACATCTGTTAATTAAGAACTGAATATCATAATTTTGTGGTTAATTAGTGAAGGATACTGTGTGGATGAAACAATTTTTCCATCAGGTAACAGCATATGAAATGGAAATAATCAGACATTTGGGTTGCTTTAGTAGAGGACTACAGCATGTTCATTCTACAAAGCACAGCTTTGTGAGTAAAGTGCAATTTTACTACTCAAAAACTACCCAATATTATGCAGGAAAAACATAAAACAGGCCCATTACTGGATTATTGAAGTCCTTGCAGATTCACCTCATTAACTAAATGAACTGAAAACCTCAACAAGTGTTTCTTTGGTAAATCAAACCTACTGCCCACAATATCTGGCATTATATTGGATATTTGTTGCTGAAATAAGCAATAAACTTTATTAAGTTTTGAAATAAGCAATAAAATTGTCTAATATGTCTTGAGTGTGAGTGTGCAACATTAGTTTTTTTATATCCAGCAATATTAACTTTAAGGCAACTTTGGAGACTTGATAGACCGTCATTTGTAATAGTAACTTTTGCTATTCTTGCAGGGTAGCATGCGTGTATACAGTAAGAAAGCCAGGATACTATGGCATTCTTCTTTCCCATTTGTTCTGTCTTGACATTAGCTCACTGTGTTTCATAGCTATATCTGTTCTTCACAACCATTAAGACTGCTCATTACAATCATTGTAGAGACTTCACACAATCCACAAATGTCACTTCTGGTTTTGAAACTGAACGTGATATTAGACAAGTCCTAGCAATGGGTAGAAGAGTTCCTTTTAACTTTTCGTACTCCAGTTTAAAGTATGAGTTCACCTTTGTAAAAAAAAAAAAAAATTGCATCTTTTTGCAGGTAAAAAAAAAATATTTTTTACCAAGGAGCCTGGAAAGCATTACACCCTCAATCAGTAGATTGTGGGTGCAATGCAGGACTCCTGCAGACTTTTCAGTGTATTTGTATGTACCACCAGGCAATTACACACTGACAGGAAGAGACAATGAACTACCTAGAGTGCTGAACATAGGGTTGCCACCTCATCCCTTTAAACTGAACACATATATCAATTCCACATGTTCTGAGGCTAACTTAATGCAGATAAGGCACTAAGTGAGTTTGATTACCACCTTAATCAGCCACAGAACCTGTGTAATTAATATATGTTTCAGTTTTAAAGGGATGAGGTGGCAACCCTAGCTCAACAGCTCCCTGGTAGTTCATTGAGAACTTCAAGCCGACAGCTGCAAAGGCTGTCAGAACTTGTAGTTTCCCATTCACAGAATTCTGTAAATGAATGACATGGCTGGGCGGGCGCGTTTTTTTTTAAATAGTGACAGCGAGCAGGGAGACTAAGAAAGGGTGTAACATATAACATGTTTCCAAAGGTGAACTTATCCTTTAAGATAATCACCAGTAAAGAACAAACTAAATGAATGAGATATCGAACTAGGGCAGACAACAAATCCTATAATATTACTTTGCCTGTGAGTTTTATTTCAGATACATTCAGACTTCAAACATGCTAAATTATGTATTAACACTGACAAGCTAATGGAACCAATAAGTATTTAATGCTAAAAGCAAAACAGAGCATCTACTGCTATTGTTTTCTTTAGTTATGGCATACTGAAACAAGTTGGAACTCTGGTGATCATGATACAAAACATATCGTAATATATACATACATCTAACCTATGTTGTATTTGAAAGGAATACACATTAGACATAAGATTTTTTTATTGCAGATTATACCATATATTTGTCCATCATGAAAAGACAAATGCAGCACATATACCCCCACAGCAAGAATATTATGACCATTGCCAGGTAAAGTGCAACATTGTATATCTCACTACCATGGCATCTAAAAGTGGGTGGGATATATTAGGCAGCAAGTGAACATATTTTTCCTGAAGTTGAAGTGCCAAAAGCAGAAAAAATGGGCAAGCATAGGATTAGCGTGATTTTTACAAGGGCAAATTTGTTATTGACTAGACTGCAGCTCCTGGATGTTCCTAGTCTACAGTGGTCAGGACTTGCCAAAAAGTGGTCCAAGGTAGGAAAAACCAGCAAACCTGGACAGTCAAGGTTCATGTAGGGACTGAAGGCTGGCCCATGTAGTCCAATCCAATAGAAGAGCTACTGTAACTAAAATTGTTAAAGCCAGTTCTGATGTGTGCGAATACACAGTGCATCACAATTTTGATTTATTCGGTCTTGGTGGTGGTAGGTCTCTTTTAGCAGGATGATGCCCCCTGCCACACTGCAAACATTTTTCAAGAATGGTTTGAGGAACACAACGAGCTTGAGGTGTTAACTTGGCCTCCAAATTCTCCAGATCTCAATCTGTGGGGTGTGCTGGAAAAAACAAGTCCGATCCATACTTGCCCCAACTTGCAACTTACAGGATCGGCTACTGACTTATAATCTGCTACTGATGGCTTAGTTCCAGATCTGACAGCATACCTTCAGATGTCTTTTGGAGTCCATGCCTCAACTGATCAGGGCTCATTTGGTGGAAAAAGGGGACCTACTCAATATTAGATGGGTGGTCAAAATTTTATTGCTGATTGGTGTAAATCTCCACACAAGGTACAAAAAACAGCACACAACCCTACACTCTACACACACTTTAAAACAACTCTGTTGCTTAACTAAAATTTCAAATAAAGATGAGACCCATAAATAAGTAAACACCCACCCTATCCTCACTGCCTGTACTACTGAACACCCTTCTGTTGCAGAGCAATCTTCCCCCAAATCTCTGAAGAAACCAACAAACTGTGGAGTGTCCAGCTCTTGTGTCCCATGCAGTGCTCAGTGGTTCCTCCTGTTGACCTTCATGTCACAGCAGGCCACAGTAATGATGTGGAGATTGGTAGGAAAAAACACTGAGCACTGCATGGGACACAGAAGAGAAGACCGACACTCTCAAAAGTGTTATATCCTAAAGATACTTGGGGGGGGGGGGGGGGGGGGGATTTCTCTGCAACAGCGTTTCGCTGCAGAGGCAGTAGGACAGGTGACTATTTAATTGATCATGCACAAGTACTTTATTTAATTTAACTTTATTTAAGCGACAGAGAATGAATGTCACTGTCAGAAATATTTATATTATGCTTGCATCATGTAAAATGTATTAAAAAGACATGATCCTATTACAAAGACAGTTTGAAACAGTGATATAATATATAAATATTGTATTAGCTACCTCCCAAAATTGCCTTACCTGCTCTTACACCTTCATAAAAATCATGTCCCCTCTGCAAAATAAAGAATTAAATAGATGAATAAGTTTTATAAATCTTGCCTTTACCAGGCAGATAAATGATGGCAAAACCATAATCAAAGCATCACATAATTTGCCTGTTTCTGTCCCATACTATATTTACTATCAAGTATTTTGTACCTTCTTTAGACATGGCGGATCTGAGCTCAGCTTTATGTAAGTTGCTAACTTGTCTATTCTGAATCACATGCCTAAATAAAAGAACTTATAAAGAATCTTGTTTTTAAAAAAAGTGCTATCCAAGATGGCAATCTAGGGACACTTTTGGAATTTTTCCTTTGAGAGAAGGAGAAATGGTGAAAAGTCTTGGAACCTTTCAGTACAAGCAGAGCTGTAGTCTGTAGGCATGCAACCTTGTAATCCAAAGCAACCCTTCCATTACTATATCCTCTATAATACAGAACATTGTTTTAATGGTTCTAACCTTGCTTTGAATACTGCAACAACATGTTAACAAACTATGAGACAGTTGCATTTCTACTGATAATGGGGAAAATGTGGCCAATAACTCTACAGGGAAGAGCCACCTCTAGGCACTGGCCTATTATGCCTAATACTCAATCAGAGCCTGAAAACAAGCATAGGTTCTTATATCTGGAAACTAGCTGCTTATTTTTTTTTTTTTTAAACCAAAATATAACAGGGCTTAGAGTGGTAAATACAGACGATACTAATGTTAAATGAAAGATGTTAACTAATACTCCTGAAAGAGAATCTTCAGTTTGCATAGGGCAAAGGTACATGACAGGTCCTCTTGAAAGCTCTTCTCTCATACATGAAACTCACCATTGCCATGCTCCCCTGCAGCTCAGTACCTCTGGAGGAGCCGAGGATCTAAACCCAGTGTAAGGTCAGACTTGCTAGTCGGGCAGTCAGGGCTTACACAGGGTTAATCGGATTAATGACAAGCTCTCCTCACCCATATGACAGTGTTTAGGCCTGATGATTGGCTATTCTGGCAAGAAAGAATTGTAGAAGGAGATATGTTCCCCTATACCCAGGGGTGCCAGATATTTTCAAGGGTTTAGACAGAGGCATCAGAAGAAGGAGAGGAAAGAGAAGCAGCAAGTGAACTCTTGGTGTAGCATAGTTTTAATCATAAATAGATAAAATACATTAAAATGTTCCACTCACAAAAGGTATCAGCAATACAAGTGTGAGACCGGAGAAGGCTCTGTGCAGAAGCATCCTGCTCGCAGAGGCATTGTTAGTCTATGCTGCTGCGGCGGCTCCAGTGAAGGGAGGATGTCGGAAGATGCTGGGGAGCGAGCTGTCAAAGCTGGAAACACAACATGTCAATCTGTGAGGGGAATAGCCAATCAGGACACATTTTGGAGGCAAGCCACACCTCCTTCCTCAGCTGTGGGAAGAGGCGTGGCTTGCTTCTGAAATGCGTTGAGAATATTGTTTGTTTCTTAGACAGAGGCCTGCAGAAGTAGGAGAGCACAGGGAAGGTGGCTATCAGAGGTTATGGGAAGCTTTACAGGGCACCGAGTTGGACAAATTACATGGCTGTAATGTTTAGATTTAAATGAAGAAAATGTCTTACCATACAAGCTTGACTTAGTCTGTACTCCATTGTTAGTACCTCTTGTAGTGTTAGGGAAGAACCATTTTTAAGCTGTCTGAATGTAATTTTTAGGGATGTTGGAGACATTTTGGAAAGTGTCTGTAATAATAAATACAAATATAAAATGAAATACAGGATACAATAACAAAAGTCAATGTAATTCCTTAAAAGATACAAAAAATGCATTAGAATTACACACAAAAGTCTATGCTATTGTCCTTGACAAAAACTGCAAGGTTTACAACAACTGTGCAGAGGAATGATAATCTGAGGTGGCTGTGCTATTATCTTCAGCAGCCATGAGCCAAGGGGGCATGACTTAAGGGAAGATTGAAATCCTGAGTTTTGATATATTGTTTGCCAACTTCTCAATTTGCTGGGAACCCTGTCCTCACAAAAGTTTCTATAGATTGAAGTGGACCATACACGATGTAGGCAAATTGAAGGCTTCACTTTAATGAAAACAAAAGTATGTTAAACAAGGAACACCATTACAAAGATGTAAAATAACAATTCAATTTTTCATTTTATAACAGCAGCCAGGGTTATTTGTGCATGCACTATGGCAGCCAAAAGTTGTTGTGAGGGAGATGCACAGAAGTGCTGAGATTAATAAAGTATCAAAAGTACTTTTTAATTCACATGTCAGTGTGTACAGTAGCCCAGAGAAGTGAAAGCCCTGGTCAGAAGACCCTGAACTTTCATACATAGTAGGCTAATTAAGTTAAGACTGACAAAGATTTTAGAACCACTTTAAATTTAATTTGAAAAGGTATGTACAGATGTTCGAATCATGGATAAAAAAAGCAGAAGTTTTTTACCTTAATGCATTCTCTGCATTAAGGTAAAAAAAAGTCTGTGTTCACTCCCTCCCTCCAGGTGCTTCGGTTTCCTCCCACACTCCAAAGACATACTGGTAGGTTGATTGGCTCCACAGACTGGAAGTATGAAAGCAGAAGTGTCGTAGTAAGCCCGCCCAACTAGTTTCGTCACACTGACGTTTTCTGGAATGGCGCTCTTTATATACACCCTGCATAGATTGTTTGCTAATTAACCCTATAAATGCCTGTTCTCACCTTTGCTAGCATTTATAGGGTTAATTACCAAAAAGCAATTTCCCTTTAGATATACCTACAGTATCTCACAAAAGTGAGTACACCCCTCACATTTTTGTAAATATTTTATTATATCTTTTCATGTGACAACACTGAAGAAATTACACTTTGCTACAATGTAAAGTAGTGAGTGTATAGCTTGTATAACAGTGTAAATTTTCTGTCACCTCAAAATAACTCAACACAGCCATTAATGTCTAAACCACTGGCAACAAAAGTGAGTACACCCCTAAGTGAAAATGTCCAAATTGGCCCAAAGTGTCAATATTTTGTGTGACCACCATTCTTTTCCAGCACTGCCTTAACCCTCTTGGGCATGGAGTTCACCGGAGCTTCAAAGGTTGCCATTGGAGTCCTCTTCCACTCCTCCATGACGACATCACGGAGCTGGTGGATGTTAGAGATCTTGCGCTCCTCCACTTTCCATTTGAGAATGCCCCACAGATGCTCAATAGGATTTAAGTCTGGAGACATGCTTGACCAGTCCATCACCTTTTTTTTTTTTTTTTTTTTTTAACAGAAAAGTTTTTATTTATCAGACTCAATTACACGAAGAATAGCAAGGTACACAGTACATTAATATGCAGATAGAAAGTAACAGCAATATATATACATAAAAAGCTTTGATGAGGAATCATACAATAACAGTTAACCTGAGATTCTAAGGCACTTGGGGGAGAATAACCAGAAGAGGACTGAGTTAAAATGTCAGCAGGAGCTAGGAAAGGGTAGAAGGGGGGGAAGTATAGAAGGGGGGGTATAGGGGGGGGGGGAGAGTCGGGGATAGGAGGGGAGGAGCCAGAGTCATAGACATCCTAGTCAGTGAAAGACTGTGCGTCTGAGCTCTGTTCCCCAGTTCCCATCTTGAGAGAGGTACTTGGCCTCGCTTTCACCCAGGCCCCCCAAATCTTGTCAAATTTTTTAGGACATTTGCGGTTCATTTAAGTCAGATTATATGGGGGCAAGACTGTGTCAACCGTTGACCTGCATTGTGAGACTGTTGGTGGATCAGCTAATTTCCACTTAGACAAAATGGTTTTCCTGGCGTAAAAGGCTGTGTAGAAGATAAACAGCCGCTTATGCATGTTAGGGGTAGTAGTATCACAGATACCCAATAGGAGAACCCTAGGATCGACAGCCACATGTAGCCCTCTAATATCATTGATTTCTCCTACCACTTCTTTCCAGAATTCCTCTATCAGAATTTAAGTTGAATGTATCTGTCCCTAGCAGACATCATCAGTGGGATGTATTGTTGGACTCCCTCATCCCAATCTTCTGAGTCAAGGGTAGGAATATCACCCTGCCAGCTGTTAAAGAGTTGTTTGTTTTTATTGGTATCCCTGGAGGAGATTCTGAGATATAGGGACGAGAGAAACCTATTTGCATTATGAGACATCAAAAAGGACTCTACAATGTGGGAGGAAACATTCGGGGCCTGTGGGAATTGTGATTGGAGTGCATGCCGGAGCTGGAGGTACCTGAAGAACATCTAGGAGGGTAGATGGAATGTGGTCTTTAGGGTATCATACAGTAATAGAGTACCATCCGGCATCACATGTTGTAGCTTAGTGATGCCAAATCTAGCCCACACACTGGAATCAGGGATTGAGCAGAGGTTTGAGAAGCTAGGGTTGCCCCAAAGTGGGGCATGGGGGGGCAGACCATCTGCGGGGGACATACGAACTTGGTCATCTGATCCCACACTCTAACCATGGTTGACATACATAGTCATGGTGTCATGTTCCTTCAACCCCCTAAACACCAGGCTGCTTAGTGCCGCATAAGACCTCAGTATGGCTGCCTCCAAATTGACCACAGTGTTTGTATCTATCTGTGCAAACCACCAGCGAACTGTCACCAAGACCGCCGCGCAATAGTATTGATGAAAGCAGGGTAGGGACAAACCCCCCAGTGTTAATGGCATCTGTAGGGTAGACTTGGCTATTCTAGGAGTACAGTCCGTTCATATGAAGTTGCTAATAATCTGGTCTAGTTTGACAAAAAAGGCATTAGGGATAGGGACCGGGATATTCCTAAACACATAAAAATTTGGGGAGAAAGGTCATCTTTATGAGGTTGATTCTGCCTATAAGGGAGCGGAATAGTGACTTCCAGGCCTGGCACTTGAGAGTTAGATGATGTAGCACTGGATATACGTTATCGTCTAGATAGGAGGGAAGGTTAGTCTAGGACCCAACCCGGGGAGGGTGTGGAGGCACACGGTATAGGGAGAACAGGAGAGACTTAGACCAATTGATCTTGATGCCTGAGAAAACCACAAAGCAGTCTATCACGTCCAGAGCCGTGTAGAAGGATTCCAAGGCATCAGGTAGGTATAACAGGGCATCATTCCCATACAGGGAAATTTTTTCCCGTAAGGGACCAATCTGGATACCAGGGATCCGTGAGGTGCTCAGATCAGGATAGCTAGGGGCTTCATCGCCAGTGTGAATAGGCCAGGGAACAGTGGGCATCCCTGTCTGGTACCTCGGCTGAGAGGGAAGGGCGGCGAAAGGATCCCATTAGTTCTAACTCTGGCTGTGGGGGACCTGTAAAATAGCTGTACCCAGGACATGAAATTAGGGCCGAAACCAAACCTTGCTAAGACTTGCCACAGAAAGGGCCATTCAACAGAGTTGAAGGCCTTCTCTGCATCAAGAGACGCCACCACCCCAGAAGGGAGTACTGTCACTAAAATGGGCCATGTTGGTATATAAATCGGCAGACATAGATGTTGGTGCCCTTGCTGGGCATGAAGCCAGATTGGTCCTCGTGCACCAAGGATAATATCACTGAGTTAAGGCGATTGGCCAGTATCTTGGTGGAGACCTTGGAGTCGACATTTAGCAGTAAAATCAGGCGATAGGATGCACATATTTCAGGGTTCTTCCCTGGCTTGGATACCACCACAATGACCGCCTCTGTCATAGACTGCGGAATGCAGTCCTCCTCTAACACAGTGAGGAGTAAAGTGTGGACCCGGTGTTTTTGCAGTCTGAAGTGAGGCAACAGCAGTCTGTACTTCTTTTAAGGTAAAGGGGGATCTAGTCTATTACGTGTCTCTGGGATAAGTTCTGGGAACTCCATTGTCTCGAGAAAGGATGATAGGCTGCCAGCATCATATTCTACCATGGAGGAGTAAAGTCGTTTATAAAAGTTCCGAAACTGGATATCAATCAGAGTTGGATCTGAGTGTATTAAGTCACTATCTATATCCCTGATAAGAGCAATATGAGCAGTCGTGGAACGCTCTTTAGCAAGCCAGGCCAGCAATCTACCCGTCCTTTCAACCTACTCAAAAATTCTTTGAGATTGGGATAGGAGCATTTTCTGGAAGGAGGTAGCCCGGAGGACGGCCAGTTCTTTATAAAGCACTTGTAAGTCCCCATAGACATCCCAATTCCCAGTATTCACATACTGGACCTCCAACTCCTATCCTTTGACCTTCGCCTCTTCAAGGGCCAGGGATGACTAACTCCTCACTTTGCAATAAAAATAAATAGTGCAGCGCTAAAAATCCCAATCAATAATTAGAAATGTCCATAGATGGAAAAAACAATAAGTATCAGCGGTGATGCAGGGTGCTTCATGCAAATCCAAAGTGCTCTTAGAAACGTGCTCCCCCTCTTGCCAGTCAAACCGCTCACGTTATTAAAGGGACCCCTGAACTAACAGGAAGGTCTCATAAGCTTTCACCACTTCTTAGTGGTCAGGGTGGTATCTTGACTGGAAAGCTGGAACTCTCTTCCTTAATAGGGCTCAACAATTTTCTTCCAAATATGCATGGAATAAG
This sequence comes from Aquarana catesbeiana, assembly GCF_042186555.1. Lineage (NCBI taxonomy): Eukaryota > Metazoa > Chordata > Amphibia > Anura > Ranidae > Aquarana > Aquarana catesbeiana. The sequence goes on from NC_133329.1 coordinate 251,887,791, forward strand.
ACCGCTGAGGAAGTCCTGCTGGACGATACGCGTGCGGATTGGTTTTATCCTGGTTTAGACGTCGCTGCAGCCACCTTATCATTGTCATCTGTAATTTACATGCGCCTTAATGCCTAGCACTGGTCATAGTGCTATATATGTGAGTACCTGTCTTTTTAATAAAAGGAATCGCTTTTTAAGCTATACAGAGAGCACTATGTATTTTCTTTGTTTATTCCATGCATATTTGGAAGAAAATTGTTGAACAACGGTCATCTGAGTCCCAGAAGCACGACAGCTGCCACAAAGAGGGGCCAGAATCAGGGCCTATTTCAAGCTGCAGACATTCAAGGGCATGGTCAAAAATACCACGGGGCAGCATAGAAACAGACAGGGTGCGAGATAGCAACTGATCACTCTGATATATAATATTTATATGGGAGCATAGGTAGAAAAGTGACAGGTGAATTGTCGCTCCCATGGGTGCTTCGTATAAGTGCTCCAAATCTCCACCTGTGACAACAAGATATAACAAATGTATAATAACATCGCAGGACTGGGACAAGGAAAGGCGAGAACTTTTCAGCAGAGATATGCATACACCAAAATTGTGTACCAAAAAAACCCAAAAAAACCCCACAAAGTAACTCCAACACAACTTCCCCCCACCCCGCACCCCCCCAAACTAGGGTGCACCTTAATCCCAAAACCAAACATGGCGACTGTCAATTGGGGTCATGTACAGTGGCGCACACCAGAGGAAATAGCGTTAGTGTGCTACCACAGTCTATCCATAGAAAGAAAAAGAGACACAGGATGTATCATCCCTGCAGATGCATTTTCACCCAGAGGACATGGGGGCAAAAAACTTAGTACATGTTACGTTGCAGAACAAATAAGGCCGAACGGGCAAATTATAGAAAAATGAACCCCCCCCCAAACTGGATAAAAGGCTTTAACAATTCTCATCTGCGTCAAATGTATATGTCAGAGAGAGCATGTAGCTTACAGCAGGTGATGGTGGATGAGATCCTTGCAACCACTGCCCCGCAGGTCAGCAAGGCACATGACAGCTGCTTCAATTCTATGCTTCACAGAAGAAGGATCAGGAACCAAAGCAGTTCAAGCATCTGAGCGTTCAGTCAATAGACACAGGGCAGGGCCACACCATACAGTCAAGTCAGGGCATCAGGGCTAAAGTAGCCTGAATGCTCACTTGTGCAAGGGTGTAAGCCAGTGGAGTAAGGGGACAGGATCCGGCGTTTCTCAGGCTCTAGGAAGGCTATCCAGCCACTGTGAGGCATCCACAGGAGACGTGAAAAAGTGTAGTTTCGCCATCTTGTACCCACAGTCTTGCCGGGAAGAGCATGCTGTACTTAATTTTCTTGTTTCTGAGATTGAGCTTGACATGATCAAAGGACCTCCTCTGTCTCTGGGTGTCAATGGAGTAGTCAAGGAAAACCATGAGCTTAGTGGCCTCATACCTCAGCACATCAATTTTTCTGGCTTCTCGCAGGACCAGGTACCTGTCCCTGAAGTTGAGGAGTTTCAGTATGAATGTGCACAGGGGGGCTTCCTGCAGGGGGTCGAGCAGCCGGCATCCTATGCACCCGCTCCACCACAAAGTGGGCCGAGAATGGAGCCTGGGGTAGCAGTGAACGAAGCAGCTGCTCCGTAAAGGTTGTAGGATCTGTCCCCTCAGCCCCCTCTGGAAGACCCACAATGCGGAGCTTGTTCCTCCAATATTTATTCTCGGTGCCTTTAACTTTGGCTTTAAGGGTGTGCAGTGAGGCCACATGGTCATGCAGCATTGTCTTCTGAGTCGCTCACCCAGTGTTCAACTGTAGTCACTCTGGAGCGGATAGTGTCCACATCCTTACGGATTAAGCCGAGTTCCAGCTGCAGCAAATCAATCTTCCCTGTCAGGGTGGATTTGCAATCCGTGATGGCCTGCATAAGAGCGGTGAAGTTGCTCTGTTCCAGCAGGGCAGGGTCTGGGTCTGTCTTCTCCGTCTGTGTCACGATGTTGGAGCCTATAAGCAGGAGAGGCGGCACCCCTGGCGGGTTTGGAGCTTTTACCGGAGTTGCGTGGGACAGTGGGTTTTCTACCTTGGTCATGCCACGCCAGGCACCAAGCTCTACCCCCTCCAGTAAGTATCGGCAGCAAAACTGCAGGGATAAGGGTAAAAAACAGGAGATATGGCAGGAGCTCCCCTAATGTGCTGCCGCTCTGGTCGCCTTCTTGGACACGCCCCCCCAGTCCATCACCTTTACCCTCAGCTTCTTTAGCAAGGCAGTGGTCATCTTGGAGGTGTGTCTGGGGCCCGTTATGTTGGAATACTGCAGTGTGGCCCAGCCTCCAAAGGGAGGGGATCATGCTCTGCCTCTGCTTCAGTATGTCACAGTACATGTTGGCATTCATGGTTCCCTCAACGAACTGTAGCTCCCCAGTGCCGGCAGCACTCATGCAGCCCCAGACCTTGACATTCATTCCCACCACCATGCTTGACTGTAGGCAACACACACTTGTCTTTGTACTCCTCACCTGGTTGCTGCCACACACGCTTGACACCATCTGAACCAAAAAAGTTTATCTTGGTCTCATCAGACCACAGGACATGGTTCCAGTAATCCATGTCCTTAGTCTGCTTGTCTTCAGGAAACTGTTTGCGGGCTTTCTTGTGCATCATCTTTAGAAGAGGTTTTCTTCTGGTAAAACGGTCATGCAGACCAATCTGGAGCAGTGTGCGGCGTATGGTCTGAGCACTGACAGGCTGACCCCCCACCCCTTCAACCTCTGCAGCAATGCTGGCAGCACTCATACGTCTATTTACCAAAACAACAAAAAAGTGTGGCGCTGAACAATGTCATATAAAACTGTAAACAGGTCAAATATACAGTAAGAAGGATCAATTATGTCTGCTCAGAGCATGTAGTCCTCATGTAAACATTAGAGATACATAGTCTGTATGGCAATATGTTAAACAGAATATTGAAGAGTTGTGTAGATATCTCAGCTAAAAATCCGCTCACTACCACCAAGAGTTGAGGAGGCTTACCGGATAAGGTGGACCCAATGGGGCATACGCCGGATTGGGTCGGACAAGGCTTAGGTGGTGAGTGGCTGTGTATACTCCGAGAAGAATGCGGTCTCACGGGTTTGTTGTATTCATCCAAATTATACCAGGAACTTGGGAGGTGTGCGTAATCTCCCGGATCTGGGAGGTCATGTAGATCTTAAGGAAGTGATGGGGTGTTCCGTAAGCAAACCCCTCAAGGCAACATTCCGTGGACCAAAAATTGATGTGGAAGAATAGGGAAAGAAAAGAAGGGCCCCATAGTGTAAATCCGAAAAACGAAAAGTATTTATTTGAAATAAAATAGATGTACACTCACATGCAAATCCAAAATTTTAAAACAGCGCTGTATGAGAAAAAGTGGCGACAATGGGGTCCTTCCCGACGCGTTTCGTCCTCAAAGACGTCATCTAGGGGGGTTTCCCCCACTGTAGCCACCCCAATATATATGGGAAATATGCCCTTACTCATGAGAAACAGCTCCACGTGTAAAAACTAATCACTTCCGGTTTCGGCCAAAATGGCCGACCGGCGTGCGTTCCAAGCGTGCGTGCCACGCCTCTCTTCCATAATGTATACTGCACCGAAAGTGTAATAGCGATGTACGGCAAAAAATGCCAATCCAAATAAAAAGTCTATGAATGGATGGTGTGTGGTGAGCCCATACCGAACTGAGTGGTGCACCTGCAGTGAGAAATAGGGTACAGCGCTGTGCCCACGAATATGTGAAGTGCGCTCAGTACTGCGCATGTGCGATGGGTGTAAGTGCTGCACTCGATACTGCGCATGCTCAATGGGGGTAAGGAGAAGAGTGACGCAGTAGCTCCGATGTGTGGGCGTGACGGCTATAAATAGTGACGCTGCAAGATGAACCAATGAAGTGAAAGAATGGCCCCGAGACACTTATAGTGGGATTCCATGCTATGGAGATATGACGCTCGTGCATAAAAATGCCGGTGAATGCGACTAGGTCTGAAAAGTCACCTTACATTAGAAAGGTGACAAAAACCAAGTTGGGAACCTTGAATTTATGTTGAGAAAAGGGGGGGTGTGAGTGAAATATAGGAACGTGTTGTACTCATGGAAAAAATTATTTATAAATTGCTGGCACAAAAAAGTGAATCATGATCCATGATGTAATGTAAAAAATTAAAGTGATGGGTCTGGCAACCACTTTCATGGAAATTTAATGGGAATAAATAAAAAATGAATGAAATGGAGCGGGCTCCCATGGAAAGGTACACAGGATAATAAATCCATATCTATAAACACCAAATGTATACAAAACACTAGAAGGATTTCACACAGGGAATGGGCAAAAGGCCCTTCCTGTGTATACTAGGTGCACCTTAGTGTATAGTATTAATGTGCATATAAAATGAGACAAAGGACAATAGGTCCACATATGAAAACAAAAAATAAAAAATGAAATAAAAATGCAATGCTAAAAATATAACGCACAGGGATTTACAAAAAACAATCCCTGTGTGTAAAGAATTCATCCTGGAGTGCAATCCTAATGTATATATATGATACCCAATAGGATAAGTGGGTGTATGGAAGCTCAAAAGGGCCTAAAATACAAACAAAAAAAGGGGGAAACGGAAACAGAAAGGAGAGAATATTTGGGGGTGTCAGGCTCTATTAATGAAGGCATTAACATCCAGCTCCACGTTAATACCAGAAGGCGAGAGTGTACGAAGCTCATAAATCCAGAAAGTCTCCAGCTGTGATACACCCCTGGTCATGGCCCCGCCCCTCCACGGGGGGAACATATCGGTCTATCACTATAAATTGTGTCCCAGCGATTACCCGATTATGATGTAGCTTGTAGTGTCGGGGGACCGTATGCTTAGTATCTCCGCTTTTGATCAAGGCGATATGCTCCGCTACTCGTATGGCAAAAGAGCGAATGGTGCGGCCAAGTACAAAAGCGTTTGATGGAATAGCGTTTCTGTGTGACTGATGACATAAATGATACGGTTTTTCCAGTCACACAGAAACGCTATTCCATCAAACGCTTTTGTACTTGCACTACCAGCTACATCGTTTACCTAATCACATGCCATTGTGGTAAACAATATGTTGGCCGCACCATTCGCTCTTTTGCCATACGAGTAGCGGAGCATATCGCCTTGATCAAAAGCGGAGATACTAAGCATACGGTCCCCCGACACTACAAGCTACATCATAATCGGGTAATCGCTGGGACACAATTTATAGTGATAGACCGATATGTTCCCCCGTGGAGGGGTGGGGCCATGACCAGGGGTGTATCACAGCTGGAGACTTTCTGGATTTATGAGCTTCGTACACTCTCGCCTTCTGGTATTAACGTGGAGCTGGATGTTAATGCCTTCATTAATAGAGCCTGACACCCTCAAATATTCTCTCCTTTCTGTTTCCGTTTCCCCCTTTTTTTGTTTGTATTTTAGGCCCTTTTGAGCTTCCATACACCCACTTATCCTATTGGGTATCATATATATACATTAGGATTGCACTCCAGGATGAATTCTTTACACACAGGGATTGTTTTTTGTAAATCCCTGTGCGTTATATTTTTAGCATTGCATTTTTATTCCATTTTTATTTCATTTTTTATTTTTTGTTTTTATATGTGGACCTATTGTCCTTTGTCTCATTTTATATGCACATTAATACTATACACTAAGGTGCACCTAGTATACACAGGAAGGGCCTTTTGCCCATTCCCTGTGTGAAATCCTTCTAGTGTTTTGTATACATTTGGTGTTTATAGATATGGATTTATTATCCTGTGTACCTTTCCATGGGAGCCCGCTCCATTTCATTCATTTTTTATTTATTCCCATTAAATTTCCATGAAAGTGGTTGCCAGACCCATCACTTTAATTTTTTACATTACATCATGGATCATGATTCACTTTTTTGTGCCAGCAATTTATAAATAATTTTTTCCATGAGTACAACACGTTCCTATATTTCACTCACACCCCCCCCTTTTCTCAACATAAATTCAAGGTTCCCAACTTGGTTTTTGTCACCTTTCTAATGTAAGGTGACTTTTCAGACCTAGTCGCATTCACCGGCATTTTTATGCACGAGCGTCATATCTCCATAGCATGGAATCCCACTATAAGTGTCTCGGGGCCATTCTTTCACTTCATTGGTTCATCTTGCAGCGTCACTATTTATAGCCGTCACGCCCACACATCGGAGCTACTGCGTCACTCTTCTCCTTACCCCCATTGAGCATGCGCAGTATCGAGTGCAGCACTTACACCCATCGCACATGCGCAGTACTGAGCGCACTTCACATATTCGTGGGCACAGCGCTGTACCCTATTTCTCACTGCAGGTGCACCACTCAGTTCGGTATGGGCTCACCACACACCATCCATTCATAGACTTTTTATTTGGATTGGCATTTTTTGCCGTACATCGCTATTACACTTTCGGTGCAGTATACATTATGGAAGAGAGGCGTGGCACGCACGCTTGGAACGCACGCCGGTCGGCCATTTTGGCCGAAACCGGAAGTGATTAGTTTTTACACGTGGAGCTGTTTCTCATGAGTAAGGGCATATTTCCCATATATATTGGGGTGGCTACAGTGGGGGAAACCCCCCAGATGACGTCTTTGAGGACAAAACGCGTCGGGCAGGACCCCATTGTCGCCACTTTTTCTCATACAGCGCTGTTTTAAAATTTTGGATTTGCATGTGAGTGTACATCTATTTTATTTCAAATAAATACTTTTCGTTTTTCGGATTTACACTATGTGGCCCTTCTTTTCTTTCCCTATTCTTCCACATCAATTTTTGGTCCACGGAATGTTGCCTTGAGGGGTTTGCTTACGGAACACCCCATCACTTCCTTAAGATCTACATGACCTCCCAGATCCGGGAGATTACGCACACCTCCCAAGTTCCTGGTATAATTTGGATGAATACAACAAACCCGTGAGACCGCATTCTTCTCGGAGTATACACAGCCACTCACCACCTAAGCCTTGTCCGACCCAATCCGGCGTATGCCCCATTGGGTCCACCTTATCCGGTAAGCCTCCTCAACTCTTGGTGGTAGTGAGCGGATTTTTAGCTGAGATATCTACACAACTCTTCAATATTCTGTTTAACATATTGCCATACAGACTATGTATCTCTAATGTTTACATGAGGACTACATGCTCTGAGCAGACATAATTGATCCTTCTTACTGTATATTTGACCTGTTTACAGTTTTATATGACATTGTTCAGCGCCACACTTTTGTGTTGTTTTACTATTTTACACTTTGTTGGTCGTGTTGGCTGCTTTTCTGTCCCTTTCTTTAGGGTAGCGCAGAATTATTATATATATTTGTCTATTTACCAAAGACAACCTCTGGATATGATGCTGAGCACATGTACTCAACTTCTTTGGTTGACCATGGTGAGGTCTGTTCTGTTAAACCGCTGTATGGTCTTGGTCCCCGTGCTGCAGCTCAGTTTCAGGGTCTTGGCAATCTTCTTATAGCCTAGACAATTTTTATATAGAGCAACATTTTTTTCAGATCCTCAGAGAGTTCTTTGCCATGAGGTGCCATGTTGAACTTCCAGTGACCAGTATGAGAGTGAGAGCGATAACACCAAATTTAATACACTTGTTCCTCATTCACACCTGAGACCTTGTTACACATGACGCCGGGGAGGGAAAATGGCTAATTGGGCACAATTTGGACATTATTACTTAGGGGTGTACTTACTTTTGTTGCTAGCGGTTTAGACCTTAATGGCTGTGGTTGAGTTATTTTGAAGGGGCAGCACATTTACACTGTTATACAAACTGTACACTCACTACTTTACATTGTAGCAAAGTGTCATTTATTCAGTGTTGTCACATGAAAACAAACATATACCAAAATATTTAAAAAATTTGAGGGGTGTACTCACTTTTGTGAGATACTGTATCTCCATATACACCTTTATTTTCTTAGGCAAGAAAAGGATAATTGAGGTTGCTGTGACTTGTATATATTCCCGGGCTCTGGAACACGTTCCTGATTGGTCACTGTTCACTGAGTTAACAGCCAATTAATTAGTATTAGCCCGCACTTCCGGGATTGTTGTTCTTATATATTGTATCTTTCATTCTTGCAATCCCTGATAGATGTTTCTAATTTACCTTTCCATACTTAGGCGTAGGCAGCCCATTTCTCCAGCTTGTATATGCAGCTGCCTCTGGCCACTACTTTAGCACTACTATACAGCCCCATACACCATCCAATTTGGTTGGATAGATGATCTTTGGTTTTTAGCAAGAGTAGCGCTGAGTTTTTTATTTCTGACTATAAATGCCCCTCTAAGTTAGCCTATATGTCCTTGCACACGTTTAGAGGCAGAAAAAACCCAATCACTTTGCACATTCAGGAGAGGAGCATCTTGGTGGAGAAAATGTTTGACGCGTCTAAACGCTAGGTGCATTTATTGCTTGACTATTCGCTCATTTCAATGGTCAGAATAAATTATTATTCTGCCCAATGGAGCTAATGAACACACAAACACTTGACACGCTTCCAAAACACAGCTTTAGGCATGTTTTTACGCTGCTTTTTTCTCCCCTGGAGCAAAGGCATCTAAGGGAGGAAGAAAAAGTTCTGCGTGCATGAGGCCTAAAGGTATTTCTGCACCTCGTGCAGTTTCATCTAAAATATAATTTAAACCTAACTTTTAAAGGCCTCCAACTGTAAACTGGTGGACTCTTCTGTAATTAAAAGTACTAAAATATTATAAGCCTATTGGTCTTGCAGCAAGTGAAATTCACCGATTAAACAAGCCTGTTAGAGTGTCACAATATCTCCTTATTTTAATTGGCAAACCAAAAAAAACCTGATATAGTAAGAATTTACCTAAATGAGTTTGTGCTTTACAGGGTTTCATTGCCTTTTGCATGGAGCAAGGCATAATACCCAGCTCATAAAAAGAGTGATTAGAATGTTTCAGTACGCACATCAGTACAAACATGCCCTTCATAGAGTGCTATATTTAGCTCAACCTCTCTAAGGGCTGGAAACATGTACAAGCTGTTTGTTCCACAGACATTGTTAAGGCTGTACTGCCATCTATTAAAACACCCATATGGTACATGAAGGCCGTAGAAAAATTAGTTCTCTAAACACTCCTAGCAACAATTTCAATGTACCAGCAGACAAAAAAATATACCCACCTAGTGACATCAGTTAAGTATGTCTATTACATAAAGTTCACATCTGCACAGCTCAATAAAACAGTCAGCAAAGAAATACCTATGAAAACCTTGAACCCTGCCAGCGTTGCACAGTCACACGCTCTGTGATAACAGTACTAGTTTGACAATGTACTACATTACTTTAGAGGAATACAAAGAATTTGTCTTAGCACATAAGTAACCTGCCACAAAATAATATACCTTAAAGTGGAGCTCCAGCCTGTACTACACAACATAATTCAAAGTCAGTAGCTACAAATACTGTAGCTTCTAACTTTTAATATGAGGACACTTACCTGTCCAGGGCTCCCGCAATATTGGCACCCGAAGACGATTCGTCCATCAGTTTCGGGTACAGGCACCGGCATTGCAACCAAGGGAAACTGGCAGTGAAGCCTTCAGGCGCTTGCTGAGTGGTCCCGTCCACTTCTGGGAAACACACAGTTCCCAGAAGGCAGCGGGGGGGGGGGTCCAAATCACTCATGGAAATGATGTACCTCACCACAGCGGGGTACATAGGAAGTGAGGAGAATAATAATAGAAAACAAGGTAAAACAATCGCAGAAAAAAAAAAAAAAAAAGATAGCCAATACATTGTTAAGAAGCATTTATTGAATAGATGGCGCAAAGTCTTAGATGTGGGTGGAACGCCGCTTTAATAGTCTATTTCTAAATACATCTTGTAAACAACAACTATAAAGAACACGGCCTGTCTGCTATATTTAAATATATGGATTACTATCTATATTAAGTGTTAGTATATTTATCCCCCAGCATAAAACAATAACTTTTTTTGGTCAAATGCAAAATTATTAACACTCCAGCATGAGTAAATTCTGAAATGTATTTTACATTAACCATCACATAAAATGCTCTTAGGAAATGTCAGCTGAAAAGTTCTTTACCTCTTCTCTCCCCAGTGCAAAATACATTAGAATGAATTAAAAACTGAGCAGCATGCTACCATTTAAAGCTAGTCTGGAGTGTGGTTCAAAACTTTAACAAAGCAATAGATTATCAAAGCCAGAGCTGCATTGTACTAAGGAAGGCAGGGCTGCTCCTAGTGACTAGCTAATTGGTGGGTTCACAAGCCGGTTGATTGCTCTAATCATAATCACAGGCAAATGGAAAGGTGGTTTCCTTAGAATGCACATTTACAGGGTGTCCATAGTTCCATGAATACTCATGATTGCTAGTATTTGTCTATGTACTTGTGTAAAATGGAATGTAGCAATGTTCATATGTATGATGCATCTATTCAGATACCTAGCTATTAGGCTGCTCTTTTTAGATAGAAAGTCTGTTTTTAATTTTGTTTTTTCAGGCGGTTGCTTGAAAATTGTCTATGTTCCTGCCCCTTTTTATTTTTGCATTGCTTTTTAAGAAAGCCTGTCTGTTCTTTATATATTACAATTAAAAGCACTGTCTAAAAACATTATTGGTCAACAAAAGATAGAGCCGACAACTCCAAAGTCCATATGAAGGATTGCTACATCATAGATCCCCTTAGTGATCAAGGCTATATGCCAAAATACATTAGCTCTTTTTAACTATCATGTAGCAATAAATATCTTCATATAGACTTTGGAGTTGCCAGCTCTATTTTTTGTTGACTGCTACATATAACAACCAGAGGCCATTCGAGCCAGAGCACTCAACTTTGGATTTCATTTCTGACTTGTTTCCCTGCTCTGAGCACTGCACCTGTGCCTCTTTTTCCTAAAAACATTATTACCTTTGTTATCCAGTAAAAGTACCACTTTAAGCTCCACCTATCTGTTAATTCCTTGTCTAATAAGTGAGTGTCAATGGCCATTAAAGACACTCTCATTAACAGGGTACAGGCAGGCTACAAGGGCTTAGCCCAGATATCGCAAAAAGTCAAGCTCAAATAAAAAAAATAAATAAAAAAAATAAAGCATCATCAGAGTACCACGTACTAGCATAATCATTTTGGTGCCTGTTCTTGGGCAGTGCTTTCAGTTTGTGTCTGACAAGCTTATTATATATGTTTATGCTGCTGTTACATGTTTTATTATATTGAACTTGTTGAAAAAAAAACCTGTGAGAAAGGGCAAAAATCTGGAGTATTCAAAATCAATAAATGCTAAATTTTACCAAATGCTTTGTATATTTCTTTTATTTGCCTATTAAAAAAAAAAAACCTGTGTTTTGTTGTACTGCTAAAAGATGGTTCCCCCGAAGTCCATTGGGAAACCAACACTTCCAGAAATGTCAGTCTCCCGAGTCCCTCCTGCTAACCTTCACATTACTACTGTATCCTGTAAAGGGTGGAGGTCAGCAGGAGAATCCAGTGACTGCTGCAGGGGATCGACACCCCTGGATGTGTCCATTCACAGTGGATTTCAGGGAAACATTTAGAACAGGGCTTAAAATTCAAGTCTAGACCTACTAGCCAGGCAAAAACCTTACTCTCCACCAGTTGCCCCACCAAACCTTGCCCAGTTCTGTCTCCCAACCCCACCCTCTTAAAACTTATGAAATTACATTTTTCCTTAGAAAAAGAGAGCGCCCCTTACATCAGGTCCCCCAGAAAGCGCCCCCTTACATCAGGGTCCCCAGAGAGCCTCCCCCTTACATCAGGGTCCCCAGAGAGCCTCCCCCTTACATCAGTGTCAGCAGAGAGCCCCTCCTACAGTGTCCCCAGAGAGCCCCCCCTTACATCAGTGTCCCCAGAAAGCCTGTGTCAGCAGAGACCCCCCTGCTTACATCAGTGTCCGCAGAGAGCCCCCCCTTACATCAGGGTCCCCAGAGAGCCTCCCCTTACATCAGTGTCCCCAGAGAGCCCCCCCCCTTACATCAGGGTCCCCAGAGAGCCTCCCCTTACATCAGGGTCCCCAGAGAGCCTCCCCTTACATCAGTGTGCCCAGAGAGCCCCCCCTTACATTAGTGTCCCCAGAGATCCCCCCTTACATCAGGGTCCCCAGAGAGCCTCCCCTTACATCAGGGTCCCCAGATAGCCTCCCCTTACATCAGGGTCCCCAGAGAGCCTCCCCTTACATCAAGGTCCCCAGAGAGCCTCCCCTTACATCAAGGTCCCCAGAGAGCCTCCCCTTACATCAAGGTCCCCAGAGAGCCTCCCCTTACATCAGGGTCCCCAGAGAGCCCCCTTTTACATCAGGGTCCCCAGAGAGCCCCCCCTTACATTAGTGTCCCCAGAGAGCCTCCCCTTACATCAGTGTCCCCAGAGAGCCCCCCCCTTACATCAGGGTCCCCAGAGAGCCTCCCCTTACATCAGGGTCCCCAGAGAGCCTCCCCTTACATCAGTGTGCCCAGAGAGCCCCCCCTTACATTAGTGTCCCCAGAGATCCCCCCTTACATCAGGGTCCCCAGAGAGCCTCCCCTTACATCAGGGTCCCCAGATAGCCTCCCCTTACATCAGGGTCCCCAGAGAGCCTCCCCTTACATCAAGGTCCCCAGAGAGCCTCCCCTTACATCAAGGTCCCCAGAGAGCCTCCCCTTACATCAAGGTCCCCAGAGAGCCTCCCCTTACATCAGGGTCCCCAGAGAGCCCCCTTTTACATCAGGGTCCCCAGAGAGCCCCCCTTACATTAGTGTCCCCAGAGAGCCCCCCCTTACATTAGTGTCCCCAGAGAGCCCCCCCTTACATTAGTGTCCCCAGAGTGCCCATCTTACATCAGTGTCCCCAGAAAGCCTCCCCTTATATTAGTGTCCCCAGAGAACCTCCCCCTTACATCAGTGTCCCCAGGTCATTTACCCTAAGCTGGCGGGTGTAGGGATGTGCACCATTGGCAGGCCTCTCTTTTACATGTCCACCATGGCAGTGGAGAGCGGACCTCTCCTCGTGTCCCCCACGGCGGTGGAGAGCGGACCTCTCCTCGTGTCCCCCACGGCGGGGGAGAGCGGACCTCTCCTCGTGTCCCCCATGGAGGTGGAGAGCGAACCTCTCCTGCACCTGTCCCATCAGTGGCGCTGCCAGTGTAATGGCGATGCGGAAGAAGCCGGAAGTCAGAAACCGGAAATCCGCTTTAAAATTAGGCTTGGAGCGCAGGTGGAATGCAAATCAATCCCCAGGGCCTGGGGATCACATTGCAAGCCACCCGCTCTATCTGTACAGGGCATTACTGTGCTCGCCAGAAAGGAATTTACCATCGCATTTGGCGAGCGGAATTTTCAAGCCCTGATTTAGCAGCACTGGCAGCAGGACAGGTAAGTATGCTCTTATGCTTTTTTTTTTTTGCAAAATTTACTACAGCGAAAGGGTTGCTCTATGTGCTGGTTTACATCTCTGCTCTTTAGGCACATTTTAAACTTCACTTAATAAATATTAAA